>NC_051862.1:120664559-120981225 GCF_015732765.1 Culex quinquefasciatus
CGAAAATGTCAATAGAGATTCGACTTATTTTGGAAATTAATTTATATAATTGAAATTAATTTATATAATTTGCTTATTTGCAGCTCCAAAAGTATCGGGCCGGCATTTACAAAGCGGATTCAGTGACAGTTTACTAATCAACTTAATGTTAACATGATAAGGTTAATGTTAACATTCCAGAGGTTGTCTTCCTAAGGTGTCTTGATAAGGTCCAGCTTGTGATGATACACTTCTCCTTCTCTTTACTAAGCAATCGATTCCAGAAGGGAAAAGATCACCAGTTGTGTTGGTCCGAACCGAGATTTGAACCCCGATCTACCACTTACGAGGCTGGGCTACGTGGCTCCAAAAGTTTAGCTTATTTTTCTGGATTCGTGAAAATCAATATTTTTAAACAAATTTCATTATATTCATCAAAAATTTTAAAAATATGGTGTGCAATCAGGTTATTACCGTGCTTAAAAAAAGTTTGATGCACTCACAGAGAAGACTGGCACCTTAGCCAGCTCGGCTATCAGACCGATCGAGAGTGGACAGGAAATATGTCCACATGAGCTTGACATTTCTGTCAAATAGTTGTCCGTGTTGATAGGCTGTGTGTAATAGCATAGCATAGCATAGCATTACGGGTCTGCACCACGCTGTAGGGGGTGCCACAATGGTCAATTCAATATTCTTAGACAATTTTATTGCTGCCCGGTACTACCAAAAATATCTAAGAACGTAAATTTCCACACTGTGCTCTAAGGCTACGCCCATACAGTCCCGTGGGGATTTGGGAGGGGATGGTTTTGTTGTTCACTAGTGGCAAAAGTGCAGGGAACCCATGCGACTTTTAAAAGTGAACGGAATATTTTTGGGGGTGGAATGGGGGTTAGGTGGAGGTTTGTAAGTGTAAATGTGAGTCTCCCAAGTAACATTTTAGGCTTTATCAAAGCTGTCACAACCGCTATAAAACCTATCAGCCAAAACCAACATTAAAACCCCTTAGTCGTAACAAACTCCCCAGAGCCTTGATAAACCCCACTTAAAACCCAAAAGGACCTCCGCAAAAGGTTGTTACGGCCTATTTATAAAACCTACATAGGAGTTCAAAGCTTTACAACGAAATCCTAACAACCTCCTTAAAGCCTTGATAAAGCCTTTGTTAAAACCTTGTTAGGAGTTAGGGAAAATGACATTGCATACGTCTTCATGCGTCTTATGACAAACAGATTTTATTCTGGCAAAAAATGAGTCTTCGTCTTGCCAAATGAAATTATGGAGATGTTTGTCAAAAATGGTGATGATGATATGATAGATATTGGAGGTAATTGAAATAATTTCAAACCTTATTTCTCGAAATTGGTGACTCAAATTCAGCTGCGGTTAAAATTTTATTGATGATTGTAGGGGAGATAGAGCCAAAAAAATCAACTCGCTTCGTCAAAAATCATTGTTTTGTAATCATAGTTTTTAATGTTAAAAAATATTGTGTTGCAAAGCTTTGCAAAAAATTTTCAAATTATGTTTGAACTTCTGTGGCTATGCTAACGATGTCACAAATTCATCATAATTGTGTGTTTTCATCAAATTTATGATTTTTAATTTTTTTCTACCAAGATGGCGGTCAATCATATTCAATCAGAGCACGCGTTTAGCGCCATATTTATGCACTGCTTTTTGGCCGCGATAAATGCTCTATTAGGAGCTTATGGTTTTAAGTGAGCTTTTTGCATGACAGCTACAACACCCTTGGTTTTAACAAAGCATGCGATAAAACCGTTTGGCATGGCATTGCCATCTGATTTTCAAGCTTCTATTAAAACTTTCATAAAACCTTATTGAAAGCCAGTCGGCTTTTATTTTCTCCCGGTTTTATGTCCGAAGCATAAAACCTTGTTAGAACCTATTAATTAGCTCTTGCTTGTTGGTTGCGGTGAATGCCCAAATAAAACTATTAAGCAATCAAGATGCTACAATAAAACCTTAATAAAACTTGGTGGTGGCTAGTTGGTTTAAAAATGTTACTTGGGCTGTAGTGTATTATCTAATAAGCATATAGTTTTGTAATAATAATAAATATAATAAATATAGTAAGTAGAATAAACATAATAAATATAATAAATGTAGTAAATGTAATAAATATAATAAATGTAGTAAAAATAATAAATATAATAAATATAATCAAAATGATTCCAGGAAGCTGTAAAAAAATACTGATGTTACTTCAGCAGGGAAACGTTAGCAGGGAAAATTTTAGTTCTCGTATTGGCCACCATTGGGCGTCATTGAAATCCAATTTCCCTGCTCACTTCACATCGTCAGCAGGGAAAAAAAATGTGAAGACAGCAGGGAAAGTGAAATTTCCCTGCTAACGTAAATAGGATTTTTTAAACTTTAATTTTTATCGTAAATGCAATCTTTTCAACAATATATTTGCTTTGATTTATTTAAATAAGTTTTTTTTACGTATTTCAATGCCTTCGAATTTGAAGACCAAAATAATAATTTAAGTGTAAATTTACATTCAAACTTTTATACAATGGTACTCAAATATGTTGGTGTAAAATATTTTCAAATCATTCCTGTTCTTCAAGTGTTCAGCAGTGAATTCTATCATTGGGGCGTGGCTTATTATTATGATGAGCATTTCCTTGCTAACTTCACAGTAACCAAGCTTTTTGTTTTTTTATACAGGCTAAGGTCATGTAGAACTATTTAAAAAATAAATGAGTAGGTATCTATTTAATTAAACACTAGCACATTTTACTACCTGCGGCAGCGCGTGGCCGAATGGTTACGCTGTCCGCTTTGTAAGCGGATGATTCTGGGATCGATTCCCATCTGCTGCAACGTTCCATCGGATGAGGAAGTAAAATGTCGGTCCCGGCCTTGGTTGTTAGGCCGTTAAGTCATTCCAGGTGTAGGAGTCGTCTCCATGCCATAAGTACAAACAACACACCAAACCAAGCCTACTCCGGTGGAATCGCTGGCGGCGGTTAAACTCACAATCCAAAGGTCGTCAGTTCAAACACTGGGGTGGAAGGTTCCTTGGAGTAAAAAAGGTTTGGGTGCTCTCCCCATTCAAGCCTTCGGACTCCTAGGTTCGAGCAAAAACTTGCAATAGAGACCACAAAAGACCCGGGGGTCGTTAATGTGGATGGTTTGATTTTTTTTGATGACATTTTACTACCTTTTCATAAAAGTACATTACGTTAACTCAAATAAATATTTTGTTTGAAATAACAATATCACATCTTTTCTGGTTGGATAACTCTTGAAGATTTGGATTTCCTTGCAAATATTTCTTTATCATTAACCGCTTGGTATTAGAATTTTATTTTAAAACAATTACATTTCTATTTTATATTTATATTTTTTTCAGACAGATGTCCCAGAATCAATTTTTTAAGTGAATCCCAGACAAATCAAAAATGTTTTCCCTGCTTACGTAACAGTTTACTGAGTTAAGTGTTACTTCAGCAGGGAAAACGTAGGCCACGTCACGCAAACGACCCACAACGTCGTCAGCAGGGCAAATAGCTGTGAAGACCGCAGATTTATGTTTTTTACAGGGCCATGTATGGTGGCAAAGCTTTCACCTCATATGCGGTAGTTTGAGAGTTCAATTGCATTCGATATTTTTTTCCAAACTATACCTTAGGGAAATCAACCAATACCGTAAACTGGGGTCAATCGGGACACATGTGGCGAATTGGGACAGCAGTTTTAATGTTGGAGCACAATATTTTGATTTTTCTGGTTGGATTCGGTTATAATAGAGTCAGGCCAACAAAATGTGTACATCCATTTCCAAATTTAAAAGCTTTAAGTGCTCTAAAAACTGCTGTCCCTATTCAGACTGTAGTCCCGATTCACCCCAGATTACGGTAGTAGTTTAACATTAACATGAATCATTTTTTCAGTAGTTAAGTAATAACATTGCCACTGAATCCGCATTGTAAATATCGCCTTGATACTCTTGAAGGAAAAACTTTTTTCTGTTTTTGAAATTTCAAGAAAATATTATTTTGTAAGCAATATATTTATCTAATTTAAAAAACATGAAAGCCACTAAAATATATCATGCCCCAATATGTTTTGAAAACATAATAAAAAAAAATAAGCAGATTTTTTCCCTGCTGACTTCACTTTTTTTCACTGCTAACAACGTTGTGGGGGCGTGCCCTAGTAGCGTGGTTCACGTTTCTATGAAAAAGACAAAAGTTGTTATTTTGTCTTGCATCAACCGGAATTTCGTTCTTTTATGTCCCCAGAAGCACTCCTGAAAATTTGAGCCCATTTGGTAAGGTCTAGGAGCTCCAGTTTTAATTTGAAATTTATATGGGATTTTGATTTATTTTCCATGGGAAACTATCTTTTTTTACATTGTATTAGGACTTTTTTTTTATAAATCAATGAAATGACTTGATTCTTATAGTAGGAGATAGGTTTTGAACTGGGGAACAACTTTGTAGAACATACCAACATGCTAGGAAGTGACCCTTTAAAGATACAGATACTTTTAGATGGTGGCTTTTGAAGGGGCCAGCCACCATCTAAAAGTATCTGTATCTTTAAAGGGTCTTTTCCTAGCATGTTGGTATGTTCTACAAAGTTGTTCCCCAGTTCAAAACCTATCTCCTACTATAAGAATCAAGTCATTTCATCGATTTATAAAAAAAAAGTCCTAATACAATGTAAAAAAAGATAGTTTCCCATGGAAAATAAATCAAAATCCCATATAAATTACAAATTAAAACTGGAGCTCCTAGACCTTACCAAATGGGCTCAAATTTTCAGGAGTGCTTCTGGGGACATAAAAGAACGAAATTCCGATTGATGCAAGACAAAATAACAACTTTTGTCTTTTTCATAGAAACGTGAACCACGCTAGTGCCCTACGCTTTCCCTGCTGAAGTAACACTTGGCCCAGTAAACTGTTACGTTAGCAGGGAAAACATTTTTGATTTGTTTATTTATTTATTTATTTATTTATTTAATCTGGTAGCGTAAGGTTTGCACCTTTTTAATTGCTACCTCCGGTATCATCTGTGTTTGCTAACTAATATTACACTTATTAACTAAACGGTTTTCCTTGGTTGATGTCGTTCTTCTCGGTGTTCTCTTGAGTTGCGAGTAGTGGGTTGAGTTGTCCATGCGTAGTCCATGCTTCATCCGAGGGGATGGGGGTTTGCCCCTTATGCGACCTCATCCAGGGGACTCGAGTGCCCGGGGGGTTGTCCCTATTCCACTCTTCTTGTAACTTGTGGTTAGGGGGGCCCCGGGTCACTCGGATACCTCCGTGGATTCTTCAGCTGGCGTGTCGTGTTTTCCAGGCACCCCGGAGGAGCCGGAGGGTTGTCCCTATGCCACTCTTCCTATAGCTTGTGGTTAGGGGGGCTCCGGGACCTCCGGGCGCGACAGTGGTTACACGCTGCGCGCTGCTCTTACGCTGCTCTCGTTTCCCGGCGTTTGTTTGGTTTACTCCCTGTTCCAGAACTCTAAACAGTTTCTTTTGAATGTTGCTTGCGATACCCCGTGTTTGAGTTCCGTTGGCACCATGTTCCAGTTGACCACACCTCGAACGAACAGGGAACTGGAGTAGGTCAAAGTTCTGTTGGCGGGAATGATCAAATTCAACAGGCGGCGGCCTCTGAACTGCTGCAGCTTCTGGTAGAGTTCTGGTGGGGAGCGCGTGGTGAGGAGTTTGCGCAGGAATAGACACGAGCGGTGTGCGTACAGGTTGTCCAGAGGGCAACCAACCAGGTTCCGTTGTAGGTGACTGACATGATCATATCGGGTGAGGCCGTAAACGTAACGAACACAGCAATTTAGCGCAACACGCAACCGATCCAATGCACCAGCACTAGGGTTGACATGTAACAGCTCTCCGAAAAGAAAATGAGGCAGAATCAGCGACTTGAACAGCTTAAGACGCGTACTGACTGGAGCAGCGGATGTGCAGCTTCGGAGTGTGCGTAGGCTGCCATAGATTTTTCCACACTGTTGCTGGATGAGTCCGTCCCATTGCAGGTCCGCTTGGAAGATGAAACCCAGATTTTTCGCACTGTCTACCCATTCAATGGCTTGGCCGCTCATGGTGATACGAGGAAGCAGATCGAGTTGCGCTTTGTTTCTACGACGACCCTGCACAAACAGCGCTTTGCTCTTCGCTTGGTTGACAAATAGCTGGTTCCGTTGCGACCAAACAGCAATCCTATCGAGATCCTCGTTGACCATCCTGATGAGTTCTCGGGAGCATGGGCCCAGTCGACCAATGTACAGTTGCACATCATCCGCGTAGAGTTGAATCGAGCAATATCTGAGCACAGGTGGTAGATCGTTAACGTGACAACAGAAAAGCAGAGGCCCTACAATCGAGCCTTGAGGTACCCCGGAATCTACGATGCTGCTTACTGACTGTAGATCTCCACAGAAAACGGTTTGGCGTCGGTTTTCTAAATACGATCTGATAAGGTTCACCGCGGATGGACCAAAATTGAATTGCGTTTCGAGCTTCGTACACAGCTTGTTGTGGGGTATGGTGTCGAAGGCCTTGGAAAAATCGAGCAGCAACAGCACCGCAGATCCTCTCCTGTCTGTCGTGCGTGCCAAGTCGTCGAACACACGGGAAGTCGCGGTTTGTATGCTTTGGCCTTTCCGGAAACCCGCCTGGTGCTCCGTGAGTAGGTTGTTCTCGGTGATAAAAGACGACATTTGCTGTTCTAGAAGCTTTTCAAACACCTTCGAGAGCGCACACAAGATGCTTATGGGCCGTAGATTCGTCAAAGCGCTCAGGTGGGGTTTCTTTCTCAGTGGTATGATTTTAGCGTGTTTCCAGCAGGTAGGAAAGATTGAGGTTGCGATGATGCTGTTGAATAGGTGAGTAATTTGCTGCAAGACCAGGGGGAGGACGATTTTTATAAACTTGATCGGCAGTCCATCTAGACCAGTGGCGTTGGTTTTCACATCACACACAGCGTTGACGATCTGCCAGCCTTCCACTGGTTGGAAAGTAAGGCTGTACGGAGAATCTGCTGCTGAACTTCTCAGTCCGCTGCCCTGCTCGTTTTGGATAAAACTCGACAAGAAAGCACGATTAACCTCGTCAGGTCGAACTCGCACACGCTGGAAGACTTTTCCTTGCCGACGCCAACAGATTTCAAGCGTTTCCATAACACGTTGGATGGAACACGGCTGTCCAGAAAACGGTTGAAATATTGCACTTTTGCATTCGCTATCATCGTGTTTGTCCTGTTCCTGAGTGAGTTATACCGCTGCCTAGCCACTAATTTAGATTCTGCAGGTGCTCTTCGCCAATCACTATACGCCAGATCACGTTCTAACATCGACTTTCTGATCTCGTAGCTGAACCAGGGGTTGGACTCATTGCGGCATCTGATAACACGAAGTGGAATGCAAACGTCGTGAATTTGCTTCATCCGGGAGTTGAAAAAATCAGCCAGCTCATTTGGGTCGTTGACCTCGTAGAAGTTGTGCCAAGGAACGGACGAAACCGCATCAACCAGGCTGGTAGAATCGAAATTCACGTAATCACGATAGGTGTTGACGCGAGGGACGGGATTTGCATCAAAGTCAAGCGAGGCAAAGATGAGATCGTGCTGTGAAAGGGCAGGACAGCCAACTTGGTTGAAACGCAACACTCTGTCACTACAGCTGGTGATGAACAGGTCAAGCTGAGAGCTGCCACGGTTGTGGAAAAATGTAGGTTCCTCGCCGACAGATACGAGCGCAAATGTGTCAAGGACGGATTGAAACTGGGATTGCAGGTTGCTCGGTTTGCTCATGTCAGTATTGAAGTCTCCAATCAGCAGAACGTTGTTGTAGGTTGAGGCATACTCCACCAACTTTTCCTCGAGAAAATCAGAGCAATTATTACCAGGAGGGTTGTAAACTGCTACAAGAAGGACCGTCTCACCGCCAAAACGCAGCTCTACCACCAGACTCTCAGTTTTGTTGCCGGATTCCGCCGATAGTTGGGTACAGAAGACTTTTCTGCAGCTGAGGTGACTTCTGTAGTAGATGACGATTCCACCACCACGTTGATACATTCTATCGTTGCGACAGACGGCAAACCCGGGGATTGCAATGCTACGGTCTGAGATCTGTCCAGTCAACCAAGACTCGGTGAAGCAAGCAACGGTTACCTTGGAATTGTGCAGCAAATCCTTCACCTCGTCTAGTTTAGCAAATTTCCTCGCACAGAGGCTCTGTGTGTTACCATGGCAGATATTGAGCTTGCCCGAGTGAAGAGCACAGTTCATAACAACTCCCGGGATGTTCGCCGAGGTGTGGTTGGTTAAGGGTGGCATCGGGGAGCAATTCAATTAACTGATACTACTACTACCGTTCAAAAATTTGTTAAACGAGGCACAATTTAGAATACAATCAAAAATACAATCTTCTATCACAAAACAATAAAAGTTCTCAAAATAAAACATTTAAACAAATTAAGACGTGGACGGAGGCACAATGTACTTAACTAAGAGTATTGTTGAAGTTGGTTTTCCGAGTGGACAGCAGTTCCGGGTTGTTGATCTGCTGTGCGTTTCACGTGGACGATTCCCTTCTTTGAATAGACCGACGACAGTTTCCCAGACTTCTTGAGCTCCAACGCAGCTTTCTTGATCTTTCTGGCAGGGACGGCAAGATTTTCGTTGACGTAAAACCGGCGAGTTGAGTTCATGCCTAGATGTTGAAGCTTGAGGTCACGTTTCCGAAGATAGCAGCTGTAGAAGTCGTCCCGGTTGTTTCGAAGCGCGAACTGCAGTAGGATCAGGCCGTCACCCTGGGTTCCAGTCTTCAGTCGCCTAACGTCGACCAGGGGGGCTGGATTTTCAGGAAGACCGACTTGTTTCCACATATCCTTGAAATACGCCGCAACATTTTCCCCGGAATGTGTGGGACACCGCTTACGATGAGCTCGTTCCGATTCTCAATTCCGCCGATTTCCTGGGAGATGCCATCGATTCTGGATTCCAGTTCACACATTGCATCGTCGGTGAACTTGAACTTATCAGCACACTCCGCCTTGAACGAGTTGAAGTCACGCGAAACAGAACTGAGCTGCTCGTTAAGTTCTGCTTTCACAGTGTCGATTTTGTTGCTGATGGTGTCGATCCTATCGAAAGTCTTGGTGAACTGCATGTTGATCTCCTTCATAACTGCCTCCAGCGTCAGCGGCCCGGGGGATGCTCCCGGGGAAACCGAACCAGTACTACTGCTGCGATACCGTTTGTTTTGATTTGAGTTGTTGCTGCTGCCGCTAGGCGTGGCAGGGTTATTTGGTGGTGTGCGCTTTGTTGACATGCTGATACTCTTGCACTGCGTTGTGGTGTTGGTGTGAACGAAACTTATCGTTTTTAGAACAAAACGCGCCGGCTTGTTGACGATGTCAGGTCCGATCAAAACAAACCAAAAATTCCGGTGGCTGGTGCGGATCAAGTGCGGCACGGCAGAGCTGGATAACACCAACAGAGGTACGGCGAACGTTCCGGATTTCACTCAGAGGGTTTTCACTGCTGAACGGGGCGGTTTCACTCCACGATCGTAATTTGTTTACGCAGCTTTTACTCGCAACACATATTGACGTAAGTGTTGCCAAACTTTTGGGACTTCAGTTTGAAAAAAAAATCAATCAATTCTGGAACGCGTAAGCAGGGTTATTTCGTCCGTGACTTCAGTTAAAAGAATCAATTATGAGACACGAATTTAACTTTAGAAAAAAAAAAAATTTCAGATAATTCAAATGGATGTCGCTAGGAGTTTTTGCCTTAATGTTCCATAGTTTTTGTAAAATTGCTCTAAAAAACATTCTAATGTCAAGCGATTAATAGTAAAGAAATTATTGAAGGAACTCCAAATCTCTAAGAATTTGCCTACTATTTACGAAACGTTTTTTTTTATATTTTCGCTGCTTACGTTAGCGGTAATTATTTGAACAATTTCCAGCTGATTTGATCAAATCAGTATTTTTTGTTTATTTCAATGCAATTTAATCTCAGTTTTTTTTAACTGGCCCGCGAGCCGGATTGATTTTTTTTTTCAAACTTTTATCAAAGTTATGTTCGCTGGTCACACGAGAATCGATTCCATCAAACAAATAATGAAAATGTTGACAATTGTTAATTAGACGATCAAAAATGTAAAAATTGAGCAAAAAGGGTTGGTCAGGCCTGATTTAGCTAATGGAGGAGAAGCTTTAATATCGGATGTATGTTTTTCATCATAAATAACGTAAAAGTTACTGAGCCAGAAATAAACTTAAATGTCAGAAGAAGCTAGTGTAAAATTAAATACAAACTACTAATTTATTTTTTAAATAGTTCTACATAGACCTTAGCTTGTATAAAAAAAAAAAAAAAAAACAAAAAGCTTGGTAACTGTGACAAAAAAACTGTGAAGTTAGCAAGGAAAATGCTCATTACAATAATAAGCCACGCCCCAATGATAGAATTCACTGCTGAACACTTGAAGAACAGGAATGATTTGAAAATATTTTACACCAACATATTTGAGTACCTTTGTATAAAAGTTTGAATGTAAATTTACACTTAAATTATTATTTTGGTTTGAAAACGCTGATTTTTGTGATCCATGACTATGAATTTTCTTCTGGCTCAGTAACTGATACGTTAGCAGGGAAAATATTTGTTCAAATTCGAAGGCATTGAAATACGTAAAAAAAACTTATTTAAATAAATCAAAGCAAATATATTGTTGAAAAGATTGCATTTACGATAAAAATTATAGTTTAAAAAATCCTATTTACGTTAGCAGGGAAATTTCACTTTCCCTGCTGCCTTCACAATTTTTTTCCCTGCTGACGATGTGAAGTGAGCAGGGAAATTGGATTTCAATGACTCCATCTGGTGGGCAATACGAGAACTAAAAATTTCCCTGTTAACGTTTCCCTGCTGAAGTAATATCAGTTAAAAAAATAGCAGTAATTTAAAATATATATGCTCCAGATGGTTCCCATGCTGTTTTAGAAAGTTTCGTTAATTTAAGCAATTTGATCATATATGGTATGAGGAGATGGTTTGTTACAGGAAAGGAATAGGATAAGGAATAATATGAAAATTCAAATAAATCATATAGTGAGTAGATACATTTACATATAGACAGTTAATTTAAAATAATTCCAGGAAGCTGTAAAAAAACAACAATTATTTAAAAAGTAATACTCGAGATGGAACCACAAACAAAACAACAGAGACACCAAGTCTGTAGTATCTAATATGCATATAGTTTTGTTATGATTACACAGTTCAACAAAAAATCAAATGTTTCTTGTCTCTGAGACAAGTATATGTGTTCCTAGTAGAATTTTGCCTGCTGAATCCGAATACGGGTCCAGAATTGCTCCAAATGGTCCCAATTTTGAGATACACCCGTTTGAAAAGTTAGATTATGCCAAAATTAGCTACTTTGTCGACTATTTTACAAAAGAACTATTGAATAAACAACTGAACCCATACATGTATCTTAAAGTTCACGTTTTCCCCTTTCTGAAACAGCCCTGGTTTTTTAATGTGATTGTTTTTACGCATAATGATAGCCATTTTAATATTAGGGGAGAGTGGGGAGACTTGATCCCCGGGGACACTTGATCCCAAGCCTGTATCTCATCAGCATGTGGGTAAAACAATTAGCTTTGTTCTAGAAAGTTGTGCGAAATTAACTAAAACTCATTGTAGAAAACAAAGAAAAAAATTAAAAAAAAAATTAGATTGAGTTACACACATTTTTCTAAAACGAGCTGCAAAAAACTTCCAAGAGATCTTTTTTTCTTTTTCTGATATGCATAAAAAACACTAAAAAAATATTCAAAAAAATATTTTTTGTATATGAATTGTTTGATAAACTTATCAACTTCGAAACCCTTACGCATTTGATGTTAAATTTATCGTCATACTATTTTTACAATCAATTGTTTAAAAAAGTGCGTTTAGGGAGACTTGATCCCTGCATTTTTGCAGTCCTTGGAATCAGCCTCAAGATTAATTAATTGAGCTGGGTTTTCATACATAGTTTCCTTTAGTATAGTTGTACATAACTTACTGCAGTTTGAACCATTTTTCGAAAGTTTCGTAAACAAAAATTTGCAGCTTTTGTAAACATGCTTAATTTTGGTCTAAGAAATAATATTTTAAGTTTTTAAATATTTAACATAATAAACTTGTTATATTTTGAACACAAACGTACAGGTTTTATGTGAAATTGCTGTAACTTATAGAAAATTAAAAGTTTGGATGAATAAGAAACATTTTGCTTAAGATTTCTTCAAAATGTTGAAAGGGGGATCAAGTTACCCCTAACATTTTTAAAATGCCGGTTTAAAATATTTCTTTAAAACGCTTGGCATGATTCGAAGAGTTCATCTGATGATATACCCTTATAAGCCAAACATAGATGAATGTTTAAGCTTTCAATTCATGCAAAAAGTTTATAGTTTTGTGAGTAATTGACAAAGTTATGTGCGATACAAAAAAAGGGGATCAAGTCTCCCCACTCTCCCCTATATTTTTAGTTGGTTCTCATTCAAGTTTTGTCAACTTGCATGCAAGTCAAATTCTATTGGGATATCAATAATAAAAATCAAAAATGCTTTACAGAAAGTTAAATAAGTTTGTCTCGTCAGTCTAATTGATCATTTTTAATGTAATTTTGTCTGCTGAATCCATTTCCATCATTAGATTTTTTTTCGAAAAAGTCAGGTTTTGGAGTAAAAATAGAAAAAAAAATATCGAAAACTCTTTTTTTACTCTAAAACCTGACCTTTTCGAAAATATCTAATGATGGGAATGGATTCAGCAGACAAAATTACATTTAAAATGATCAATTAGATAGCCGAGACAAACTTATTTAACGTTCTGCAAAGCATTTTTGATTTTTATTATTGATATCCCAGCAGAATTTGACTTGAATGCAAGTTGGCAAAACTTGAATGAGAACCAACTGAAATACAATTTTAAAATGGCTATAAATATGCGTAAAAACAATCAAATTAAAAAAAAACCAGGGCTGTTTCAGAAAGGGGAAAACATGAACTGTAAGATACATTTATGGGTTCAGTTGTTTATTCAATAGTTCTTTTGTAAAATAGTCGACAAAGTAGCTAGTTTTGGCCACAAACTCACATTTCAAACGGGCGCATCTCGAAATTAAGACCATTTGGAGTAATTCTGGACCCGGATTCGGATTCAGCACGCAAAATTCTACTAGGAACACATATACTCGTCTTAGAGACAAAATCTTGTTGGACTGTGTTATTCGCAAAGTGACCAATTTTGTAAATTCTTGTTTTTGGATCCCGGTCGGAAAAAAATCTGGTAAATTTGAGTGTCTGGCGCAGGCGGACGTTTGTCGTGCAGTTCAGACACACTTGGCACATTTCTTTTAGCCAGGTTTTGCGTGACGCCCGACGAATCTGGCAAAAATCTGGCGGAATAACACACAGCTGTCTGGCACAAAAACCAATCGGTTCAATCGGTTGAACCGTGCACGACCGGTTTGTTGCATATTCGCCAGAATTCTGGCAACATTCTTGGGCCAGTCGGGGGGAAAATCTGCCAGACGTCTTGCGCAGCTAAGTGCAGCGCCCAAGACAAAACGCCCGCCAGGCGCCCCCCTTTTCCGTCTGGGATATGACTTAGATGACAAGAATGACATCTATCAATCATTTGACAGTGTGGCCAATTTTTCTAAAAAAATAATTTTCGGAATTTGGACAATCGAGTCTGGGCTGTATTTTTAAAGAAATAGTTGTATGGTTTGGCGACGTTTACCTCTTTTAATTAATGTCACCTTAATAAAAAAAACAATAACATTGAATGGTTACTGCACTGCCACTGATCGCATAAATGTCCCATATGCCCTTTCATCGCTTTTGAGTTATTGATGCAGTTTGGTTCAAAATCGTGTGATCTTTCAGAAAAGCCTAGGTACAACATCCAGTACTTTGTTCTAGAAATCTAGGAGGAAATCCAGTTTTTTCGCGAAAATTTAACACGTGCGACATTTATGCGAACATGGGCAGTGCAATCATATTCTTAGACTTGAATTTTTTTTTTAGAAATTTCCTCAAAACAAAATTACGATGTATTTCTTCGGTCTTTAAAATAAAATAATCCCAAAAAAGTCACAAACAAACAAACAAACAAAATAAAAAAAATCCCAAAATCGAAGATTTTTCGAAGTTTTTGTACCAAACACTAAGTGAGACCCGATACGACTTCTTGAACAAACCGAGCAAATTCTAAAAAACTGACTCTTAACTTCATTCAGTCGGTACCAGTATTGATCATACAAGAAATCTTTCAACATCTGGAAAGGCTTCAAAAATCCTCCAGAAAAGAGACAGATCCGTTCCGTCACTTTAGCGATTCTACCGATTCTTAACAATCTTTCCGGGGCGCGTTCTACCTTCGCCGTTGTCGTGACGTGACAGGTTCCAATGACGGTCGTCCCGCGGGCTAGCTCCACCGCCATTACTTATTCACGATCCGGTTTTAGCACGCCCGGTTGGGTTTGCTTCGAGTGTTCGTCGAGTAAGAGCCCGCTTGCTTCAACGTTTCGTCTTCTTGCCTTTTCCATCGAGTGTTTGTCCTCGTGGCGTCACACCGGTTTGCGGGGCTGGGACGTTCCGAGGGAAAACCCCCGAACCCCGAAATGCAAACATCCATGTCATTATTATTAGACGTGTGAGATGTGGGAAGGCGTTTTATTGGCGTGCATGATTTTACATATTTGCGGTGGCTGCCTCCGTCGTGAAAGTCGTGGTCCTCTTCTCTAAATGGGTTGTTTTGTCAACGGAGAGGAGGACGAGCGGCGGTGGTGTGGTGAGTGAGGGTTGGAAAAGCTAATTTAACAGGAATTTCGTGTAGCGCGGCGCACGAGTTCGTGATGTGGGTGAGCAAAAGAAAAACACGACAGGTGAAAACGTCGAGAATATTTTAGACGGAACTAAAACCAATGATTTCGTCCGTATTAAAACACTTATGATTTTTAACTTTAATCTTAGGCTTGATTTCTTATTATGTAAAACAATTTGTTTGAACAAAACAGACAATTTTGAATTCCGTTTTATGACGTTGAAAATTGTGTTCTCGGATGAGAAACGGCCTATTTTTTCATCGCTCAAAACTAACAGTGCTGGAAAGCACTTTTTGCAATTCCGTCGTGAAACTATTTACTTTTCCTGTTATTCTTGAACGACGAAATAGCCTACTTTTCTGTACCAAAAATAACAGAATCGAATAGCAACACTTTTCAAAATAAATGCTGAAAAGTTCTACTTTTCAGCACTCAAATGGGTGCTGAAAAATTGAACTTTTTAGCACTTGTTTCGAAAAGTAACTCTTTTCAACATTTTTTTGATTTAAACGATTTATTGACAAAATACATGAAAATTTGACATAAAATTTCACTCACTGTGTGTTTTTTGGAATTGCAAAAAATGTTGTATGGAACTCGTTGCAAAACTTGATTTTTTCAGCACTCTTCGTATTTATCAAACTCGGTGAACCTCGTTGGATAAATGTACGACTCGTGCTGAAAAATCCTCTTTTTGCAACTTGTTGCATAAACTACTATTTCAGAATCAATTTGAATGCTAAAAAGTTCAGCTTTTCAGCACTCTGTTGAAAAGTAACAACTACTATCAAATTGTATTTATTTAGAGCTTAACGGAGCACATAAACCAGAACTTTTGCACCCAGATTTTTGCTACAGACATTTTAGTATCTTCAAAATCACGGGTGCTATCGAAATATTTTTATATTCATCCCCTAAAGTACTGTCCACAAAGTAATTTACAACAAAGTTTGACTAATTTTACAATCCCGTTGTTGCAGGGTTGGGTCTATAAGTTTGACAATGTTGGAATAAGAAGACAACAACTTCCTTCGTTGCTGAGCACCCTTAAAAACTTAAAATAAGTCCATTAAATCCAAAAACTTACATTGCTGTTTGCGATTGCAAATGTTATTATCAGCGATCTGACAGGCATGCACTTTCCAGAAGTCACCGCCAGAGGCGCCGTCAATGTTGTTTACGTGGGGTTATTGAAAAAGTTGTATAAAACAAATTAATAAATTTTTATCTTAAAATTAATATTTGTTTAGTTTTCATCATCTTTTGCTTATATATTTAAGTAAATGACAAGTATTACGTACAGATTTCCTCATTTATTATTTATAAGACTGATAAACAAAGTTATACTAGAACAACACGTAACATTGAACTACTCAGTTCCTTGAACAAAATTAGCTTGGTAAGATTCTTCCTGACTGATGGTTTAAATGCAATTACATTTTTAGAATACTCAGTTAATTTAACATTTGAACATAATTCAACCAACAGTTTGATCAACATATTTCGATGATTATTCATTGCATCCTTTTCTAAAATGTGATTTGCTAGACCTTTAAACCAGGTTGTTTCATTTAAAATTTTGGTTAGAATCGAATTTAACAAACGCTGATAATATTTTAGAACGTTGAATTATACATTTTTTCCCAACTAAAATTTTGAATTCCAATTTTACCAGTTAGCTACAAGTTATTTGAATATTAATTAAAGTTCAAATCTAGAGTTTTTTTGATTAGGTCCTATAATCATATGAAAGACAATAGTTTATTGGTCCTTTCCAAAAAAAAAACTCTGGAAATCTGAAATTAAATGTAAATCGCTTGAAAAAAAAACTTGGTGATTAAAAAAAAAGTTTTTATTTTTGCAATTCATGTGCATACAACATTTTCAAAAACCTCGCTGCAAAAACTTGGTTCGATCTTGGTTCGATTTTGACTTCACTCGCTTTGTATGTGGATGACAGTCGTGACGTGGAATAAATTGATAACTCCTTTATTTGACGTCCTAGCCAAATGTTGTCTTCGGAAGAGTTTTTGTACTTGATAAGGGCTATCTCTTGAAGTTATTGACATACAGGGTGACGACCTTCCAGGGTGTCAACCAAAAACTAACTTTGTTGGATGACGTTGTAGGGCTTTGGTGTCTTCGGCAAAGTTGTAGAAGAGAAAATTTAATGATAGTTTGTTGAAAGTGCCAAATTTGTAGCTCTTAATCTACTCGAGATATACGCCATTTTAGCAAAAAATAGTCCGAAAAAGCACTTTTTTGGTGATAACTCAAAATGTTTGCATTTTATCGGCCTATGTTCTGAAGAGTTGTTTATGACATAAAATTACACATCTTTGCCGAAGACAGCAAAATGTTTTTGAGTTTTTATTGAGGAGTTACAACCATTTTTAATGTGATTTTTAGCCTATTTTCAAGTTGCTATGTTTTCAAAATGGTGAATTTTGGCGCAAAACAGAAAAATGCACCTGAAAGTACACACTTTTCACTACATTTCTTGAAAATATCTCCGTGTCTATCGGTGTCTATTTTTAGATATCTCAATTTGAATTCGACGCTTTTTAATCAATTTATTTTTAATCTTATTGAAAACAAAATAATACTTGATAAATTGATGGGTAAATTGATCGATTTTTTGGAAAATGTTGCAAGTGTTATTTATGCCCTTTTTGGAGGCCCGATCTTATGATCATCTCATCTCTAGTGGTATGAATAATGAGTCAAATTGATATAACACTGAAAAACACCGCCATTTTGGATAGCACCCTTTAAATGTAAGGAAGGCGCCAACCACCTAAGGGTGGATTAAGTAACGTTTTCACAGTTAAATCAATTTTAGTGATTTTCCAAAACTCTTAAAAATTTAAAAATAAATACAGCATAACAACAATCCATTCCATGAAACAAAACAACAACTCCTTCTACAGAAGTACCTTCTGCACCGTCAATTTATTATTCTTCTCGAGTGCAATGAGCCGCACCCCGAGAAGAAATATAAAAAAATCCTGCATTTGTCAGGTTCATTCTTCAATTGTTCTTTACTTTCTTTCTCAAGCGCAGCAATTGCTTTCTCGCTCGCTCGCTCGCTCAATGTCGCTCTCTATTTGTTATGAAGTTTCCGCACGACGACGACGACAATGACGCTTGGCGCTCAATTGGCCGTCACGGTTGATTGTGTTGTGTTGTTCTGTGTTGTTTTGTTGCTGAATAGGGTTCAAGGAGCAATAGAAAGAGAGAAACTGATAGTCCAGAAGTCCGGCACGAGGGCTGGATGTCGTTCTGGGAAGCTTAATTAAAGGGGGGAAAAAGTAGAATAAAACCCTCCCAGACAAACAATCCAATATCCCGGGAATCTATCGGATACTCTGTGTGTGCAATAAAAGCTAGCTAACACCTCCATACTAATAACACAGTGGTGTACGTTGTAGATAAAGACTACAATGTAGAATGGCGAACTGCACAAATGAAAAGTTTTATCAGTTTCGAATGCCATCCGTTCTTGGAATTTGAAATAAATACAATTAATTGAACAGTGTATAAAATAATGAAAATGGATCATGTTTAAGATACCAACTTCGAAAGCAATAGAAAAATTGAAGAAAATTTCATACATCACTTACTACAGGTGATAGGTCTTTAGATGACAAAAAAAGAACATGTTTGCGCTTAGCTTCTATTGATTCACTGAGAAATTTATAGCGTTATGGTAACGTGTTTGAATATCAATCAATAAGTGCTAGTTCGACTCACATTAAATGAAGGTTTTCTTTTAAGTCGCAAGATTTTTAATATCGTGGTTGACTACTTTGTATCTTTTTTCAATTGCAGGAATAAAAATTACGTTGAAAATCCGGTTATAACTTGGTTCTTCGTGATACATGTTCGGGGTTATTTAAATAATAAAATTCCTTATTGCACGCGGGAACCAAAGTGGAGATAAAAGATTCCAACAATTCGTTGGAGTGGCTTAAGGGGTTACATACATGTAGAAGCTCAAAATTTTGCCATGCGCAAAGCCAACGGTCAAACTTTCTGATCGTTTTTCTCTAAACACCAAGGATGATTTACGGGTGCCACCAAATTGGCTGAAATTTGGGATGAAGACTCGCAAAACATGCGTGTGCATGACGAAACCCGATTTTGAATTTTTGCTTCCTAAAAAAATATATAAATCAAAAACTGTCAGTTTTTGATACCAAAATGTGCAAAAATATTTTTATATATTTTTTTAAACTAATTGAAAATTGGAATTGGAATCGGTAAAACGAGTCTTCACCAAAATATTGAGCCGATTTGGTCAAGGCAGTGTTGAAATATCGTGGCAACTGTTTCTTGAAACTGTTAACATCAAAAAACTATATCTCGGTAATGATACATCCAAAAGTCT
This sequence comes from Culex quinquefasciatus, assembly GCF_015732765.1. Lineage (NCBI taxonomy): Eukaryota > Metazoa > Arthropoda > Insecta > Diptera > Culicidae > Culex > Culex quinquefasciatus. The sequence goes on from NC_051862.1 coordinate 120,683,833, forward strand.
GGAAATTTGTTTTGATGATGGATGAAAATGTATATTTTTATGCCCTTAAACAGATCTGCATTCGTGTCGCATTATTTATTTTATTGTTTGCATAGCAACATTTATTTAAAGTTGCAAGTTATTTTTTAATTTTGTGGGTTTTTCTGTTTTGTTTGTTTTTGCACATTGAATTTTATTTTTTTAATTGTTTTGAGTGAGCGATTAGAGCGTCCCTTAAATTACAATTTTAATGATAATGGTGGCAATTGTAGAAACAACCGCTGTAACTTTTGAGTGAATTTTCTGATCAATTTGGTGTCTTCGGCAAAGTTGTAGGTATTGTTGAGGACTTTTGAGAAAAAAAATAGGTACACGGAAATTTTTTTTGCAGATTTTTTTATCAACTTTTTTTTCACTAAAACTCCATTTCCCATAAAAAACATGGTCAAAAAATCTGCCGCCGAATTATGAATTTAAAAAAAAAGTGATTTTTTGGAAAAAAAAATCGAAGTTTTATGCAAAAACAAGTTTGACATTATTTTTTAATGCAAAATTGAATTTGCAATCGAAAAGTACTTTACAGATTTTTTGATAAAGGGCTCCGTTTTCTAGATATGGCCACCGAAAGTTTGATTTTAGCGAAATATTTGCAGTTTTTCGATTTTTAAAAATAGTGACCATGAGTGACCATTTCCAAAAATATTTTTTTTGAAAAGTTCAGAAAATTTTCTATAAAATTGTCTAAGAGACATTGAAGATTGGACATCGGGTTCCTGAGATAGAGCCGCTTTAAGAAAAAGAAACACGAAAATTGAAGTTTTCTAAATCTCACCAAAACAACCCACCATTTTCTAATGACGATATCTCAGCAACTAATGGTCCAATTTTCAATGTTAAAATATGAAACATTCGTGAAATTTTCCGATCTCTTCGAAAAAAATATTTTGAAAATTTTTTAATCAAGACTAGCATTTGAAATGGGCGTAATATTCAATGTTTGGCCCTTTTAAAATGTTACCCGAGGTAACCCGAAGGTCCAATCTTCAATGTCTCTTAGACAATTTTATAGCAAATTTTCTGAACTTTTCTAAAAAAATATTTTTAGAAATGGTCACTCATGGTCACTATTTTTAAAAATTGAAAAACTGCAAATATTTCGCTAAAATCAAACATTCGGTGGCTATATCTTGAAAACGGAGCCCTTTATCAAAAAATTTGTAAAGTACTTTTCGATTGCAAATTCAATTTTGCATTAAAAAATAATGTCAAACTTGTTTTTGCATGAAACTTCGATTTTTTTTCCAAAAATCACTATTTTTTCAAAAATTCATAACTCGACAGCAGATTTTTTGACCATGTTTCTCTATGGCTCAAAAGTTGCGGATTTTTGTACCCTAAAACATATCAAAAAATCTCGAAAATAAAAAAATACTTATTTTGGGTAATTGAGTTTTAGTAAAAAAAAAAAAACAACAATACCTACAACTTTGCCGAAGACACCAAATTGATCAGAAAATTCACTCAAAAGTTACAGCTGTTTGAATATTTTCATACCATTTTTGTATGGACAGCTGCCAAAATTGTATGGAGACTTTTATGAATGAACCAATGACACAAAATAGCTTATTTAGTCATAGGGAAGGCCCCCACAAAGTTCGAGCCAAATCAAAAAATACAAATAAAATCCATTTCCGGTTTTGGTAGAGAATTGCTCATCTGAATTGATCCGTAGTGGCGAAATCATGTCACAAGGTAAATATATCTAACCATTATATTACTACTGACACTTCAGAGGATTCAGAACAAAATTCTGAATATGATTCTGAAATTTCCTCCTTGGTTCAGCACCAGTGTTGGGTGACTTTTGCATCCCTAGCACACCCAACGAAGACAACAACTTTCGGTACACCCTGTGCCGAGCGATGGAAGAAAACACACACACACACGAGCACATGATTTTAACACGATTTACAGTAAAACGGAGGTGAATAAAGTGAGTCTTAGTTCCATTGTAGAAAGAGCACGACGCGTTTTCTTGTGCGATCCCGGAAGACGCTTTCTCGACGATTTGTTCCCCGATTCAGAATACGATCCCCCCGAACCGATTATACAGTCCACTTGCTGGCCAACATTTGGTCCTTCAGGATCCGGATCGGGAACCAGTGGAACTGACGCGAAACTTTCCTAGCGTGGGAAGTTATTCTGGAGCTTTTGTCCGCGAACGGGCAGAAGTTGTGACGCGCGACATGTCGTGACAAGTTCGAGGAAGTCACGCCGAAAGAACGTTCTGGAACTTTCAAAAGAAACGGTGAAGTGAATTTTGGGAGTGTCCCGGAGATGGCGGCATCGGTTCACGGAGAAAGATAGTTCCGGAACGTGCGAATTCACTTGCTGGCCAACAACCAGTGAACTTCATCAATTAGCCGAAGTTGACACTTTGGATGTTATGTCCAATAGGATAATTGATGCATTTCGACAAAAATCATTGCAGTCTTCAGCTGCATTGATCCGCTCATTATATAGTTTATAAGTTAGTTTTAAGGTATCCCTTTTCCCTTTTGTACATGTAGGACCTCCTACTTTGAAATCACTGAATAGCGAAAGCTACAATATTTCATGCACAGCAAAAAATCCGATGGTAAAATCGCATGCAAAAGCATGCACATCACCTTCGTCAAAATAAACACTTAATATTACACACTGCATGTACAATTTTTGCAAACACAAAAAAAAGTGGCAACCGACGGGATTCAAACCTAGCACCAACAGTAAGGACTGGCGCCTTAGCCCACTCGGCCATTAGACCGATGTGGATTTGTAGGGATAAACGCATATAAGAGCTTGACATTTCGGTTAAGTAGGATTCCCATACTGATGGGCTACATATTTCAGGGCGTAAAATCACATAAAATTTCATACAATAATGCAATATTTATTTTACACCCAGGCCTTTTACACGCAGCTGGATTACTACTTTTTTTGCTGTGTGAATAAATAAAAGTTGCTAGTATTTAAAATTGAGGTGAAAAGTCATCGATTGTGATTGGACACCCCATAATATTTAAACTGAATAAATGTACATGGAAAAGAAAACTGAATAAATATAAATTTAAAAAAAACTACTGACATCATCTCAAAACAGCCCAGGGCCATCTCATATAGGGGAAATATGCCCATTTTAATCACTCTAAGCCGTTCGATCTATTATCATCACTTTTGCCGTTTTCCGCTATTAAACAATATTTTCAGATGTATCAACAATGGAGAGTTGCTTGCTCACTTTAGTTTGAGCTATTTATTACTTTAGAACAGTCAAAAACACTATATTAAAGCTGTAATTTATGATCAATGTGCTCATAGGCCGATAATAGAAATAGGCTGAGAAAGGGTATAGTTCCCCTAGTCATGAACTGGACGAGGGAGTCGTGGATTGCCTGGCCCGTGTCATCTGCATTACCGATCTATGCCTGTACAATTTCAGAAGAAATCGTTAGCAAGAGAAAGGGGTTTTCGCTTCGAAGGTTCTTGCCACACTAAAAATATCTTGAGATTCATAAAAAAAATCAGAAGTGTTAGAAAGACAAATTTACAGTCAAGTGTACAAAATGGCTAAGAATAGATTTCTGGACAATTTTTAATTTTGTACTATCAATGTTAATCCGAAATGTAAACAAAAGGTTTGTCATGTTTCTATTAATAGAAAATTAGCAAATTGGATGGAGTTAGGGGCGAGTCCTTAACCTGCCAAACATATGGGAATTTCCCCTATGTGTATTGGAAACATAATCTAGATTTAATCTTTGTGCAATGTTGTTTTTTTGGTTATATAATGAATCATTATAATGCATTATTAATGATTGAAAATATTGGTATTCAGCGCCCTCTCCTAGTGTCATGCTTTATTAGGAAAATTAGAAGACCATTTTTTTAATAGTAGTCATCTAATGACCATGGTCATGTGTTGCGAGGTTTATAGGGCCATGTTATAGTTTTTTGTTTTATTTGATATTTTTCTGAATAAATGAGATTACTACCTTGACTAAAACATCTAAAATTCTACATCACATACAGTGAACTCACAATGTTGCCACTTTAGAATTAGAAACAATCTGGATTACTTTTTCAAAACCACCAATGCACCATGGGTTTCCTATGTTTATAGAACCTTTTGAAAAAGTAAGCAAGCAATGTTCAAACTTTCAATTAGGAACGTTCAAGTTACCAACTTTGCATTTTTCAAACATTCATCTGTTCGTTTATTCATGCTCTGTGTTAAATATATGATTCTACCGTGCTTTGTTTCGTTATATTCTTTATAATTTTATTGAAACTTTTTGTCATTTAACCTTTTCTGCCGAATGATTTTTCTGCCAGTTAAAACATTCTGCCATTCAGTTTTCTGGCAAATGGTTTTCTGGCGAATGACATTTTCTGGCATATGAAAATTCGGCTTTTTGAACTTTTCGGGCATTTAACCCATTCTGGCATTTGATTTTCTGGCGTTTGGTATTCTGGCAAACAACATTCTGGCGAATGAAATTCGGGCCTTCGGCCCGACCCCTTAAAATTTGATTTATCTCACAGGTAATTAACACCGTTAAAGATGACACAATTCATTAAATGACGAATAATTCTAATCAAAGTTTGAAAAACTGGAAACTCACTCCAGCCCACCAATTTGCATTACTATGAAGGCTGAAGGATTGAGATTAATTCCCTGATTTAACGGCTGATATGCTTCCGTGGCAAATGGAATTTTAAATCAGATTGTGAAGAAACGTCATAAAACTTGACTTGCACACACATACAGACCCAAGTACAAAGCACAAACACTGTTTGTCAATTCCAGAACAATTTGCATAAATTTAAAGTGCCGCTCTGCTCGCAAGTCACCAATCATAACACTGACTGACTGAGTGACTGTCGTGTCACAGAGACTCTCTCCTCGGAGAGTGCTCCTCGTTGTGTCGCGTGTGTATCCTTTTAATTATGTATAAAAATTTCATTAGCCATCATTTAACCCGTTTTAGGAGCGCAAGCAGCCCTTATCACTAATAAACCTTTTCTCTCTGGGGATTTTCGCCTTGCCAACGAAATCTTCCACGTGACACAAAAGTGACTGACATGCCCAGACAATTTCGGATTAGTAGGGAGAAAAGGGGGGGAAAGAGTCAAGGGACATAAAGTGGGCAAACCGAAAAGAGTGTATGCCCTTAATGCCACATCATTTTACCATTGTTTGGCGTGGCGTGGCGCGGGGTGGAAAGTCAACCCTTTTAGCCGGCGTTAGTATGTATAATATCTAGGGTAAATGTGTGTGTGTTTGGGATGATGAGAGTCTTATCCAAGGACACGCAATGTTGGTGATTGTTTCGTTTGGTTTATTATTTATTAATTTGTTAATTTAATTTTCATTCATGTAATAAAATTATGACAGGGTGACCACTCAAATTCCATTTTCAAATACCCGACTTTTTCTGAAATTCAAATAATATCTAAAGAATGATTTCAAACAAAAACCTCTTTATAAAAAGTAATTATTAACCATCGAAAAAAAATCAATTTAAAAATATAATATAATACATAAACCATGAGTTGAAAATGAACCGAATGCCCAACAATACTTACAATTTAAATGTTTATTTTTTTTAAATTGGCAAACGCATAGTTTGTTACACTTCGTTTCAACTGGGAATTGCAAATAGTTAAAAATAACTTAATTTAAAATTGTATTCTTTACTTATTTTTATTTTATTTTAAATAAAAGAACGCTTAATACATGAATGCTGATGTTATTATTTCGAAGAATCTAGGAATTAGTTTTAAAAATAGTTGTCCTAGACGCAAAAGAAAGGTGATTAATTTGATTATTTGGAAAAAATAGTAAGTAATCTTCCAGTTTCAAAAATCTAGCTTAACATTTGAAAAGGTCGTATGAAATCTTAAAATGCTGTTTTGAAGGACTCGGGACCAAAGTGCCTATGTCTGAAAATATTTTCAAAAAAAAAAAATTTCACATAGCATATCAAAAAATTGTGAAGTTATGTTTTCAATACTCTGTGATACGATTTTTTGAAAATAAAAACTGAGCAACTCTCTACGAAATCGGCCGATTTCGACCATTTTTATTTTTTGTATTTTTTGATTTGACTCAAACTTTGTGGGGGCCTTCCCTATGACCAAATATGCTATTTTGTGTCATTGGTTCACCCATACAAGTCTCCATACAATTTTGGCTTCTGTCCATACAAAAATGGTATGTAAATATTCAAATAGCTGTAACTTTTGAGTGAATTTTCTGATCAATTTGGTGTCTTCGGCAAAGTTGTAGGTATTGTTGAGGACTTTTGAGAAAAAAATAGGTACACGGAAAAAAAATTGCGGATTTTTTGATCAACTTTTTTTTCACTAAAACTCAAATTCCCAAAATACGTATTTTTTGATTTTCGAGATTTTTTGATATGTTTTAGGGGACAAAAATCCGCAACTTTTGAGCCATAGAGAAACATGGTCAAAAAATCTGCCGCCGTGTTATGAATTTTTGAAAAAATAGTGATTTTTGGAAAAAGTCGAAGTTTCATGCAAAAACAAGTTTGACATTATTTTTTAATGCAAAATTGAATTTGCAATCGAAAAGTACCTTACAGATTTTTTTGATAAAGGGCTCCGTTTTCAAGATATAGCCACCGAAAGTTTAATTTTAGCGAAATATTTGCAGTTTTTCAATTTTTAAAATAGTGACCATAAGTGACCACATCTAAAAATATGTTTTTTTGAGAAGTTCAGAAAATTTGCTATAAAATTGTCTAAGAGACATTGAAGATTGGACCTCGGGTTGCTGAGATAGAACCGCTTTAAGAAAAAGAAACACGAAAATTGAAGTTTTCCTAATCTCACCAAAATAACCCACTATTTTCTAATGACGATATCTCAGCAACCAATGGTCCGATTATCAATGTAAATACATGAAACATTCGTGATTTTCCGATCTCTTCGAAAAAAATATTTTGAAAATTTTTAAATCAAGACTAACATTTTAAAAGGGCCAAACATTGAATATTACGCCCATTTAAAATGCTAGTCTTGATTTAATTTTTTTAAAAATATTTTTTTTCGAAAAGATTGGAAAATTTCACGAATGCTTCAAATTTTATTATTGAAAATCGGACCATTAGTTGATGAGATATCGTCATTAGAAAATGGTGGAATGTTTTGGTGAGATTAAGAAAACTTCAATTTTCGTGTTTCTTTTTCTTAAAGCGGCTGTATCTCAGCAACCCGAAGTGCAATCTTCAATGTCTCTTGGACAATTTTATAGCAAATTTTCTGAACTTTTCAAAAAAAATATTTTCAGAAACGGTCACTCATGGTCACTATTTTTAAAAATTGAAAAACTGCAAATATTTCACTAAAATGGATCTTTCGGTGGCTATATCTTGAAAACGGAACCCTTTGTCAAAAAGTATTTTTCGATTGCCAATTCAATTTTGCATTAAAAGTAATGTCAAATTTGTTTTTGTTTAAAATTTAGATTTTTTCCACAAATCACTATTTTTCAAAAATTCATAACTCGGCGGCAGATTTTTTGACCATGTTTCTCTATGGCTCAAAATTTGCGGATTTTTGTCCCCTAAAACATATCAAAAAATCTCGAAAATCAAAAAACACGTATTTGAGAAATTGAGTTTTAGTAAAAAAAAGTGCCGTTTCTCTATGGCTCAAAAGTTGCGGATACTAAATTGAATTAGGTGAAATTTCATTCCATAGGAAAAAAGTTCAAAGGGATTCATGCAAAAACTACTTGGACACTTTTTTTGGAAATCTCAACGCCCCCCCTCCTCATAAAACGGGCTTTTATGGCCTAAAATGTTGCTAAGGTAACAGGCATCACGACCTCCGACACTTATTTGATTTATTCTATGGCATTTTTGAATTTGATAACTCGTAAACTGATTGAAAATTGCACGAAAAATGGCTTTGTTTACAACTGGCTCATTGAACTTTTTAGAATCTAACCCGAGATTTTAAGGTTTTTAACGATTTGAATTTTGGGACACATAGAAAAAATAGACGCAAAACTAGCAAAACTATAGGTCTATTCCCGCAGAATTGCAAAATATCAGCAGCTTCTGCAGAATTCTGACCAGCTAACCAGCAAAAGAAAGAAGAAACTACCTGCAGAAAAGTACGGTTTAGTTTGTTTCTCTCTGTGCAAAAGTTTTGCCTGAGAGAAAAGTAGTTGCAGTTTTGTTGCAGAAAGTACGGGAACGCTCTGCTGTCGATTTTGTGAGGAATTGTAGAATTCTGCGGTACGGGAACAGACCTTATATTTTCGTAAATTTGTTGATGTTTTGATTTTTTTTATAAGATAATGATTTTTTTAACACACTTGCAAAATTGTATGGAATAATTTCATGGGTTTTGTTTTCTTCGTTGGAGTGAATAGTCAAAGAATCACCCAAACAGAGAAAGATACTATCTTTAACCGAGAAAAAAATCAAGGATAACTCATGGGTTGAGCACCTTTTCGTTTATTAATTCCTTTCAATTGAAACATGTTTGGTTGCATACATTTATTTGATTGACACATTCAGTGATTCAAAATCATCATCTCTAAATATGATTTAGTGAACTACGTGCCAAAATACCAATCTAATCGTAACATGTTTAGTCTAGTTGAATAATTGAATTCTTCGTCCAACCAAACTAAAACTCAATTCAAAAGTGAAATATGCTGATATGCAATATCATATCACTCAACTGAAGTCGTCTTCGTCGCCGAGCTACTGCTTGCAAGCCAAAAGTCGAGCAAGAGTCGAATCAAAATGTAATTAATATTTGAAATAAATATTTGTCACCGAAAAAGCATGCCAAACTCTCACGTCGTCTGGGTTCTCTCTCTGACCCGAGGGGGAAACGATGCTTCTTCACACTTTTGCTCTTCATTGGAAGCTGATGGAGTCTGGAAGGGGCGCAAGAAGGGAATCGGGTGGCACTTTCGGGTTACATATCATCTCTCCAGAACATCACACCGACCCCATGACTGGAACGGAGCGTCAGATCGAAAATGGAAGTGTGGGGTTAAAAGTGGCATTGTCATTTCCACTGCTTCTCATGCATTGGGGGTGGACCCGTTGGGTGGAAGAACTGAGGGAAGGAGGGATATCATTGCCCACAAGGGAATCCCCCTTTTCATTATTTTTCGGGGCGTGAAAGATCTCGCAAAAGGCTTCGGGACCCGAGCAGGGGACAGTTTGAACCATAAATGTTGACACTTCAGCTGGAACCACCCAAAGTGTAAAGTTTCGGACGTGTTTGTCGTTTTTCGTCGCACTTTGCTGCTGCCCACACAGAAAAAAAAATCATGGTAATATTACATCTGGGATGTACTCCTTATCTTTTATGTCAGAAAAAATGTGTAATTTTATCACTATTCTGTTGTAATGACGCTTTTTCAGTCTAAATTGAGATAAAATTACATCATTAAAAAGGTAATGTTCAACTTTCCAAAATTACACCTTCCAAATTTACACAATTTTTTACTGTGCAGAGAGAGTGATGGATTGAATATGCACAGAAAAAATGTTGGTAATATTCTTCAAGAAATGGTTACAGATTTGAATTTGAGATGAATTTTCATCTGTTTCTGGTGGAAATTCATCAGGTTTTCATTTTTACACATATTTTAGGTAATATTACTCAAAAAAGAGGTAATATTCAACCTACCAAATGTTCAACATTCCAAAATTAAACTTTTTTTTTGTTTTTGAATGTGTTTTTTTGTGTATGTTTACATGGCAGCTGAGCAACTCTCTACGAAATCGGCCGATTTTTTATTTGTTGTATTTTTTGATTGTGCTCAAACTTTGTGGGGACCTTCCCTATGACCAAATAAGCTATTTTGTGTCATTGGTTCACCCATACAAGTCTCCATACAATTATGGCTACTGTCCATACAAAAATGGTATGTAAATATTCAAACAGCTGTAACTTTTGAGTGAATTGTCCGATCAATTTGGTGTCTTCGGCAAAGTTGTAGCTATTGTTGAGGGCTAATGAGAAAAAAATAGGCACACGGAAAAAAAATTGCAAATTTTTTTATCAACTTTTTTTTCACAAAAACTCTTTTTCCCAAAATACGTATTTTTTGATTTTCGAGATTTTTTGAAATGTTTTAGGGGACAAAAATCCGCAACTTTTGAGCCATAGAGAAACATGGTCAAAAAATCTGCCGCCGAGTTATAAATTTTTGAAAAAATAGTGATTTTTGGAAAAAAAACGAAATTTCATGCAAAAATAAATTTGACGTTATTTTTTAATGCAAAATTGAATTTGCAATCAAAAACTACTTTACAGATTTTTTGATAAAGGGCTCCGTTTTCAAGATATAGCCACCGAAAGTTTGATTTTAGCGAAATCTTTGCAGTTTTTCGATTTTTAAAAATAGTGACCATGAGTGACCGTTTCTGAAAATATTTTTTTTTGAAAAGTTCAGAAAATTTGCTATAAAATTGTCCAAGAGACATTGAAGATTGCACTTCGGGTTGCTGAGATACAGCCGCTTTAAGAAAAAGAAACACGAAAATTGAAGTTTTCTTAATCTCACCAAAACATTCCACCATTTTCTAATGACGATATCTCATCAACTAATGGTCCGATTTTCAATAATAAAATTTGAAGCATTCGTGAAATTTTCCAATCTTTTCGAAAAAAAATATTTTTAAAAAAATTAAATCAAGACTAGCATTTTAAATGGGCGTAATATTCAATGTTTGGCCCTTTTGAAATGTTAGTCTTGATTTAAAAATTTTCAAAATATTTTTTTCGAAGAGATCGGAAAATCACGAATGTTTCATGTATTAACATTGATAATCGGACCATTGGTTGCTGAGATATCGTCATTAGAAAATGGTGGGTTATTTTGGTGAGATTAGGAAAACTTCAATTTTCGTGTTTCTTTTTCTTAAAGCGGTTCTATCTCAGCAACCCGAGGTCCAATCTTCAATGTCTCTTAGACAATTTTATAGCAAATTTTCTGAACTTCTCAAAAAAACATATTTTTAGATGTGGTCACTTATGGTCACTATTTTTAAAAATTGAAAAACTGCAAATATTTCGCTAAAATTAAACTTTCGGTGGCTATATCTTGAAAACGGAGCCCTTTATCAAAAAAATCTGTAAGGTACTTTTCGATTGCAAATTCAATTTTGCATTAAAAAATAATGTCAAACTTGTTTTTGCATGAAACTTCGACTTTTTCCAAAAATCACTATTTTTTCAAAAATTCATAACACGGCGGCAGATTTTTTGACCATGTTTCTCTATGGCTCAAAAGTTGCGGATTTTTGTCCCCTAAAACATATCAAAAAATCTCGAAAATCAAAAAATACGTATTTTGGGAATTTGAGTTTTAGTGAAAAAAAAGTTGATCAAAAAATCCGCAATTTTTTTTCCGTGTACCTATTTTTTTCTCAAAAGTCCTCAACAATACCTACAACTTTGCCGAAGACACCAAATTGATCAGAAAATTCACTCAAAAGTTACAGCTGTTTGAATATTTACATACCATTTTTGTATGGACAGAAGCCGAAATTGTATGGAATCTATGACATTTCCCCGAAACCCACATTCCCGAAGAGACATTTCCCCGAATTCCACATCTCCGAAAAGACACTTCCCCGAAATGTCATTTACCTGAAAATCATTTCCCCGAACAATCCATTTCCCCGAACGGTCACATCCCCGAATGGCGACTTCCCCTAAAAACCATTTTCCCGAATGGCTACTTCCCCTAATTTTCCACATCCCTGAAAATCATTTTCCCGAATGACCATATCCCCGAACGGCCATTTCCCCGAACGCCACTTTCCCGAACCCGGTCAGGCGGGTATGGCCGTTGCCCAGAACCGCGCGACGGCCGGGTTCGGGGAAGTAGCGATCAAGGAAGTATCATGTCCACAATCGAACGTTCAAAAAATTCCGAGCTTCACTTGAATTTTGAATATTTAAATTGATGTAAGTGCGACAACTGGCCAGAGGGATTTCAGGTCAGAACGTGTTTGACAAACGTTCAGGCCCGACTACCGCAAAATTTGTAGTTGTTACTCGGGACCTTGGCAACCAAAATCAACCAAACTTCGGGACAATGCACAGAATGGTCAACCAAACAAAACGTGTTTGGCTCTTTTTTTCGTTTATTCAAGGCCAAACATTAAAACGCGTTTTTCTCAGAATGGCAAAGAGCGAAAAACGACAAGATAACACAACAACGTCGATTTGATACATTGGTCATTTCGCAAAAAATGCATTTAGTTGAAAATCAAAATACAGTTCAGACTCGATTATCCGAAGGCCTTGTCAAAAGTTCATTTCGGGTAATCGAATAATAAAAAAAAAATAGTCGGCTTTTTGTTTGGCTGTCGAGTCCCTAAACTACTTTAAAGTGATTTAGTAATTTAAATTCTAAAATGTCAGTGATGAAATATTCAAAAAATGCATTTTGTAATTCAATAATCAACTATTTAGATTTGATTGAAAGGGTTGGTCGCAAAACTCGAATCGGACGTAAAAAAAAATTGTTCATAGCCTTCATCCAGCTAAAATTGATAAAGACAAATCAGTTCAGTTAAACAACATCTAGAACAAACTGAATCCTGCGCATCGAGTCCTCGCATAAAGCTATCGTGCTGTTCAATCCTTAACACGTAGATACCGTTTTGGAAAATTTCCTTTGCTGAAAATCGCCGCTACAAAAAAAAATATTTTTTTTTATGGAACGTAGATGATCTCAATATCCCGCACTCTTGAAGCGTCCGCGTGGTTTATGAATGGCCTTCTACGGTTTTAATCTTAAAAAACACGTAGGCGAATTTAATATTAACGTCATACTTTTATAAAAAAAATCCCAAAATAACAATTTAGTTTATATAAAGGTTATCATTCGGGAAAATTGATTTTTCGGTGAAGTAACCATTCGGGTATATGTAAATTCGGGAAAACGACAGTTCGGTAAAATGGCCATTCAGGTAAATGACATTCGGGGATATGGAATTTTCGGGAAAATGATTTTCGGGGATATGGGATTCGGGAAAGTGGGATTCGGGGATAAGGGATAAAACCGACTTGTATGGGTGAACCAATGACGCAAAATAGCGTATTTGGTCATAGGGAAGGCCCCCACAAAGTTTGAGCCAAATCAAAAAATACAAAAAATAAAAATGGTCGAAATCGGCCGATTTCGTAGAGAGTTGCTCATGGACTTAATTTATGGTTCAGATCATATCATTTCTTAAGGGAAAAGATGCAAGAACATTATTCCTGAAGCAAGCAAAGTGATTGGAAATAAGGGAAAAAAGTTGTAATGGTTTTATTAGAAATTTGGGAGATATTCTGATAAAATTGCACACCCTCTTTTCCAAAAACTGCAATGTTTTTGATATTAAATTATAGTTTGATGAATTCTAACTGAAATTATTTTTTGGGCCCATTGAGAATACAAATCACTTCAGAAAAGTGTAATTGGTTGGGTTTATGCTCAACTGTAAGTCGGTTTTATTAATTTTGGATTTTAACGGAATCAACATATTTTTGTGTGTTTTTGCCTTTCTTACTAAAGAAAGGTATAGGATTTACTATATGGCTGGACATCATTTCCATCTTCGTAAATATTACAATTCAGCATGAATTTTCATCGGAAAAATCGCTAAAAAAAATCATACAGCTTCGATTTTTGACGCTCTATTGATTCACCTTGACAGAACTCGTCTATCTCCAATCCTCGAATTCCCATGGAGTTAGAGTAATGTCGAGGTCGAATTTAGAAATATCAATCTGTTTTTGGATGGGACTTTTCAACGCATTACACAGTAGAGTGTAACAAAAATGACTTTTTGGCGGGCATTCAAGGGTTTGTTCCGGTGGGCATACTAAGCTCAAATCCAAAATATGAGCTTGATTGGACGTAACAGGAGCTGGCGCTCCGCTCTTCAATTTTAAATGGGATTTAACCCGTAAAAAAAGATTTTTTCAAAAATGTCACTTTTTAAGGCATTTTGGCCACCAATGCGTTTACCAAAAACATCACTGGCGTGTAGGCCAGATCCTTGCGCATCTTTTGGTATATATAACATTGACATTTGGAGCACCCTGGAGCTCGGTACAGGCCTTCAAACTTTGGCATTTTTTCGAAAAATCGGCCCCGGCAAAATCAAATGGCGTCTAGGGCGTCGCGAGGCGCGACGCATATCTTTTTTGCCGGGACCGATTTTTCGAAAAAATGCCAAACTTTGAAGGCCTGTACCGAGCTCCAGGGTGCTCCAAATGTCAATGTTATATATACCAAAAGATGCGCAAGGATCTGGCCTACACGCCAGTGATGTTTTTGGTAAACGCATTGGTGGCCAAAATGCCTTAAAAAGTGACATTTTTGAAAAAATCTTTTTTTACGGGTTAAATCCCATTTAAAATTGAAGAGCGGAGCGCCAGCTCCTGTTACGTCCAATCAAGCTCATATTTTGGATTTGAGCTTAGTATGCCCACCGGAACAAACCCTTGAATGCCCGCCAAAAAGTCATTTTTGTTACATCCTATTACACAGTTTCGAAATGAAAATATGGTCAATTTTATTCATTTTCATATCTTTTATTTATCTCTAAAATTTAATTTTACGGGCTTACAACTTCCCAAATTTTCATCAAGATTCATAATTTGGTTCTGGAGTTAGAGCCATTTGATTAACCTGCCATAAGAAAAAAAAATCCCTAAAAAAGGGAGAAAAGCCCAAACAACATTTTTCGTTTCTAATTTTAACCGAAATTTCTTTCTACATTCATAGTACAGACCATGGCTGAGCATCTGAAACAAATTTGACATCTATCGGTAATGCCCATCAATTTTTAGAACGATTTACTTTTTGCCTTTCTTACTAAAGAAAGGTATAGGTTTTACTTTATGGCTGGACGTCATTTTCATCTTCGTAAATATTAGGTCGTGTTTGAATGATGCTGAATAATCTGGATTGTTCCTTGAAATTCACTGAAACCAAGTACACCAACGAGTAGAGCAACTTTCTGTGAACAATTCTGTTTATTTTCACTTTTATTAAAAGTTATGCTATTCCTTTTACAATCATTTAAAAAAATATTTCAAAAATGCATTCTAATCAGTCGAGTGCATTGGGCCACGCCCATGTTTCTATTTTCAGCTTAGTTCTTTTTTTCTTCCAGCGCTCTTTTTGGGGCTGCTTAGTGCTGCCAAAATTGATGAAATTTTAAGCGAACACTCACGAAAAGTAGCATTTATAGCGAAAGTTTCCTGGCAGCACTTGCTCACTCCAACAGGCGCTGCACCAGCATGTTGGTGGTGTTGGTGGCCACGCTTTGTTCTTTATTTGCCTTCGCTTCTCGCTCGGTTTACTTTAGCCTTCGATTGGAATGGGTAGTCAAAATTGAAACGTCAAAAGACTTAGCACGTTTGTTTTTTGATGGTGCTTGCTAACTATTTACATGTTTCGGGATTATTTTTCAAGTGAGTGACTAACTAATGTTCAAAAGAACATGTTGCCGGTAGTTGGAAGCAATTTCATATCTTAAGCGATATGAAAACGTTAGCGCAAGTGAAAAGATATTGATGGCGACTTTCGATAAGCAGTTAACCTCTGATCTTGCGTGTGGATGTGTGTGCCACCAAAATGATGAGAAATGGTCTCGCAAAATAGAAATTATGATCAAAAGTGCATTGAATTTTATCTTTTTGGCCAGTAAATGGCATCAATGTGTTTGATTAGAAAGCATGATTTTTCAACGGAAAATCGCTAAAAAAACGCACTGCATCGATTTTCGACGCTTCGTCGCCAAGTCGACAAGTTGTCACATTGAGAATTTCGGTGAGGTTTTGCTGGATACTGAATAAAACGAAAAAACCTGAAACCTGCAACGTCCGCTGGTCGTCCAAAACAACATCCGGTAAAGGAGACCAGTCAACCAGTAATCGACCAGCCAAGGGGAAATGGAACTTAAAAGGTTGAGAACCACTGGACTGGTAGTCTCTGTTCCTACACGGTTCTAGGCGTTCAAAGTGTGTGAATTGTGTGACAATCCAAACCTCTTTTATAACCTTTCGAATGTTTTCAAAATGCAGAGAATTGGCGCTTCCCTAACACCTACGACGGGAAAGTCAAGTATCTAGAGTGCATCTAACTATGTTATTCAACGCTCCGTCTATCACAAAATCACAGACAAACAGACGTAAATCATTGAACAAATTTAACAAAAATCCATCAATCCCACTCACCCGCTGATGGCCCACGTGTCGTTGTGCGATCCGCCCACAATCTGCAGCATGTTCTTCCGGGTACTTCCGCAGCGCGTGTGCAGCATCGTCATCATCTTCGGAGGCACTAGGGTGTCGGCCAGGCCGGAAACGAACAGCGTCGGTGCCGACACAAACTGGATCTTGTGCACGGACAGAAACTTGTTCCGGTAGCAGCACAGCGGCAGATACTGGACGCACGGATGAATCAACTCCACCGCCATGTCCGGAATGCTCGTGAAAGTGTTCTCCACGATTAGGCCCATCAACTTGGAACCGTACACGGCGTCCGCAGCGAGATCGATGGCCACGGCACCGCCCAGCGAACGACCAAACACCACGATTTGGCTGTGGTCCAGGTCGTGCCGGCTGAACAGATGATCGAGAATGGTTTTCGCGTCCAGGAAGAAGCCCCGCTCGCTGGGCGCTCCATCGGACAGGCCGTACCCGCGGTATTCCACCATCAGCACGTTGCACTGAAGCGTGTGGAAGAACCCGCCGGCATTCTGCAACCGGTGGCCCATGTTTCCGGCGTTGCCATGAAAATACACGATCGTCGGAACGTACCGACCCTTGTCACCCGGATGGCGAATCCAGAAAGCGTGCAGCGAGATGCCCTCGCGGGTCTTCAGGTGCAACGTTTCGTACGGCAGCCCGTGCATCGACGGAACCGGCACGAATATCCGCGAGTTGGCCGGCAAATCCGGATGGTACAGCAGATTGTCCTGCGCGTGGTACAAAATTCCTAAAAGAAACAGAATCGTTTTACACAGGACAAAGAGATCCAAAGCACCCGAGAAGCTTACCGGAAACGGCAAACAGAAGCAGCAGAAAGGCAAAGAAGCCGCCGTACACGATGTACATGACGAAGGCGGCCAGCAGGGCAGCTCCGGACGCGGCCCAGATTCGCATCGCGATTCCGGCCAAAACCCGAACGATTTTCCAGTCCCGAAAGGGCATCTCGTCGGATTATGTGATTCACCGACTCAATCCCACACCTAATCCAAATATGGCTCAAGTCAAACTTGAGGATTATTTTTTTACGGAATCAAATCAAAACAAAGTCGAACGCTGCGAATCGATTGGTTTGGCGGGTTGGAACGAATTTGGACCGTAACACTTGTATTGCCATTCGGAAGTAACACTAAAACACGCAACTAACACTAATCTTTGGACATAATCAAAAATGATTAAGCAAAATCACAGAATTTTGAACTTTTTCTTCAAAATTTACAACACGACTGCATCACTGCTTTTGCTTGCCTTGTGTGTTTGTTTTGATTTTCTGATTTGCGATGACGTCAGTAATTTTGACAGCCAGATGGGGTACGTTCACCGAGTGTTCAATTTGATTTGACGTAGGACTATGTACTAGAGTACCAATCGAAGCACGAGAATGGAGCATTTCCATTCGAGCAGTTTTTGCTTTTTGCCTTCCTCGAGTTACTGAGGAAAGGCTATAAAATCACTCGAAAAATGAACTTCTCAATATAGTTATCTACGTGCGCATGTATTGCGTGTACGTACACGAAAAAGATTGAGGTTAAATTTTGTCCGGCCAGCAAAATCAAATGGTGCGCTAGTGTGTGTACGCGAAACGTCATAATACCCCGTTCGCACGGGCGAGTTATAGCCGGTTATAAGACCAAAAGTGGTTATAACTCTTAAAACCGGCTATAACTCTGGTTTTGCCCATACAACGAGCTGTCAGATTAAAACTGGTTTTAAGAGTTATAACCAAGTTAAAACTGCTCGAAAAGCGAACTCGACTACTTGAAAACTCATAGTAGCCTTTGGAAAAATTTGCAAACGTCCGACATTGACAGAAACAAAACAACATTTTTTGCGACGACTGTTTCAGTTTTTTTTGCTGAAAGCGTTCAATGAACTGGCCAAATCCACGGAACGGATGGATCACCGCGGGAAACAAAACAAAAGAGCCCCCGAAAGCATATTTGTGATGGCGAAACTACTCTGACTGCAGATTCCCTCAACGGAAGATTGGCTCGAACGCTGGAGCATTGGTTTGTGCGAGCATTTTCCGTTGAACCTGGCGATTCCGGAGTTAATTGCGATTTGAAGTCTTGTTAGAACTTCCCATTCGCCCTTTTGTCTTTCAGATCAAATTGACGCGCGAAAAGATTCCCTTCCATCCAAACCCGGATGCTAATCAACGTGATGGGGATCACCAGAATCGAAGGCACCTTCCTGAGAACCTGCAAAAGCGGCATGCACATCCTCCATCGCAACAAGCAAATATGGCTGTCCTGGAAGCTTTCGTGTACGATATCGCGTTCTTGGAACAATGGCTACATGCGTCTAGTCTCCGGGACTCGGTCGGCCGGGGCGGGACACTTCTCTCGATCCGCGACCACGGGTTGCTCTTCTCTCGACCTGCTGCTCTTGTACTCTACCCTCTTCTGGACCACCTACCTCAACACTGTGGGGTGGGGGAGATCATGCGTGTTTGGCTATTTGACCCTAATTTCTGCTCGGTGAATGTCAGTCGTCCTTCCGCAGGCTGGAACAGATGATCTCGGTGCCAGCAGTCTGGGCGCCGCTGGTGAGCAACTTGAACACCGCCCTTCAGGCTATCCTTGGGTGTGCTGCTGAAGGTTTGTGGCAAGAGGACGACGTTTTCAGCCGGCTCGATGGCCGCCGATACATGATTTTTCCCATGTGTGCAACTCCTTGGTTTTGCGGCAAATCGACTCGACTTTCTCAGGGTTACCCCCACGGTTAGTGTGCCGCTACGGTAGCGTCAAAAGACACGGAGACTTTTGGCTTGTCGTCTCCTACGGACTGATCCATGTGTACAGTGCGGTGCGTTCAGTGCGTGTACGTAGAGCCACCACGTGTGGTGGTTCAGGTCGTACTTAAGAGGCACGAGGAGAGGTGAGAGGTTCCTTACTAGGTGGTACCGTGCCGTGTGCCAACAGCTTTTTTTGGCAATCCTTCTGCGCTGGCTCGACGGGCGCGATGCGTTCTATCCCGGTTTTGAATAGGCGGCACCGATCGAGGATTGGTGTGGTGTGCGGAGTCGCCGTCGCTGGGCATGATACACAGGTGGTCGCGTGCGCTGGTGGTCCCCAGTCAGTAGATGGATCGCTTTTCGCTCTACAGCGGTCGGTAGGCGTGCAACTCGGCTGGCAGTCCACAGGTGTAGCGTACGATTCGCTATTCCACACGCGAATCGATGCCGATACCAAAGCGTCCTCCAAACGCTTCGTGATCGATCTCTTCACGGTCTTGCAACGGATGGCGATAAATGGGGAAAACGCGAAGCACTTGATCGTGGCCAATAATGATTGGTACACGTCATCAAATTATTTTTTAAGAAAAAGGCAGAGCCGGCCCCAGGCTCAATCTACAGGGTACGAGGGAAGGCGGGCAAGTTATTCAAGTTAAGTTTATCTCAATCCAAACGGTTACAAGTATCTCCACGTTAGTACCTGTGATGGTCGTCGATTCGGGAATGTGGACGCGTACTAGCTAGTACTTGTCGTTCAGATGTGTGTTTTGTCTCTCAAGACCAAACTCAACAAAGCGATAGAGAGAACACAAGCGCACGCCGGGTGCCTCGTTGGGCCAGGAGAAATTTGAAAAAAGAAAATTCCGTCTTAGATGTGTCGGAGATGTCTCGATGCACGTGAGTCGGCATCTAAGACGCGCAGTCTGTTGTTTAACAAAAACCTTTTTTCGTCATTAATAATTGAAACAACAAACGGGAGGGAGGGGGAATGGGGGGATGGGGGGGAGTAGGGTGATGACATGTTTAATTGGCTTCAGAGACGCCCTTTTATGGTATTTCTCTTGAGGCGACCCGGTCGGCCAACCCCGAGCTTGTAGCGGGCGTAATTCCAACTTAAACATTCGGATCTTCAGGCGACCTTCCAGAAAGCTGTCGATCTTGAGGCCAAGCACGTAATACAGGACACGTCCAACACTCCGCAGCAGAGTAGAGCAAGAAGTCTTGCCTGTCTTGTCCTTTTTTGCCGTTAGCAGTCCACGGGCCACCTTCCGGATTTACAGTAAACCTGAGTGAATCGCGAAAATCAGGACGGTCTTTCTAGGGGGCTTCAATTGGGTCGTGGAGAACACAACACAGCAGTTTTTCCAGATCGTCCTGCTTCAACGCAAAGCGATTCCCTGGGTGAAAAAGTTCGAATCCAGAATCAGCGGACCAGCTTCAGCCCAAACGGAAACAAGTTCTGTAAAAGCACATAGTCAGAATCCTGCTCAAACCCGGAACCGATAAAAAACACAAAAATCGGCCCTTACCGCAAGAGTGGCCACGATTCTCAAGATCATTCCGTGTCACCGTAAAAAATTGGAAATAAATGACAACACTAAATAATCACAGCTTGCTGTGATCTGTCAAAATAGTTAAAACCGTTAAAACCTTTCGGGCCCGTGCGAACGGTTTGGTTTTAACTTGGTTATAACTTATAACCATTTCGTTAAAACCGGCTATAACTCGCCCGTGCGAACGGGGTATAAAGCTCTATGGAGCACTTCCATTCGAGCAGTTTTTGATTTTTTCTACAATGTATTTCTTATGGAGCGAACTGTCAAAAACTGCTCGACTGCGGGTGCTGTCTTCTAGAACTTATTTTAATGTAATTTTCCAAACAAATTTATCCAAATGCAGCCAATTTTCCTAAAATGTTATTCTTCTTTATAAATCCATATTAGCATAAGCCCCTTGATTAAAAACCATTTCTGATCACTTTTTTTCATTTTAATGCAAAATTTTTTTTTGACAAGACAACATTTTTTCGATGGATCAACTATGGTCCCCTTGGATCGAGCTGTCAAGTAGGAACTTTTCTGTCAAGAAGGACCGCGAGGTTAATTTTTCAAAATTGATTTAAAAATCCATTTTAAACTCTTTGTGGTCGTACAAAGGTTCATTGTTCTCAGAAAAATAAGCTTTATCGCTGTAAACAATAATATCAGCAATCTAAGCTTCATTTTAGGACCCAATTCCGTAACTGAAAAGCACTACAAACAAAAAATGTGCCGCGAACCAAAAATGAGCGTCGCGATGGTTGACATCACTGAAGAACGGCCATCTCAAACCAAAAGTACCAATCGATGCACGAGAATTGGGTACTAAAACCCTATGTAAATTTTTATGTACAACGGTAAAAAAAAAACAAGATTAAAAACCATTTCTGATCACTTTTTCTTTTATTTTAACGCAAAAAAAACATTAACAATACAACATTTTTTGATGGATCAACTATGGTCCCCTTGAAACGAACTGTCAAGTTGGACCTTTTCTGTCAAGAAGGCATTCTAGGCCTACTGCAAACAACATGGCGAGATAGTAAAATGAGTATTCTTTCGGCAACGTGTACTGATGCAAACAAGCTGATGGGAGCAGCTGTCAGTTTCGTGTTTGTTTGTTTTTGTGTTTAATTTTCGGAATCTTCGTCAATTTCCGATTTTTTTCCTTTCCTGTTTTCCAAATCGTAGGGTAACTAAAGAAAAGATTTTACTTGCTGCGTTTTTACTTTTCAACCTTGTACAACACAAGTTATCGCAATTTTGGACCGCTTCACATTTCTTGGTTATGTTTTTTCTGATGCAAACAAATCTCAGCAGCCATGTAAACATACTTTGAATGTGTTGGTAAATTTCTGACAAGAAAGCCTTAGAAGGGCCGTGAAGTAAATTTTTCAAAAGTGAATTAAAAATCCATTTTGAATCCTTTGCGGTCGTTTAAAGGGTCATTATACTCAGAAAAATAAGCTCTATCACTGTAATCTATAATATCAGAAATGTAAGCTTTATTTTAGAACCCAATAGTCAAACGGAGGTACACTCAACTCCCGGTGGTTGGTCACTTTTTCGTTTGACGCTTTTTTAGTTTGTACCCCGTTGGTTGTTCAAATTCAAACTAAAAAGTGACGAACTTGTCTGTGGTTTTTCTCTAAACACCGAGTTGATTTACGGGTGCCTCGATATATCGAGATGGGATGGACCAAATTGGCTAAAATTTGGGGTGAAGACTTCCAAGACATATCCCGTGTGCGTGACGAAGCCCGATTATGAAATTTTGCTTTTTAAAAAAATACAAAAATCAAAAACTTACGTTTTTTTATATGAAAAACATAAAAATATTTTTATCTTTTTTTTAATTAAGTTTTTGAAAATTGGCCTTCGTCATGCACACAGGATCGATTTAAGGAGTCTTCACCAAAATTTTGAGCTGATTTGGTCAAAGCAGTGTTGAGATATCGTGGCACCCGTTTTCCGAAACTGCTAACTTAAAATAGCTATATCCCGGCAATAGTACATCCAAATGTCTTCATATTTATTTTGTTATTAGATGAAAATGTACACTTTAATGCCCTGTAAAAAGATTTGAAAAAAATTAAATGTGTGCTCATATCAACCTCTGACATTTTTGACGATTTACATTTATGTAACCCCTTAATCATGAAATGTTTTCATGAAAATGTCAGGAGTGATTGACTCGGTGATTGAAAATCATATTTTCAGTGGATTTAATAAATTTTCTGTAATATGAAATTTTGTGATTTTCTACATGTATGTAACCCCTCAAGTACATTAGTTTGTTCAAGTCGTACGTGAGCTGCTCACGGTGAGCATTCCAGAACGGCAGTAAAATTTGAATTTAAAAGAATTTCATGAGTACGAAGAATTTCCCAGCCATTTACGTCCAGTTCATCCTTCAATGTCACCAGCTACAGACAATTATTGTTTTCGAGCGAATGGGTTGCATCACCGACAAAATTGTGTCCGTTATAAGCCAGAATCCAAACCTGAAATATTTGACCCTAAGTGGGTGTGATATTACGGACGCTTCGGTAGATTTCGTCTCTTGCTGCTGGAATGTATCGGAGTCAGCACTGAAGAGACTGACATTTAATTATTGTTTAATAAATGTTTATTTCGCCAAACGCCAACAAATAACAACTCTCCCTCTCTCTCTCTCTCTCTTACAGCACGAAATCCTCGTCTTTTCCGTCATCCGGCTCGGACCCATCGTCGTCGTCGTTCTCCTTGTCCTCATCGCTCGCTTCTACGACGTCTTCCTCGTCGTCCTCCTCCTCCTTCTTCTTCCCACCCTTCGCCGCGTCCAGCCGCTTCTGCTCGGCAATTTGCTGCTCGACGACGGCGCTGTTCGACCGGTGATGAAACACAAACGACACGCACTTGGTAATGTCCCACGACTTGGACAGGATGTCGTCCGGGATGCCCTTGTTGTTGGCGCAGTGATACCAGTGGGCAAGATCCGAGGTGCAGTCACTGTCCTCCGGGGGCAGCTTGACCTGGATCGCGTTGACGCACCGTTTGCACTTGAAGATCGAGTGCGTGTCCGAGATGGTCGCTTCGTCCAGCCGGAACAGATCCTTCAGGTCGTCCTGGGTAAAGTGCCGCTGACCGTCTTCGTCGTTGTCCACGACCGTGTTCGAGAGTGCCTTCTTGTGCGTTTGCCGCTGGAAGATCTTCTCCTCGATCGAGCCGGTCGCCAGCAGCCGATAGATGAAGCACGGCTTCTTCTGGCCATCGCGCCAAACCCGCGCCATCGCTTGCTCGTCGTTGGCTGGATTCCAGTCCGGATCGAACATCACCAGTCGGTTCGCTCCGATCAGGTTCAACCCGCATCCTCCGGCCTTCGAGCTCAGCATAAATATAAACTCCTTCGAGTCCGGCTTGTTGAACTCGTCCACGACCTTCCCGCGCTTCTTGATCGTCATCGTTCCGTCCAACCGGACGTACCCGTAACCCCGCTTCCGGCACAACTTCTCAAACAGGTCCAACGTTTGCGTGTAGTTCGACACCAGCACAATCTTGTCGTTCGTGTTCATCTTGATGCTCGCCAGCATACAATCCAGCACCATCAACTTCCCGCCAAACTCCGGCCGCACCTCCTTCGCGCTGTAATTCGCCGGCAGGATCTTGTACGCCTCCTCGAACCCTTCCGCGCGCTCCTTAATCTTTTCGTACACCAAATCCGGATGGTTGCACAGCTTCTTCAGCGCCGTAATGTTCGACAGCGCCGTCAAACTGGCCTTCACCTCGGACTTTTCCAGCACCGAGCGCCGGATCGAGTCCGACTGGAGGAAGCTCTTGTACAGTTCCGTCTGGACGTCGGTCATTTTCACGCAGACGACCATTTCGAACTTGATCGGCAGGTATTTGGTGAGCAGCGAGCTCGTTCGGCGGATCATACAGCGATTTACGAGCGCGGACAGCTCCTGAAGTCGTTCGGTGGCCTTTTCTCGCTCCGATTCCGTCGAGTTGGCGTCCTGGCCGCGGAGGATGGGATTCTCGAACTGGCGGCGGAATTCCTGCGGAAGGGAGAGGGGACTTGAATAACTTTGAGATTTTCCTTGTTAAATTCTGTTTGGCTTTGAAATGTTTTATGTCTTCAGATATCCTCTGAAGTTCCCGGCAGCAATACGACACTTTGACTTTCAACCTCTATTGAATGAAGTTAAATTGAACTATTACTCACATTCGATGAGCCCAACATCCCGGGGTTGACAAAGTGCAGCAGGCTGTAGTACTCGGTCAAATCGTTCTGAATCGGCGTCCCCGACAGCAGCACCCGCCGCTTCGTCTTCAGTCCCATCAACGCCTGATAGGTGAGATTCTCGCAGTTCTTCAGCCGATGACCCTCGTCGCACAACACCGCTCCCACCTCCGAGTTGTTCAGAATGCCCGCGTACAGCCGGAACGTCTCGTAGCTGATGATCAGCACCGGCGTTCCCTGGCGCGCACTCTGATTGGCCATAAACTGCTCTAGCTGCTTCGTCGTTTGCTCCTTCGAACCTCCATCGATCGAGAGACAATTTACGCGACATCCGAGCCACTTCCCAAACTCTTTGTACCAATTCTTAACCAGCGAACTCGGACAAACGATCACCGCCTTGTTGATTTCCGGCTTGCAGTCCGGGCTCTGCCGCAGCAACGTCCACAGCAGAGTGATGCACTGCAGCGTCTTTCCAAGTCTGTGGGACAAAAGAGAAGCTTGATTTGAAGAAATCAGTTCAGAGTTCAATTCCTCACCCCATTTCATCGGCCATGATGCAGCCCTGGAAGTCGCCCCGCTTGCCGGTGACGCACTCGTACATGAACCGCACGCCCTCGCGCTGATGTGGCCGCAGAATGTTCCCCAGCAGCGGATCGACCACGACGTGAACCTGGGCCTTGCCCTGGTCCGCCTTCAGCTTGTCGTGCTCGGACAGTTCCTGCGGCGTGAACAGCACCAGCGCGTTGCACGCGTACGGATCGTGCAGGGAGCGCCGTGCCGGTGGCCGCTTCATCCCCAGGCACCGCGTCGTGTGTTCCGGGATGTAGTTCTCGATGGGGATCTTGAACGGGCGCGTCAGGATCTTCGTGATCATCATTTCGTACTCGGACGCGGACAGCTTCGGTGGGGAAGGACCACCGCCGCCGGTGTCCTTGAGCTTGCTGTTCCGTTCGCGACATTCCCGGGGCCGCTTTGGAGCGTTAAGGAACGGACTCTTGAAGGCACCGTTTGCCGGGGAACATTGGCTCGGGGCGAGGCTTTTACGCTGCGGGAAAAACTCGAGATTAAATTAAAAGACAATGAAGATTCGATGTTTTTACCATTTCTACGTAGTTAAAGCTATTTACAACACAACAGTAATGAAGAATTTTTAAATAATTTCACAGAAGAAAATCGACCTCGAAAAAACACGACCGAATTTAAAATTCAAACACGCGAGCTGACAACAAAACAAAACAAACGCGCAAAAATTGGAGAGCGTTCACAGAAGGGTAAACAAAAACCAAACAAACGTGCAGACAAGATCCTATAGGAGAGAGCAGTCATCTTTTTGACATGCACGAGTGCTTGTAGAAATCTGTTGCTTTGAGCGGATTTCTTTGCGACGTCTCGCGATGGACATTTCGCCGAATGAATAAAAAAAAAGATATTTGCGTGAGATTTTACAACTTATTTTTTAACATGCTAGTTCATTAGACATTTCGACGGTAACATTTCAAAAGGCATCATGTACATTTTGACACTTTCTGGGTTATTGCATATTCTAAAAGTACTCCTAATAAGCTACCTTCCACCAAAAATGAGCAAAAGTTACTTCAGTAAAGTAAAGTCAAAACCTCTTTTACGCAAATGGACCGACGTTTTACTTGCCCATCCGATAGAAGTCCAGGAGGATAAGGCAGGAATCGAACCCGCGCCCTATAGCAACTTAGGGATCGGCAGCCGAAGCCGCTAACCACCTGGCCACGAGGCCCTCACCTCACCAGTCTCCCTATTTAGGGTCTCTACTAAAAACCCGATTTTTTTGCGTTACGTAATAAAAGAACGCTCCCCTAGTACGTTGATTAATCTTTATAAAAAAGGAAATAAGCTCAGGAGATTATTCACTGTTTATTTATGTATGGCACAAAATCTGACTTTATCGAGAAATTAAAAGTGAGAGTGTGTGCGTGCAACATGGAGTTAATCTTTTCGAAGTGCCATGGGAACCTTCACAGCAACTGCACAGAAAGTTTAACTCCATGTTGCACACACTCTCACTTTTAATTTCTCGATAATTTGGGCTTTCCTCATAGATGAATCCAGTTTGAAATGGCCGCTAGGTGGCCAATGGTGTTAGAAATGACAGCTTCCATGTATTTGAATATGGGAGCTCAGGAAAACTCAATTTTAAGCAATAAAATGATTATTTATGATAAAAGTATTGATTGATTAGGTGCACAAAATGTGTCAAGAATATTATTAAAATGAAAACTGCTCAAAAAATTTGCAAGCGGGATAAGTACACCATTCGATTCAGCAGGAATTTTGGGCACCAAAAATATATAGTTTTCATATGTTAAGTATTTTATTTTAAAAGATAATTAACAAAAAGTATGAAAATCGACACATTTAGTATGGGAGCTGTCAAATCTCTCACCATCAAAAAGCAGCGTTGAGCTTTCGCTGGATTTGTCTATTGAGGTGACCCACTCGATTCAGGCTCGATCTCGAGCCAGATCGACTCGAGGCTCGGGCCAAAATTCTCAGTGGGGAGGGAGGCAAAAACGACGCCAACATTTCAAAAAGCATCATGTACAAACCATTCGTTTTGAGAAAAACGCATTTGAATGTTGAGCATCCATTTTCAATTCCCGTTTTAATATAAAAGCAAAATAAGATGTTCTAATAATAACAAACGATGAAAAACTTTGCTTTCATTGATACTTGATCATCCAAATTCAATAAAACATTATTTCCGTCGTTTTATTTAAGAAAAACAAACATAACTCCTTTTGAAATCACCAACGTCTAATTCACCCTGCTGGCATTGAAGGGAGCGCTTTGTTACGATTCGTTTTTCTTCGCCGAATGTACATGGCGCTTTGTTCATGATGCTTTTTTTTTTCGTCACGAGGTTTATGGGAGCGTTCTTTTATTACGTAACGCAGTAGGGGGGAGGGGGGGGGGTCGAAGGCCGTGTTACGCTCCATACAAAATTTTTAAAATTTGTATGGAAATTTTGTTACGAGGGGGGGGGGGAGGGGGTCTAAAAGTCCGATTTTTCGCGTTACGTAATAAAAGAACGCTCCCTATGTAGTTTTTTGTTTGACAGGTTGACAGGGCTATATAAACAGGAACTGCTGATGGGAGGGATTTTGTTTATGTTACTTTATTTAAAATCATAATTAAACAGACTTTACTGAAGTAACTTTTGCTCATTTTTGGTGGAGAGGAAGCTCATTAGGAGTACTTTTAGAATATGCAATAACCCACACTCAAAGTCAGAAGTATCCCTCAAAAGGGTACTTTCAATCCTCAAAAAGGATACTTTCTATCCTTTTTTAAAGTTCACCCGGCGTCACCCTTTCAAAAGGGTATGTTAAATTCAGTACATTTTCGATACCCTTTTAAAGGGTGACGACGGGTGAACTTGAAAAAAGGATACTTTTTACTTTGAGTGCAGAAAGTGTCAAAATGTACATGATGCCTTTTGAAATGTTACCGTCGATTTGGGTGATTAAGAGGCGGTACCTTGGACTCTACATTATCCACGGCCAAACCATCGAACTGGACCTTGTTTTAGAAATTCTTCCGGTTATCTTTATTAGTATACTGATTGTCATGGGAAAAAGATTGGTCGATGAAAAATAAATAGGCACGTATGTTTTGCGCTTGCAACAATGCCAGTTTTGCTGGGCGTAAAGGACGGTGTCCAGCACGTTTGGATCTGTCAAATATTGGCCAATATGTTTCCCTTGACAATCTGTAGTTATCTTCTGTTAAAAAGGTTTCGTAAACAATCTTCAATCTTGAGCGCGTCAATTGGGTCCTAAAATGAAGCTTAGATTGCTGATATTATTGTTTACAGCGATAAAGCTTATTTTTCTGAGTACAATGACCCTTTGTACGAGCACAAAGAGTTTAAAATGGATTTTTAAATCAATTTTGAAAAATTAACCTCGCGGTCCTTCTTGACAGAAAAGTTTCTACTTGACAGCTCATTCCAAGGGGACCATAGTTGATCCATCGAAAAAATATTGTCTTGTCAAAAAAAAATTTTGCATTAAAATGAAAAAAAGTGATCAGAAATGGTTTTTAATCGTGTTTTTTACCGTTGTACATAAAAATTGACATAGGACCTAGGGGCCGGACAGATAGGTTAACACATTATCAATAGACTAAGATAATTGGTAAACGCATCGACATTTCGTTAATATATTGACGAAATCCCACCATGAGCTAAGAAGCGTGGCCAGTCAAAATGTCATCAAAATCAAAACAAAACAAGTTCGAAATGAAGCAGAGAATTATTTTCACCGGGTTTTTGGTCGCAACGGTGGATTCGATCCAGAATACGGTCAAAAAACTTACAGAACTGTTGGCTACATGGGTGACCGTCTTCTTTTCAGATCTGGGAATGTTCCGGACTCGGTTTTGTTGAACCGGGAGAAGGAGATTCGCTAGAGATAAAGCAACAGCGGGTGATAGTATAGTGGGCCCGGAATCTGGTACTCGAGGGCAAGCGATAATAGAGGGGATTACGTAAAACCTGTGATAGATTCGAGAAGAAGTGACTCTTGCGAAGATTGAACACCGACACCGGAGATCGGCATGCTGCAGGACGTTCTGTCAACGAGCAACGAGTTCTTCACTAACTTAGAGATAAAGGAAGTCGGACTTAGACTTACTTAGGACTTAGTTAGGACTTTACGTGACTTTACTACCCAATTTAGTGCGCGCACACCGCCAGCACCATCGCGCACCCAATTAAATTCTGAATACAAACGGTTTTTCTGAATATTGTGTAGTCTTCCTACCGCTTTTACCCAAACTAACCCAGTCACGGCGTTCTCGCAGGATTCTTGGAGAAATCTTACAGAGCGAAAATGTTCTTACTAGAACGCTGCCATCATCCTGCTAAATTTTCTCAAGAATTCTTTGAGAATTTTAGCTCAAATGCAATAACCGGTTCTAGCAGAAGCCGGCGAAATCAACCGGTTCTGTGAGAATCCTGCTAGAATTTTGCTAGAACTATTCTGACAGGCCTCCAGCTAGAATTCTGTAAGAATTTTGCTAGAAGAAGATGGCAAAGAATTCTGCTAGAATCCTGCTAGAATTTTGTTAGAATCAAATGGCAGAAAATTTTGGAAATAACCATACAATTAAAAATATTCAATATCAAAAACATAACACAAGAATCTTTATCAATTTATTTAACACTCAATTTTCAATTACACTTCATCGTCACTTTTCTTCGTTTTTCCTGTGTCTTTTAGGTGAGAAATCGGCAGGATTCCGGGGGATTCGGGAAATATGCCGTCTAACTTGGCATGTCCAACTTGATTTCCAATTAGCGGCCGCCGGAATGGTGAAGTTTCTCCGTCGGCCATGTGGTTTTTGCTGACAGTTTTCCTAAAAATTAATCGAGCCTTCCAGGTCGAGGCAATGGAAACCGTGCCTGTGGAATTGAAATTGAAGAATTAAAGTAACCTAAAGGAAGAAACCTATAGTTTTATTCTTACCATATTCGGGTTGGCCAGGCGGCCAACGGAACGACGCCGACGCTACTTTTTCTGATGGCAACTTTTTGTCACGCGATTTTTGACAAGATGGCGGTTGCAATGTAGTTTGGCGAAAATGACGTCATTTTTGACAAACTTTGCGCTGCCAGATTGTTCTAACACAATTCTTATGAAATTGGGTACTAAAGCCCTATGTCAATTTTTATGTACAACGGTAAAAAACACGATCAAAAACCATTTTTGATCACTTTTTTTTTTCATTTTAATGCAAAAAAAAATGTGCCAAGACAACATTTTTTTGATGGATCAACTATGGTCCCCTTGGAACGAGCTGTCAAGTAGGAACTTTTCTGTCAAATAGGACCGCGAGGTTAATTTTTCAAAATTGATTTAAAAATCCAGTTTAAACTCTTTGTGGTCGTACAAAGGGTCATTGTACTCAGAAAAATAAGCTTTATCGCTGTAAACAATAATATCAGAAATCTAAGCTTCATTTTAGGACCCAATTCTAGCAGATTTCGCTCTGTCAGAATATTCTAACAAAATTCTTACAGAGTAGAGTAGAGTAGAATCATTCTAGCAGGATTCTAATCCAGGTTTTTAACAATATGGACGAATACCGAAGGTAACGCTTGTAACGGTACGGGGGTACTGTCAAACCAATTTTGTAACGCACGCGCACGTCACGTCATTCCTGAACGAACTCCTGTCATAAATTTTCACCAAGATGGCGTCTCACATTTTTGCTTCCGCACCGCACCGTCCGCACACAACAATTTTTTCTGCTGCTGCTCGGAATATTGTCGAGAGAACCCGTTTCTCTACAAAAGCAGCTACCCAGGAGCAACCCGAGACAGATCCGTCTTTACCCGCTGGCCGGAACGTGAGACGATAGTGCCAGAAATAAACCGGAGACAGCAAGGCAGAAAAAAAGATCGTGAAAGAACCCGTGCTAACCGCCAGCCGGAACCGTGTCCGTGGCTAAGAAAAACATCCGATGCAACATTCGCTGGCCACTGGCCGTAACATTGGGAAAGGCGCGTGGGAATACTCGACACAGAACCTGTTGTTTTCGAGCAGCGGCTGCCGGTAAAAACAGTGTTGTCTCGGGGTCGAGTGTTTTTCTTAGCCACGGACACGGTTCCAGCTAACAGTTCTGTCGCGAGTTTCTTTCTGGCGTCCTGACTCAGGTATTTTTCTGGTTCTCGGGTTTCCGGCCAGTAGGTTTTGTCTGGGGTGTTTCCTCGTGATGTTTCCCACTTAGTTGCAAATTCCATTCACCAACCCACGCCCTGGTGGATCGTCAGAGCGGTCTGCAGCTAGCAATCACCCGGTGAGCCGCCCTGTCAATGTCAAATATTTTCACCAACATGGCGACGGAGCGAAACAAAGCCAAATTTTCTCAATCATTTGCCAACTGTTCTACCCGACCCGCTGACTTTATTTGTCCCATCGAGCGGAACCCTTCGGACTTTTCTTCGCATTTCCTGGTCCATCTTCCAAAAGCGGTCCCCATTCCGGAAGGAAAACACCATCTCGAGTTTTAAGGTTATGATGCCAAAACAAATCGAACTGTTGTGTGCACTTAACCGTACTTTTACGAGATGTTGTTTTTCTTCCGGCACAGAACAGGCTTAGTGTCCGTAACACCAAAGAGCATCTGAGAATAAACGTTTCTGCCGGATGACAGCTGCCGGGAACAAAGAAGAGCTCGTTGAAAAGTGGAAAAAAAAAACGCTAGGAAACACCCCAGACAAAACCTTCAGACCAGAAACCAGAAAAATACCAGAGTCAGGACGCCAGAAAGAAACTCGCGACAGAACTGTTAACTGGAACCGTGTCCGTGGCTAAGAAAAACACTCGACCCCGAGACAACACCGTTTTTACCGGCAGCCGCTGCTCGAAAACAACAGGTTCTGTGTCGAGTATTCCCACGCGCCTTTCCCAATGTTACGGCCAGTGGCCAGCGAATGTTGCCTCTGATGTTTTTCTTAGCCACGGACACGGTTCCTGCTGGCGGTTAGCAGGAAGCTGGGATTCTTTCACGATCTTTTTTTCTGCCTTGCTGTCTCCGGTTTATTTCTGGCACTATCGTCTCACGTTCCGGCCAGCGGGTAAAGACGGATCTGTCTCGGTTGCTCCTGGGTAGCTGCTTTTGTAGAGAAACGGGTTCTCTCGACAATATTCCGAGCAGCAGCAGAAAAATTGTTGTGTGCGGACGGTGCGGTGCGGAAGCAAAAATGTGAGACGCCATCTTGGTGAAAATTTATGACAGGAGTTCGTTCAGGAATGACGTGACGTGCGCGTGCGTTACAAAATTGGTTTGACAGTACCCCCGTACCGTTACAAGCGTTACCTTCGGTATTCGTCCATATTGTTAAAAACCTGGATAGAACCAATTCTGCCAGAAAATTCCGTGTCTGGGAACCTCAAACGACCGTGTCGACTGCACTCTTTTGCGAAGGTACTCTATATTCATTTGTCATCATCATCATCAATCATCATCAGTGCGTTGTCGTCAGCGCCTTCTTCTGTCAGTGTCAAAGTGCCAGGAAGAAAAAAAAAGGTTGGTGAAGGCTGCAGCTGCAGATTGCAAAGAAAAATAGGTGCTGGCAAAGGCAAACTGAGCTGGCGTAAAAAGTTGTTCCAATTTTCTGCGCTGCACTTTTGTCCCACGGGTGAAAAAGAATGGCCCACTCTGGTCCGGGGACGGGTCCGTCGTCGTCCTGATGGTGTGTACTTCCGTTCGCCACGGCGCAAAGACTTTCGACTCCGGAGGAGGAAAATAGCGGATTTTGTGTTTGTGTTCCGTCGGAGGGGGGGAATCGGTCCGGAGAGTGGCCAATATAGGAAGTGGTGCTAATTGATTGGGTCCTCTTGTGCTCGGGTGGGGAGGAACCGTTTTTGAGGTGGTCGTTTGTGTTTTTGTTCGTTTTGGAAGAGTGAAAGTTCTGTTTTTATTCCGGAGAAGGTCAGAACGGTCTAAAATGCGGACACTTCAAGATCGAGGAGTGGCTCTGGTGGTGGTGGCGACCGTGATGGCCCTGAGCTCGGTGGCCGCCGAACACATTTCTTCCGTGCCAACGCACAACATGTCCAACAAGGAGCGGAACGAGCTCAAGTAGGTTCCGCCTGGAAATCTACGAAAATTCTCAATAAATTGACCTGTTTCTAATTTCCAGGGAGGAAGCCCGTGAAATGTTTTACCACGCGTACCGGGCTTACATGGACAAGGCGTACCCGGCGGACGAGCTGATGCCGCTGAGTTGCACCGGAAGATATCGTGGAGTGACGCCCTCGCGCGGCGATCTGGACGACGTCCTGGGCAAGTAAGTCACAAAACTGGGAAGAAAACAGTCTGTTTTCTGTTTGCTTTACCTGCTTGCAATAAGCAAACGTGTCTCTTGCTGATAGGCCAAACATTTGTTCATGAAAAAGGGCCTGTTTTAAAAAAGTTTTGAGATAACTCGTTATCGTGACGATTGTTTAGTTTTATTCTACCAGCTGCTAAATTAGATTGAGCAATTTACACAAGTTATCTTTGAGCCGCTTGATAAAAACTAAAATAAAAATCATAAAAAAATAATTCAAACAAGGAAACGTCACTAACAAAAAAAAAAAGATTATTAAGTCAGTCGAAGAAATAAAGCCGTTTGCTTGTGAGGTGGCGACCTTGGCTGCAAAAAAAAACATGACTTACATCGCTACCTACTTTTACTTTCGTTTGTTTTGCTCGCTTGAAATGAGATTTTCCGCGCTGGCCGCGTTCTGGTTCTCGGCTATGATGTGTGGTGAAAAGTGATCGCGTTCGGTTTGGGGGTCACGGAAATTAATAAATTACATGGCAGCTTCTTTGTAGCAAACTTTGCATGCCGTTGTAAAGATTGTGGACCAAGAAATAGAGGAGAAATGGAGATATAACTGAAGCTTACTGGCTATAAGGGCATCTCCAGCGCTGGGGTGCTAATGCGAATAAATACCGAGATCAAATTTGCCACCTTGAAAAAACTCCGTCATCCCCACTGCTAGGGTAGCAAATTTGCCACCGAAACAAGCCCACCCCGGGGGGCAAATATGGGTTTTTATCATTTTTTGCTCTCGTTTACCTTCAAAATCAATAATTATGTGTTGATTCATGCCTAGAAATGCTAAAAGTTCATATAACTTTTTAATCCTATTGAAAATTTCAAAGAATTTCATTTTTCGAAAATGTCGAGTTAAACCATTAGCTACCCGATTTGATTCCCACCTAATTTGCTCTCGAGTTTGCCCCCGAGTCTCCCACCGCGCGTAGCAAAGAAGGTATCAAATTTGATCTCAAGTTCATCTGTAGAAGAAAAATATGTTCAAAAATTCAAAAATTCAAAAATTCTAAAATTTAAAAATTCAAAAATTTAAAATTCAAAAATTCAAGAATTCAAAAATTGAAAAATTCAAAAATTCAAAAATTCAAAGATTTAAAAAATTAAAAATTCAAAAATTAAAAAAAAATCAAAAATTCAAAAATTTAAAAATAAGAAATTCCAAAATTTATTTTTTTTTACTTTTACAAAATTTTAATTAAAAAAAAATAATAATTTTTTTTCAATTATTTTAGGCTGTTGCACATATTTTTCAAAGTTTATGTCGCCCCCGCTTCGAAAAACCAGGCGGCAAAAAAATATGTTTTTCAAAAAACTTCCAAATTTTAAAGGAAATCAAGGGTTTGTAAACAAAGAGTGTGTCCTGCTCACGCTAGAGGATGTTTACATCTGTCATGAAAGAGATACACTCTTTGTTTACAAACCCACAACGGCCCTTTGGCATTGTTTTGCTAGAAATATAAGTCCATCCAACTGAAAACAATTAGAAATGCATTTTCCTGCGTTTAAAATCATATTTAGCATGTCTGGGTTCGGTCAAAAATATTTTCAATTTTTGTGGAATTCCAATGTACAATGTACAGCACCTCAAAAAAAATTTTTCGGCGAAAAAAAAATCTCTTCAATAATTGGATATTTTTAAAAATAATGATTGCAAAACAACTGGGCAGGTGTGAAATGCATTTTAAAACACTTTATTCATTCAATTGTTGAGAACATAGCTTGTCATTTCAATTTTTATTTTGTTTTTAATTTAAATTTAAATTGCAGGCCAAGTGCGAATGATGCTGATGATACCTCTTCAGTTGACGCTCAGGCGAGGAACGCCCTGGAAGGAGCGTCACTGACTACGTCCGTAGTCCTGTTAGATCATACTTGATCAAGACAGTATAGCTCTGGTTTCTTGCAAGTGTCCTATTTTCTTACCTCCACGTTGGCTTGGTTTTCATTATGACTTAGCTGGTGGCCTGTGGAAACGGATCGTAAACCTTTGACCACCGCGGGTCAAAGTCGAGACGGCTAAAAGAAAGGGGCGCGACAATGTGGGAAAGGGAAGTAATTTGTGATTGTAGACGGTATTGTTTTGATTCGCAGTATGTTGAGTCAACTGCTGTGGATGTACCTGAAACGTCGCACAACGGGGTTTCTCTTCTTTCCATTTCATCTACCACCTATCTTCTGTTTATTTTGTTTCACTGATTTTCTAACACGCCTTCTGTTTATTATCGTTCACTTGTTTTCGATTTTACTTTCATGATTCTCTTATTTCTCAACGCTCAACTCTATTTACTAATTGATGCTGCTGTAACAAACTGTCTACTTTCCCTTAATTTGGCAGCGATGTCAATTTTGTTTGTCTTTATTTATCTGTTTTTCATCTGCCCTATAAATTGCACTTAACACAATCTAAGCTTGTTTGTTACCTCTATTTATTAGCTAATGCTTTTATCTGCTTTTTTATCTGCTTCATAAATTACTATCTTTCTTTTACTATTGATTCTTCAAATAGTATATTTCTATCACTGTCCATTGTTTTCAATCTTCACCCTTTTCTTCTAACAAGTGAGGTTTGAGCCCTAACTCAATTTAACACAAATATTACTATTGTACTTTTGAAAAACTTTTATAAAATGCTTAGGATCAAAAATTATAACAAAACACCGCGACAAAAGAAATAGCAACATATAAACACGACTCAACACTAGGAAAGATTTCAGGAGAAAACAATACACAGTAAAATAACAACTAGTTTTTGAATTCAAACTAAAAATAACAGTTTTTGCTTAAATGAAAGTTGATAGGCACACTATAAATGGTTAGGCGCTTATACTTACATCAAACCCTACTTAATGTACCACCCCCGGCCGAGTTAAAATGCGTAACCGGAAAAGAAGGTGTGCATGCCTGGCACGAACACTCAAAGCGTGTTCTAGCGTGCTGCTCGTACTGACTCAGAGCAAGGGTGAGATGTAGGTGTAAGGGCAGTGCGTGTTCGTTGGGAACCTAGTGCATAAGATCGGTCAAGGCCCGTTCTTACACTGAAAATTGCGAATTGCGAAGTTTTTAATTTAAATTTAAATTTTTTAAATTTTTTAAATCTTTTAAATTTTTGAATTTTTAAATTTTTGAATTTTTGAATTTTTGAATTTTTGAATTTTTGAATTTTTGAATTTTTGAATTTTTGAATTTTTGAATTTTTGAATTTTTGAATTTTTGAATTTTTGAATTTTTGAATTTTTAAATTTTTGAATTTTTGAATTTTTGAATTTTTGAATTTTTGAATTTTTGAATTTTTGAATTTTGAATTTTGAATTTTTGAATTTTTGAATTTTTGAATTTTTAAATTTTTGATTTTTTTAATTTTTGAATTTTTAAATTTTTGAATTTTTGAATTTTTGAATTTTTGAATTTTTGAATTTTTGAATTTTTGAATTTTTGAATTTTTGAATTTTTGAATTTTTGAATTTTTGATTTGTTTTGAATTTTTGAATCATACATCATACATATCATAAAGAGAGCAGACATATAAAAAGCATTCAAAACTTTGCCCCCCGGCTTGCCGGTACTTGTCGGGTATCAGAAAATGAGTACCCGACAGGTACCGACACATATTTTTCTTCTACAGATGAACTTGAGATCAAATTTGATACCTGCTTTGCTACGCGCAGTGGGAGACTCGGGGGCAAACTCGAAAGCAAATTTGGTGGGAATCAAATCGGGTAGCAAATAGTTAAACTTTCGACATTTTCGAAAAATGAAATTCTTTGAAATTTTCAATAGGATTAAAAAGTTTAATAAACTTTTAGCATTTCTAGGCATGAATCAACACATGATTATTGATTTTGTAGGTAAACGAGAGCAAAAAATGATAAAAACACATATTTGCCCCCCGCGGTGGGCTTGTTTCGGTGGCAAATTTGCTACCCTAGCGGTGGGGATGACGGAGTTTTTTCAAGGTGGCAAATTTGATCTCGGTATTCATGAGCCAGGTGCAAATTTGATTTGCACCCCAGCGCTGGAGATGCCCTAAGAGAGACATATTTAAGAACGAGTTAAAAAAAGAAAAAAACAATACAGTTTGATTCATTTTGATTTGTAGGATAACAACTAACATAATCTAGCATTGTGATTGTTGCCTTCCTTACTCTTTGCCAAAAATGGGTCATACTAAAGATCTGGAACCAGAAATAATTTACAGCTGACATCAAAAATGATATTTGGATTCAAAAAAGTATCTAAAAATCATTTCAGTGGTCATAGCTGGAGACAGGGTTGCCAGATATTTAAACTCTGAGTTTCTTTA
This sequence comes from Culex quinquefasciatus, assembly GCF_015732765.1. Lineage (NCBI taxonomy): Eukaryota > Metazoa > Arthropoda > Insecta > Diptera > Culicidae > Culex > Culex quinquefasciatus. The sequence continues at coordinate 120,721,801 of NC_051862.1, forward strand.
CACGGAAAAGAGTTCTATCCAAAATTTAACAATTCAAACTAGCTGGCTTCAAATTGGTGAAACAGTGATTTTTTTGGTTGAATCAGCTAAAATTACAGCTAAATTTACCAACCTGTGATTGGTGAAATAGCTAACCCTGATTGCTGATTTGCTTTCCAAAACTGACAGCCCAAATCAAAATGACAGGAGAGATTTTACCAAAAATAATGGTGTTTCAGCACAATTTTGCGTAATTTTACCAAAAAATTAGCTGGAACCGGCAGCATGAATTTTTTGACAGGTCATCAGTTCGAGACCAAAACAAAGCATCATCTTGTATCGTGTTCGATCCTGTTTGAGCCGCTCAGTTCGCGAAATTTTTTGATGGTTATGTGTGCTGTTTGAGTGCAAGTGCAAGTGCAAAAGGTGATAGAATGTGTTGTGTGAGTGAATAAATCAAAAGCCTGGAAGGTTTTCTGCGGATCGGCACCTGAAGGTAAGTTTCAGTAGATAAGGTGAGAAGTTTTTGTGTTGAGAGAAAGTGGTTAGAAGTTGAGCCTCTCGTTATTGTTTGGATGATGCGTAGGTAAAAACATGTACTTAACATAAAGTGGGAGCATCCCTAAACCACGTGAACACTTTGGCAGGGGAAAGGGGAGGCTGGCGATTGTCCACAGTATACTTTTTTGTATGGACATCTGTCCACCTGGAGGGGCGGCGGGTACAGAATGTCTAGACATAGACATAGAAAATTAAGCAAAATTAAGTAAAATTAAGCAAAATTAAGTAAAATTAAGCAAAATTAAATAAAATTAAGCATAATTAAGTAAATTATGTAAAATTAAGTAAAATTTAGTAAAATAAAGTAAATTTATGTAAAATTAAGTAAAATAAAGTTAAATTAAGTAAAATTGAGATGAAATTATGTTAAATTCAGTGAATATATGTCAAATTAATTTCAATCAAGTTTAATTAAGTAAAATTAAATTGAATCAGTTAAATTGAGCTTAATTAAGTTGGAAATGGTTATATTTAGAAAAATGTAGTTGAATTTAGGTAAATGTAGATGAATATAGGTAAATGTAAGTACATTTATTCAAATGTTATTACATTTGGCAGAATTCAGTTAAATTTAATGTAATTTGGTAGAATTTAGTTAAATTTAAAGTTATTTGGTAAAATTCAGTTAATTTGAGTTTAATTAAGTTAAGTTAACTTTAATTAAGTTAAAATAAGTTTATTTAAGTTAAATTAGGTTAAACTAAAATAAATTAAGTTAAATTCAATTGAATTAAGTTAAATTAAGTTGAATTAAGTTAAATTAAGTTAAATTGAGTTAAATTAAGTTAAATTAAATTAAGTTAACTTTAATTAAGCTAAAATAAGTTTGATTAAGTTAAATTAAATTAAGTTAAATTTAGTTTCATTAAGTTATATTAAGCTAAATTGAGTTAAATTGAGTTAAATTAAGTTGAATTTAGTAAAATTTAGTTAAATTAAGTTAAATTATGTTGAATTAAGTTAAATTTAGTTAAATTTAGCTAAATTCAGATAAATTAAGTTAAGTTAAGTTAAATAAAGTTAAATAAAGTCAAATAAAGTTAAATTAAGCTAAATAAAGTTGAATCAAGTTAAATTAAGTTTAGTTAAGTTTAATTAAGTTAAATTAAGTTAAATTAAGTTAAATTAAGTTAAATTAAGTTAAATTATGTTAAATTAAGTTAAATTAAGTTAAATTAAGTTAAATTAAGTTAAATTAAGTTAAATTAAGTTAAATTAGGTTAAGTTAAGTTAAATCAAGTTAAGTTAAATTTAGTTAAATTATGTTAAAGTATGTTAAATTAAGTTAAATTTAGTTAAATTAAGTTGGATAAAGTAAAGTTATTTTGTTTAAGTGAAAGTAATTTGATGTTATATTTAAACTTTGTTAAATGCAAAACATAGTTCAAATTTAACATGAATTTACTATAATTTAACCAAAATAACTTTTTGTAAGTTTTTTTTAGTATTTTTGTTTTTTGTATTTTTGTATTTTTGTATTTTTGTATTTTTGTATTTTTGTATTTTTGTATTTTTGTATTTTCGTATTTTTGCATTTTTGTATTTTTGTATTTTTGTATTTTTGTATTTTTGTATTTTTGTATTTTTGTATTTTTGTATTTTTGTATTTTTGTATTTTTGTATTTTTGTATTTTTGTATTTTTGTATTTTTGTATTTTTGTATTTTTATTTTTTGTATTTTTGTATTTTTGTATTTTTGTATTTTTGTATTTTTATTTTTGTATTTTGTATTTTGTATTTTGTATTTTTGTATTTTTGTATTTTTGTATTTTTGTATTTTTGTATTTTTGTATTTTTGTATTTTGTATTTTTGTATTTTTGTATTTTTGTATTTTGTATTTTTGTATTTTTGTATTTTGTATTTTTGTATTTTTGTATTTTTGTATTTTTGTATTTTGTATTTTTGTATTTTTGTATTTTTGTATTTTGTATTTTTGTATTTTTGTATTTTTGTATTTTTGTATTTTTGTATTTTTGTATTTTTGTATTTTGTATTTTTGTATTTTTGTATTTTTGTATTTTTGTATTTTTGTATTTTTGTATTTTGTATTTTTGTATTTTTGTATTTTTGTATTTTTGTATTTTTGTATTTTTGTATTTTGTATTTTTGTATTTTTGTATTTTTGTATTTTTGTATTTTTGTATTTTTGTATTTTTGTATTTTTGTATTTTTGTATTTTGTATTTTTGTATTTTTGTATTTTTGTATTTTTGTATTTTGTATTTTTGTATTTTTGTATTTTTGTATTTTTGTATTTTTGTATTTTTGTATTTTTGTATTTTTGTATTTTTGTATTTTTGTATTTTTGTATTTTTGTATTTTTGTATTTTTGTATTTTTTTATTTTTGTATTACTGTATTTCATTTTTTTTTATTTGTCAATAGAATATCGCAACAAAGCCGTACAATTAGGATGATCAATTATAACATAGTTTAAAAGCCTGGAAACTATTGAAACATCCAAAAAACTTGCTGGACTACCAAAAAACGTACCAAGAATAGCGGAAAATCATGCTACACCAGCAAAAGTCTTTTGAAAATAAAAACAACTTTACAGGCAGCAAGGGATTTTTAAAAATGATTTCGAAATTACCAGTTGAAACAGTCGAAAAATTAGCTGGACCTACCGAAAAACGAAGCAAGAACAAAAAAGAAACGAGCTAAATCAGCCAAAAGTCTGGGTGAATAATGTGTGCTTTGCAGGCAGAAACGGAGGCTTTTGAAAGAAAACTTGTAGAAATAGTGGAAAAATTAGCTATACCAACCAAAACACCTACCAAGAATAGTGGCAAAGTTGGCTAAACTAGCTAAAAAGATGTGTGAAAATACCTGGCTTCGCAGCCATCAATGGAAAATTTTGAGAATGATTCCAAAAAAAAACTGGTTGAAACAGCCTAAAAACTCGCTGGGCTAACTATAAAACTTCCTAGAATACCATAAAATCTAGCTAAAATAGCTAACAGACCTTCTCAAATTTACAGCTTTTGAGACTGACAGCATTTTTCCAGCTTGCAAATTAGTAAAATTTACTAAAAATATAGCTAGATTTATCATTTTTAGGACCTGGATCCAGCTGTCAAATCCAGGAATTTTTTTTAGGATTTCCAGCTAAAAAAAATCGTGGTTGGAAAAACAACCAATTTTTTTAGGGTTTTTAACCGAAAATTAGTAAGATTCACGATAAACCTTCTTTCCGTGTACCTCAATTGCTTATCCAACGATGTGCAAATTGAAATTTTAGATAATGTTAAAAAGTACAATACAAATACAGGGTGACCACCAGGCTTGCCACAAATACAGATTTTTCAGCACAGGCCCGAAACACAAACGATTTTTTTTACAGTTAAAATAAATTTGAGCAGTTTTTGTTAAATTGGCCAAAAAGATAAACATTGTTAGCATCTTTTGACATGTTCAGTTTTTGGTAAGAATATTATACGCGCTTATACTTACATCAAACCCTACGTAATGTACCACCCCCGGCCGAGTTAAAATGCGTAACCGGAAAAGAAGGTGTGCATGCCTGGCACGAACACTCAAAGCGTGTTCTAGCGTGCTGCTCGTACTGACTCAGAGCAAGGGTGAGATGTAGGTGTAAGGGCAGTGCGTGTTCGTCGGGAACCTGGTGCATAAGATCGGTCAAGGCCCTTTCTTACACTGAAAATTGCGAATTGCGAATATTATTCTTTAAAGTTATACTCGATTGAGTGTTTGGTATGTGCCAAAAAAATCTGTATTTGTGACAAGCCTGGTGACCACTCAAATCCCATTTTCAAATTTCCGACTTTTTCCCGACTATTCCAGAAACTTAAATAATAGGTATTTCTTATCTAAAGAATGATTTCAAACAAAATCTCTTTACAAAAAAAAATAAATATCAACCATCAAAAACAATTTCTAAACAAATAAAATAAACTGTTGCTTTTTTTTGTAAAAACAGAAACATAACAAAAAAAATCCTAAAAAACACTCCAAAAATGAAAGCACGCATTATTTTGATTCAGAGTAGATACAAAAAACAATCAATCAGTCAGTCAGTCAATCAGCCTTTGAAAAATAACCGAAAGCATAACAATACTTTCAATTTCAATGTTTATTTTTAAATTTGGATAACGTATAGTTTTTCATTCTTCGTTTCAACTGGAAAAAAGCTAAAGATAACTGAATTAAAAATTGTATTCTTCATTTCATTTTATTTGCAATCATAGAACGCTTAGAACATGATAATTGTTTTTATTCTTCCAAAGAATTTAGAAAAATAGCATGGAATTCGTAAAACAAACATTTTTACTGGTTCCCTTATCAATTTTGTAAATTATGTTATTAAATTTTTGAACCAATGTTGATTTTTCACCTTTTTCTGATTAGGTCCTATAAACATATGAAAGACAATAGGTTATAGACAAATCCAGCGAAAGCTCAACGCTGCTGATTGCGCTGCATTGAAATTTACAGTCCACATTTTTCCCAGTGTACCCACACTAACGCATTGTAAACCCCAAACCCATCACACCTCAAAGCTATGACACTTTGACACTGAAATACACAAGTAAAACCGTTCTTGCACTGAGCAGACGTGTTCCCTTTATTCGCTCGAAACCACGAAAGAATTCGCGAAGTCCGACCAGTGAAAAATTCCCCCGAACAGCTGCTTTTTGATGGTGAGAGATTTGACAGCTCCCATACTAAATGTCTCGATTTTCATACTTTTTGTTAATTTTCTTTTAAAATAATATACTTAACATATGAAAACTATATATTTTTGGTGCCCAAAATTCCTGCTGAATCGAATGGTGTACTTATCTCGATTGCAAATTTTTCGAACAGTTTTTATTTTAATAATATTCTAGACACATTTTGTGCACCTAATCAATCAATACTTTTATCATAAACAATAATTTTATTGCTTAAAAATTGAGTTTTCCTGAGCTCCCATATTCAAATACATGGAAGCTGTCATTTCTAACACCATTGGCCACCTAGCGGCCATTTTAAACTGGATTCGTCTTCGACTTTTCAAAAAAAAAAAAAAGGATTTATTTAGCTGTCAGTATTAACCTGTTTTATTTTTTTTTAATGAAAAATTCATTTTGAGTTTGTTCTTTGTTTTACCACTTATTTTAAGTGAAATGTTTGAAGAAATATATTCTTTAAACATATTTGCAAAAACTTAAATCAAAATTTCTTGGATTTATTTTTATGTTTATTTTTATTTTTAAAAAAGTTTTTCGTTTTTTCATTCATAACGAACAACGATTGGATTTTATTCGATGTTTAAATTTTCCGACAGCTGAAAATCATGCTTTATCTATAGTTATTTACCCATACTCGCAAAAAAATCAAGGGTAACATTTGAAAAAAAAAAATAATATTTCAAAAAATAAAAAAATAAAACAAGAATAAAATATTATGCAAATTTATGTCAATATCAAACACCTATCTTTGCCATATGGAGAGTTTGTTGCTCGATTAAAGCTCCAAAAATACTATTTAGGCTATAAACTTACCAGCAACAGCACCGTCTCAAGTAAGCACGCAAATTTATGCCATTTACTGGCCAAAAAGTTCAAATTCAATGCACTTTTGTTCATAATTTCTATTTTGCGAGACCATTTGTCATCATTTTGTTTCCACACGCAAGATGAGAGCTTAACTGCTTAACGCCATTAATAAATATTGTGTCACTTGCGCTAACGTTTTCATAGCGTTTAACATATGAAAATGCTTCCAACTACCGGCAACATGTTCTTTTGCACATTAGTTAGTCACTCACTTGAAATATAATCCCGAAACATGTAAATAATTAGCAAGCGCCATCCAAAAAACAAACGCGCCAAGTCTTTTGACGACCCATTCCAATCGAAGGCTGAAGAAAACCGAGTGAGTAGCGAGGGCAAATAAAGAACAAAGCGTGGCCGTCAACACCAGCAGCAGCGCCTGTTGGAGTGAGTCAGTAATGCCAGGAAACTTTCTCTTTAAATGCCACTTTTCGTGAGTGTTCGCTTAAAATTTCGTCACAAATGGCAGCACTAAGCAGACCCAAAAGAGCGCTGGAAGGAAAAAGAACTAAGCTGAAAATTGAAAATTGGGCGTGGCCCAATGCATTCTCGTCTGATTAGAATAGATTTGGGAAATATTTTTTTTAAATGCTTGTGTAAGGAATAGGAGCAATTCTCTCAGATTTCGGTCATTCGATTTTTTTTTTGTATTTTTTAATCCGGCTGAAACTTTTTTGGTGCCTTCGGTATGCCCAAAGAATACATTTTGCATCATTAGTTTGTGCATATAAATTTCCATACAAATTTGGCAGCTGTCCATACAAAAACGATGTAAAAAATAATTGATGATTTTTAATATAACTTTTTCTCACTAAAACTTGATTTGCAAAAAACACTTTTTTTATATATGTTTTTGAGGACATCAAATGCCAACTATTCAGAAATTTCCAGGTGAAGGTGAATCAATATTGATTTTTTCAAAAAATCGAAATATTGGTCGCAAAATTTTTTCAACTTGATTTTTCGATGTTAAATCAAATTTGCTATCAAAAAGTACTTCAGTGTTTTTTTTGATAAAGTGCACCGTTTTCAAGTTAAATCCATTTTTAGGTGACTTTTTTGAAAATAGTCGCAGTTTTCCATTTTTTTTAAACGAGTGCACATGCATGCCCAATTTGGATTTTTTTTGAAAAGCAGAGAAAATTTTCTATATTTTGCTGTCTTGAACTTTGTTGATACGACCTCTAGTTGCTGAGATATTGCCATGCAAAGGCTTAAAAAGCAGGCAAATTGATGTTTTCCAAGTACAGTAGTTGTTCAGTAACTGGGCGTTGTTTAACTGGGTTGCTTTTTAACTGGGCGCTCGATAACTGGGTCGTAGCCCAGTTAAAAAGCAGGCAAACGTCAAAAAACCAAAACAAACCGAAATCACCGAGGGGTTAATGGATGCAAACATCATGTTCAACAAATAAAAAAACTTTTTTTTAACTTTTATGTAATTTCAAGTCACAATTAGAGAAATATGAAAAGTAATCGTTGTAATTGAATATAAGTAACTTTTATATTTATTTTTCATCAAAAAAATATTATGCATCGGTAGTCCCCTCATTATTATTCGTTCAGCCCAGTTAGCGAACAGCATTTTCTAACGTCGATATCTAAGCAAATAATGGTCCGATTTACAATGTTAAAATATGAAACATTCGTGAAATTTTCTGATCTTTTCGAAAACAATAATATCAGCTATTCATGCTTAATTATAAATTATAATCAATCTTCTAACTCTCTAACCTTGTTCCAGCTTTTCCATGACCCTGGTCGACACGCTCGATACGCTCGTCATCCTCGGCGACCTGGAAGAGTTCGAGCGCGCCGTCAAGCTCGTCATCAAGGATGTTAAATTCGACAGCGACATTGTCGTTTCCGTGTTCGAAACCAACATCCGAATGGTTGGGTAAGTCTTGTCTGTTTTTAGAAGTTATGAATTTATCATTTCTTTCGATTTGCTTCAATTTCCAGTGGCCTCCTGTCCGCCCACATCCTCGCCGAGTACGTCCAGAAGCAGGCGGACGTAATGATGTGGTACCGGGGCGAGCTGCTCGAAATGGCCAAAGATCTGGGCTATCGATTACTGCCGGCGTTCAACACTTCGACGGGCATTCCACACGCAAGGGTGAGCTCGATTAATAATTTACGTTTGAGTTACTCATTCTGTGTGTTTTTGCTTTGTCGTTCAAGGTCAACCTGAAGCACGGCATGAAGGTGGAATCGTTGCGACACTCGCGAGAGACTTGTACGGCGTGTGCCGGAACGATCCTGCTGGAGTTTGCGGCGCTGTCCCGACTCAGTGGGGAGCCCATTTTCGAGGCCAAGGCGCATGCCGCGATGGACGCGCTGTGGAAGATGCGTCACCGCAGCTCGGATTTGATGGGAACGGTGCTGAACGTTCACTCCGGGGATTGGATCCGGCGGGAGTCGGGCGTTGGTGCGGGGATCGATTCCTACTACGAGTACTGCCTCAAGTCGTACATTCTGCTCGGTGATGAGCGCTATTTGGCGCGGTTCAACCGACACTACAACGCAATTATGAAGTACATAAGCCAGGGACCGATGCTGCTGGATGTGCAGATGCACCGGCCGCACACGAAGACGCGCAACTTTATGGACGCGCTGTTGGCGTTCTGGCCGGGGTTGCAGGTGCTTTCCGGTGATTTGAAGCCGGCGGTGCAAACCCACGAGATGTTGTACCAAGTGATGCAGATGCACACGTTCATTCCGGAAGCATTTACTTACGATTTCCAGGTAGGCAGTGTGGGGGAGGTTCCGGGAAAGATCAGTTGAGACAGCAAGATTTTTATTTTTTTCTCCGTTGTAGGTTCACTGGGGCCAGCACCATCTCAGGCCGGAGTTTATCGAGTCGACGTACTTTCTGTACCGGGCGACCGGCGATCATTACTATCTGCAGGTAGGTTTGGCGGGGAGATGTTACATTTATTATATTTGCTTGGTTTTGGCACTCATTGCAAGTTAAGAATATTGTTTTTTTTGTTATTTTGCGCAATAATCAAATTTACCTTTGAAAAACAAAACTTTAAAATTCTAAAAGCCTAACTTGGTGATATTTTTCTGTTTTAAGGCCAGAAAAGGTAACACAAAGATTTTTCTTAAGCTTTAAGTACGATATGCAGATCGGATGGAACGCGGTCATGAAATGTTGCGTGTTCTTTTCATGACCCCCCACAAGAAATATTGACAGTTCGGTATGAGCGCGTTTGACGGTGTGCGCGCTTGAGGTTCTTTGGGGGAATGAGGAAATTAGGATGTCAGGAAATTAGGAAATTTGGTAATTAGGAAATTGAGAAATAAAGAAGCTAGGAAACTTGATAATTAGGAAATTATGAAGTTATGTTATAATGAAATAATAAAATAAAGAAATTATAATATTAGGAAATAAGGAATAATAAGGAAAATTGGATGTTAGGAAATTGAGAAATTTAGGAAATTAGAAAATTAGGAAATTAGGATATAAGGAAATAAGGAGATCAGAAAATTAGGAATTAAGGAAGTTAGGAAATTTCGTAATTAGGAAATTTGGAAATTAAGAAATTAGGAAATCAGAAAACTAAGACGTTACAAAAGTTAGGAAATAAATTATATGAATGTAAGGAAATTAGGAAAATTGGTAATAAGGAAATTAAGAAATAAGAAAATTTGGAAATTAGGATGTTAGGAAATTAGGTAATTAAAAAAAGGAAATTAGGAAGCTAGAAAATTAGAAAATTTGGTATTTAGGAAATTAGGTTATGAGGGAATTAGGAAATTATGAAATTAAGTAATACAGTAGTTGTTCGGTAACTGGGCTGAGAACGGAGCCCAGTCACCGAATGTTGCTCGTTAACTGGGCTGAACAAAAAATAACGAGGGGACCACCGATGCATAATATTTTCCAGGTGAAATATAAAAATAAAAGTTACTCAAAATTATTTACAATGCTTACTTTTCATTTTTCTTCAATTGTAACTTGAAATTAAACAAAAGTTTGAAAAAAGTTTTTTTTTATTTATTGAATATGATTTTTCCATCCATTAACCCCTCGGTCATTTTAGTTTGTTTTGGTTTTTTGAAGTTTGTCTGCTTTTTAACTGGGCTACGGCCCAGTTATCGAGCGCCCAGTTAAAAAGCAGCCCAGTTAAACAACGCCCAGTTACCGAACAACTACTGTAATGAAATAAAGAAATTATGAAAAAAGGAAATTAGAAAAATTCGATGTTAGGAAATTGAGAAATTTAGGAAATTAGGATAATAGGAAGTTAAAAAATCAGAAAATTAGGAAATTACGAAATTTGGTAATAAGAAAATTTGTTTATTAGGAAATAAGGAAATTGGAAAATTTGGAAATTAAGAAATTAAGAAATTTGGAAATTAGGATGTTAAGAAATTAGGGAATTTGGTAATTAGGAAATTAAGACATTAGGACATATGGAAATCAAGAAACTAGGAATTAATGAAATTAAGACATTAGGACAGATGAAAATTAAGAAATTAGGAATTTAGAAAATTAGGAAATTTGGAAATTTGTTAATAAGGATATTATACATCAAGGCTGGTACAAATGCTTAAAAGTTTTTCTTATATTCTTAAATTCTTGGATTCTTAAAATTCTTGAATTCTTAAAATTCTTGAATTCTTAAAATTCTTTTAAAAAAAATAAAATAAATTCTTGAATTCTTAAAATTCTTTTAATTATGGAATTTTGAGATTTTTGAATTTTTGAAAATTTATAGTTTTTGAATGTTGGAATTTCGGGGTTTTCGTTAATATGTGTTTTCGAATTTTTTTAAACCTTTGATATTATGACTTGTTATTTCTGAAATTTTTCAGGTATCGATTTTTTAATTTTTTGAGCTGTTGAATTTATAAATTCTTTAATCTCGACCTTAATAAAAAAAAATCAGTTCTGCATAATTTTTATTTTGAATCTACAAAATAAAAATTTTAAAAATGGTTGGAATTTCATATTTTTTGTCATTTGATATTTCTGAAATATTTGTTTTTCCATATTTTCGAATTTTTATTTTTGAATCATTTGTATCGTCGAATATCAGATTATTATTGATTTTTTCAGTAAAAATATAGATATTTGTATGATTATTGTCCAGTTTATTTTCACTCCGGTTTAATTTATTTAGGTCCCGCCAGGGGAGATTATTCGGACAGTGCAGTGAACTCACAATCCAAAGCCTGGTTGGTACTCGCAATAGCAATAGCACGGTGGCCAACAGGAATAAAGACAACTTCTAGGGGGAATTCTCGTATGTTTGGCAGGTTATGCACCCGCTCCTAACTCCATCCAATTAACTGATTTTCACTATTTAAACAACTTATTCTGCAAAACTTGTGATAGAAACTTGCTTACTCACTTCTTATTGAGCTCGATTTCAGTTTAAAACGCTTTTAATGAGCTTTGAGCATTTTGAGATTCCCCGGGATTTTCTATTATTATAACGAAGATAAAATTATTAAAACGTTTGTAACTTTCAGTCGCATTCAAAAAGTCAAATTCTTTGATTTTTTCATCAAAACGTATTACAAACAAGCACCGCGCGAAAAAACGTTAGACGCCACTTTCCGTTTCTGTTCCTTTTCTTTTCGTGACCCTTTCCTTGACCGTTTCTTGAGCGTTTTTTTTTTGTATGGAGTTTTGCGTTCCTTCCGATCTGCATATCAGTCTTTACGCAACAGAAAAGTAATAGAAACGAAAATAGAATCATAGCATAAGAAAATAAAAAAATCTGAGATTAAAAATTTCGAAAATTCATAATTTTTAAGTGAAGTCTTAAAATTAAAAAAAAATCATAAATTCGATTAATTTGACAGTTCATAAATTGTTTTTGAAAAGGTCCTTTAAACATATGAAAGACAATAGCTTATAGGAACTTTAAAAAAAAACTCAAGTAGAACTCTTGAAATTATTAAATTTTGAAAATTCCACAATTCTAAAATTCAAGATTCTGAATTTCTAAATTTCTGATTTTCTAAAATTCTTTAATAAGAAACATTAAAAATACTGAAATTTTATTTTTGGTCCAATTCTGAGGATCTAAAATTTATCTGAAATTGTATTTATTTTTAATTCTTTGATTAACAAAAATATGAAAATAAAAACCCAGCATTCCAGGCTGTCAAAATTCCAAGACGTCATTGTTAATCTTCGGAACGCTGCTTTTGTTCGTGCTTGAAGTTGAAATTTTATATATTTCAAAAGTACAGAAAAATGTAATTTAGTGATTCAAAGTGTCCGTACCCAATTAACAGAACGGCCTAACTTCTGCAGCGTTTAAATAAAATAAATAACGCAAACATTTTTTTATGTGAGCAATTACTCACTCTTCTTCTCGATATTTCATGCATAATTCTTTGAAATATTGAAAATCTCATCTGTTAAGTTGATGGTAACCTTATTCACAGCCAATCAAAACTTTTTTAAACCATCTTTGGCTTTCCTGCTTTACCACTTGTTTTTGTTTATTCCAAACCAACCCTTGATGCCCTTTAATTTCCAAACTAGAATGCATCTTCAAATACGGACTTCAGATATGTTTCGTAGTGGTCAAGAAAACTTGTCATTTCACTTTTGGTTGATTGGATAGTCACACAACCGACGGTGCAAGGTACAAAGGCCTTCGCTCTCGATATCCTGAGTACAGCCACGAGGTGGAAATTTTGCCTGAAAAAAGAATGAAAATACTAACGTTGTCATGATTGCATTGTCGGCCAAACGAAGCGCATTGATCGGGCAATTTGTTTGTTGGACCGTGTAGACTCTGCATGTCTTCTACCGTTATCACTCACCTTCCGTCTTCCTCATGCGCGGCTTTGTGGCTTACCACTCCGTGACCGATGGATCCTGCCCAGCGCGCCGCATTCAAATCACAATTTTCTACGATGCGTGCTCTTCTCGGGCGTCCGTTTTTCGCAGAAAAATGCTGGTATAATGCAACTTACTGCTAGCAAGGACTCTAATGATCTGAACGAGAGCCGATCGATTGGCATGCCGAACAACTCATCAAATTATCGCGATTCTAAAGTTCTCTCGACTTCGACAGCAATTCACGTGTGTTGGCAACCGCATACAAATCCGCACTGTTTACTTTTGCAAGTGAGAATGACAGCTATGCAACTTGATGAGCTACACGTTACGCGGGATCCACCGCATTATGGGTTTAATGAGTGTGATTGCAAAAAAGGGTAGAGCGCGATTTTGGATAATAACAAACAAATGAAACAATGAAAATTTATGCTTTCGGAGTACTTTTCCGGATTCATTTTATTTTAATCGTTTATTTCCGTTTTAATTCAAAGCAAAGTGACATTTTTTTTATTTCCATTTAGGTTGGGAAGAAAGCTTTGAAGGCCCTCCAGAAGCATGCCCGCGTACCCTGTGGCTACGCAGCCGTCAACGACGTCCGCACTGGCAAGCACGAGGACCGCATGGATTCGTACGTCCTCTCGGAAACGTTCAAGTATCTGTACCTGCTGTTTTCCGACCCTTCGGACCTGCTGCTGAACATTGAGAACTTTATCTTCACGACGGAGGCGCACCTGCTGCCGTTGACCCTGGGACAGTTGGGCAATCATACCTTTAGTAAGTTTGTCTCTTAATTGTTTCTTGTGGCAGTTTTTAAAACGATTCTTTACTTGTAGATATCAAGGACCACGAGGAGGGCGGCATGCTGGACTTTATGCGGTCCTGCCCGAGTCCGAACAAGCTTTTTCCTGAAACGGTTAGACGTCCCCTTAGAGACCTGGTTACGGGAGTATGCCCGCGCATATCGAGCGCCAAAAGACTTAGAGCGGCTGACTTTCAGGCAAGCAATGCAGATCATCTACGGACAGTTTATGACATGGGTATTACGATGGTTTCTCTAGGCGAGGGCAAGGTCCAGCTGCTGCACAGCTTCTACAATGTAAGGCTGACGACGTTGGCGATGTCTGGACGTTTTTGTAACAAAGCATTCTCTTTTTCAACAGGCCAAATCCCCGGAAGACGCCGAACGGGGACTCGTCTTCATGCAGGAAATGGTCGAACTGTCCAAGTCCAACACCATTCCGAAAACGCAACTGCAAGAAGTATCATTCCAAGGTTCCGACGGAGAGCCACGCGCCCTTAAAGCAGGCCCGAGCCACTTTGGGCCGGAACTGACCGGCGACATGACCGTTGTGCAGCGGGTCGTCTACGCCAACCCGTCGAAAGTTTGTACAAGTAAGTTACGGCAAATTTCAAGCTTGTTGAAGGATTGCTGAGAGTTCCTTTTTCAGCTCTCAAAAACGTCCAGGAGCTTCGCGGTCGAATAGCCGTCGTTGAGCGGGGAGACTGCACCTTCGTGGACAAGGCCCGGCGAGTTCAGGTCGCTGGTAGGTCACCGAAACATCCCTAAATCTAGAACAACAAATCAAATTTCTCGTTATAAATTCTTTTGCAGGTGCCGTGGCAGCGATCGTGTACGACAACACGCCCAACACGTCGATCGACAACCAGCAGATGTTTGCGATGTCCGGCGACGGGCGGGACGACGTGAAGATCCCGGTGGTGTTTCTGTTCACCAAGGAGGCGGAAGTGCTGCGGGCGGCCATCCGGGCGAACTCGGAGCTGGAGGTAAGATTTAGAATTTGTTAAAACAGTTTTACCTTGTCTTCGAAATGTTAAAATTGCTTAAAAATGGTCCATGGCCTTTTGAAACTTGAGCCCTGATTCCATGGAAATGACTTTATCACATTGCTGATGCCTGCCTTTAAAAAGGATTTTAGTGGTATAGAATCAGCTCCACGATGGTGGAAAACGGTATCCGAATTCCACGCTCAATTTTATTAAAACATTTGCGGTTGTACAAAAGGTCATTGTATACTCAGAAAAATAAGCTCTATCGTTGTGAATAAATAATATCGTCAATTTAAGGTCACTGATGGAACCCCTCACTGTTTTGGGCAATGTCTGTCAATGATGATTCAAAAATCAGTGCCCACAAAGAGTAAATTGAAATGAAAATATAATCACTATCACTTAATGTTCTCAGCAGGCTTATTCATGGGGGGTAACAGGCAGCGATTAATGATTAATCGCAAAATAATGCCATTTGATAAGGACGTAAGATTTTTAAATATTTTTGTATTTAATTTAAATTTTCTTTAAGCTGTTGCATCGTATCAAAAAGTGCTCAAAGACAAACTTGTAGGAAATTTGACGGACTTTCTGAAAAAAAAAACGGAAAGAAAAAACACGTAACTTTTATGCAATTTTTTTATTTTTAAGTTTTAAAGTCAAATTTGAAGGTGAGCTCTCGTTTTTTGGTGAGAATGGCCTAAGGCGTCATCCATAAAGTATGTCACGCAAAAATCGGCCTAAATTAACCCATATGAATCTTCAAGCAATTTCAATATGGCGACTTGTATCAGAAGAAAGTGAAGCATTTTCGCTAGTTCTCACTGTTCTGTGTTCTGAGTGCACGTCCGCAAACATAGAACACACACATACTAACACAAAGCGCCACCAAGAGACAAAAGGTGATTACGAATATGTTTGACACATTCGTTAAAAATATGCGGTTTTGCAAAAAACAAATAACATAACCAACTGTCAAACTTGTAATTCGTTGCTGATTTGTTCGAAAATTTGTTAAAAATAATAAGTTTTCTTGCAGCACCCATTTTGGACGGACATTTCTGTTGTCACCTTCTGGTTCCTTGGATTGGCCATGGATAATTTCACAGTGTAATAAACAGGGCAGCTAC
This sequence comes from Culex quinquefasciatus, assembly GCF_015732765.1. Lineage (NCBI taxonomy): Eukaryota > Metazoa > Arthropoda > Insecta > Diptera > Culicidae > Culex > Culex quinquefasciatus. Next base: position 120,737,627 of record NC_051862.1, read on the forward strand.
CACCACGTGGCGCCACTTTTCCGAATGAGAAAATGATACAGATTTTTCAGACGAGTTTCAATCCCGTGATTCGATGCAACGGTTTCGAGATACAGCATAATTTAGATTGCGAAATACAAAAATATTGAAAACACTTGCGCCCTTATCAAACGTCATTATCGAGTGTAACTGGTTCCATATACACAAAAATGTCTTATATAAGCGAAAGATAACATGTCTACAAAGTTTCATCAAAATCGGAGAGGGTCGAGAAAAAAGTACCTGGAAATTCCTGATTTGGGCTAGAACTTCTCTCTATGTAAAATGCTTCAACAAACAACACAAAGAAAACCATTTTTTGATTGATAAATTCTGGATGGAGAAGAATTAAGGTTTGATTCAACGCAAAATTTTGTTGATTGAATTCAACAACATATTTTGTTGAATCAAACCTCGTACAGGCTGATTTTACAAAACATTTTTCTGCGTGAAGAAATTTTTTGTTTGTTCTTTGGGCCTTTTCGCAGGCCAAGGATTGATACCTAAGAGCATGCAATGGCACTGACCTTGTTGCGTGCTCTTCGGTTGACGTCCACGTAAGGAACATCCTGGAAGGAGCGTAACTAACTACATCCGTAGTTCTGTTAGATCATCCGAATTATCTTGATCAGAACAGTATAGCTCTGGTTCCTTGCGAGTGTCCTATTTTCTTACCTCCACGTTGGCTTGGTTTTCATGATGACCTAGCTGGTGGCCTGTGGAAACGGATCGTAAACCTTTGACCACCGCGGGTCAGAGTCGAGACGGCTGAAAGAAAGGGGCGCGACAATGTGGGAAAGGGAAGTAATTTGTGATTGTAGACGGTATTGTTTTGATTCGCAGTATGTTGAGTCAACTGCTGTGGATGTACCTGAAACATCGCACAACGGGGTTTCTCTTCTTTCCATTTTATCTACCATATATATTCTGTTTATTTTGTTTCACTGATTCTCTAACACGCCTTCTGTTTATTATCGTCCACTTGTTTTCGATTTTACTTTCATGGTTCTCTTATTTCTCAACGCTTTTCCACTCTATTTACTATTTGATGCTGCTGTAACAAACTGTCTGTTTTCTCTTAATTTGACAGCGATGTCAATTTTGTTTATCTTTATTTTTCTGTTTGAATAATTTTTCATCTGCCCTCTTAATTGCACTTAACACAATCTAAGCTTGTTTGTTACCTATATTTATTAACTAATGTTAATTTTTTTATCTACTTCATAAATTACTATCTTTCTTTTACTATTGATTCTTCAAATAGTATATTTTTATCACTGTCCATTGTTTTCAATCTTCACCCTTTTCTTCTAACAAGTGAAGTTTGAGCCCTTACTCAATTTAACACAAATATTACTATTGTACTTTTGAAAAACTTTAATAAAATGCTTAGGACAAAAAATTGTAACAAAACACCGCGACAAAAGAAATAGCAACAAATAAACACGACTCAACATTAGGGAAGATTTCAGGAGAAAACAATACACAGTAAAATAACAACTAATTTTTGAATTCAAACTAAAAATAAAACAGTTTTTGCTTTAATGAAAGTTGTTAGGCACACTTTAAATGGTTAGGCGCTTACACTCACATCAAACCCTACGTAATGTACCACCCCCGGCCGAGTTAAAATGCGTAACCGGAAAAGAAGGTGTGCATGCCTGGCACGAACACTCAAAGCGTGTTCTAGCGTGTTACTCGTACTGACTCAGAGCAAGGGTGAGCTGTAGGTGTAAGGGCAGTGCGTGTTCGTCGGGAACCTAGTGCATAAGATCGGTCACCCGTTCTTACACTGAAAATTGCGAATCTAGTATAAATATCTAATGGTCCTTTGTTCAATGCAAAAAATAAAAAAAAAAACGAAGTTGACTTTATAGCTGTCGGCCACCATTGCTAGTACCAACCACTAGTGTCTTCCTTTTATCTACAAGGACTTCGCCGCCCTGGGCTCCTAAGTGTATGAAAGTATGGCACGGAGCGACGGCGCCGAATACCCATATTTACACAAAGAATTTTAGAGCGCCCGCCGCGGGATTCGAACCGGCGACCTCTGGATTGTGAGTCCAGTGCGCGGTCCGATTGATCCACACGGGCGGGATGCAAAAAATAAAACTTAAGATAATTTGCCGATCTTTTTGAAATAAATATTCAAAAATTTCATATTCAAGACTTAAAGAGGTATTAGTATTGGCAAACAAACAAACAAACTTGAACTTTTTCGTGTTTGTCAGGCGTTCGTTTGCGGCAAACTCGCGAACAAAGCAAAATGTATGCAGACAAACTGTCAACTGATCAATAGTGCGAGTTTGTTTGTATGTTTGTTTGCATACCTCCTTTAGAAAACTCAAATTTTCTTTTTTTATTTTATTCGCTATATTTCTGCAACCAGAGGTCACATCTTCAGTATCTCTTGGGCAGTTTTATTGGACATTTTCTCAATTTCTCAAAAAAAAAAAACGAACAACTGGAATTGGGTACTAAAGCCCTATGTCAATTTTTATGTACAACGGTAAAAAACACGATTAAAAACCATTTCGGTTCCCTTTTTTTTCATTTTAATGCAAAAAAAATGACAAGACAACATTTTTTCGATGGATCAACTATGGTCCCTTTGGAACGAGCTGTCAAGTAGGAGCTTTTCTGTCAAGAACGACCGCGAGGTTAATTTTTCAAAATTGATTCAAAAATCAATTTCAAACTCTTTGTGGTCGTACAAAGGGTCATTGTACTCAGAAAAATAAGCGTTATCGCTGTAAACAATAATATCAACTCTTTAAGCTTCATTTTAGGACCCAATTAGGTATTCAATTGAAATTTAACTTCAAGTGAGTATACCTTGAAAACGGTATTGCAACGGTAACGGGATTGCAAATTTGATTTTACATTAAAAGTATGTTGGGAGTAAAACTTATGTTTTTCACATGAAAAAAAATCCGTTGCGTCATTTTTTTCGTCCAGAATTTGCGTTCTGTTTACAGTTTTCCTGAACAACGTTATCTTTTTGAACGAGTTTTGTTTAAATCTGGAGTTTTTTTTTTGAAAAGGTCCAATAAACCAAATTTCCAGTTTTTGTTTTTTTGGGTGTTTTTAGAACCGCCTTGAGTCAGGGGTATTGAAAAACACCCAAAAAGCAAAAACTAAAAATTTGGTTTATTGGTCCTTTTCAAAAAAAAAAAAAAAAAACTCCAGAAATGTATACTGGGATGTAGGATGCACTAGGATCACTCTATTCTGGCAGCACTTGCTGCTCCTGCTGAAAAGATTGAGGCAGGCGTCGCGACGCTCATGCAACCAAGCTAGTGGATGGTGCTGCCAGAATAGAGTGAAAAAAAGTTCATGTTTTAAATAGTGGACGAATCGTTTCGCGCTCTTCAGCAAAGTTGTTCCCTGGAACACGGACTATGAGCTCATGAGGTTTTTTGTAAAATGCGAAAATCGTTAAGGGGCATCTGTCAGATTTGAGTTAATTATATGCAGATCTAGGTGAATTCAATAAACGTTTATTGAATTATGAGCGAAATTCACTCAAATCTGACACTTGCTACATTTACTGATTTTAGAATAGGATCGGTTTTGACAAAAATTGAGTGATTTTGAATACGCGTTTACATTGCAGCGGGCCAAAAGTCAAAATCAGTCGACGTGCCACCCAAGCTTTAGTGACAAGCAGCAGTGGACTTATCTAGTCGTGGTCACATTTCAACCATATTTAATTGGCATTCCTTTCTTCCACAGGTAACGCTCCGATCCTCCAAGGAAGCGGCGGACGACGCCGGCGATTCCGCGACAAGTAATTCCGCGGACAAACCTTCCAAGACTGAATCGGGCAGCAGCAGCAGTAGTAGCGGTAGCAGCGAATCAAAACCGGCGCCATAATAGTGAGCTTCTTGTGTCGTCGTCGGGACCGAATTTCGGCATTAGTTAAAATTGTGCGCGTGACTGTGAGTGAGAGCGTTTTTTTCCTGTTTTGTTTTCGATTAAATTTGTTATTTGCAGTGAGATTCGTTGTGAAAGTGATAGACGTTTGTTGAAACGAGACTAATGTGACGAAAGTGAGCGAAAAAGAGAAGAAAAAGTTTTCCGCCAGTAGTTAAGAGATTAGTGTGTAAAGTATATTTTGTACTATAAGAGCAGCACACTACACAATCGAATGGCAAGCCAACATATCAACTGGTAGAAAGGCTCTTCCTCGTGTGCAAAAGTGTGAGAAACAAAAAAAAAAAAACAAATGCTGTGTATAAAGAAAACCTAACTGTAAATAGTCTATCAGATTCTAGGAACTTACGAGAGCATAGTGTAATAAATGTTAAGACTTCAGAAACGATTCCAGACAGTTTTTACGGTTTTTTATTTATTTTCGGCACCGAGCGAAAAAAAAAACACAGAAAGAAAGTGTAAATAAAACGCATTAACGAAGTTGCTAATTTTTCAGGAACTTGTTTTCCCAATAATAGCAATTTCTAGTTAGTCACAATCAAGAGATGCAATATTATGAAGAATTTAAAAGAAGAAACAAAAACTAGCGAAAATAGTTGTGAATGATGAACAGATAATTGCCTATTAGCGATAAGTGATTTCTTATAACCTGATACTAATTTTGTAAATAAACAAAACTGTTTTAACGGAGCGTTCGTTTAAATATTTACTCTAGTTTCAGTCTCCCCCCACCCCTCGAAAGAAAAGTCACCTGGAAGTAATTCATATTGCCATTCAAAATGGAAATACTCCCCGCGATTAATTTAGTTCTCGAATTTCCCGATAGCTCCAGCATCACAACCGGAAAGTCATTATTATTGTTACTAATCAAATTCAAATTTATTCCATTTTGTCGCGGAGGAGCGACCACTTTTCATTTTGACGCCAAAAACTGGGCGACGGGATATTGTTCCGCACTTTCAACTCGGTCGCGCGCAGTCATTGTCAGTGGTGGGTGGCAAATTAATTTATTCTTTCCGGGTTTTTGGGCAGGAGGAGGACACGGTTTGTGTGTGCGCGCGCTAGCTAATATTATCGTTACTGGTGAAATAATATTTCTATTGGAAACGGAACAAACAGGGGAGTCGAGCTCCTGTGGTCTAATGGTTACAGGTTTCGCTTTATAAGCGGAAGGTCGTGGTTTCAAACCCACATGGCTCGGCACATCCTTTCCCCTGTACTCTTCACATGTATAAGGACCAACTGTTCTCTGTATAATTGCCCTGCAGAGGTCCACGGCCCGATCGCAAAAAGTGCTTTGAAGGGACGAGTTTTTCAGAAACCAGAATTCAAGGGCTAGCTGGGTATAAGTAAACGTAAAATGTGCACTTCGGTTCTAGCGATACATTTGGACAGTACAGAGTGGAAAAGGCAGAGCCAAAGAGGATTGAAAAAACATTCAAACCTCTTCGGCGGCGAAGTTACGGCAGTGGATCGCTCAACAATAGCGCGTGTGCGTGTCCCATCTGCCTAATAACAGAAGAAGCCTTTGTGATTCTATAAATAGAATTGCAAGTCCGCAATAGATCTAATTCCTGGTCGCAGTGAATAGTGGCATCGAACAAAAAAAAAAAAAAAAAAAGAACAGGGGAGTTGCACAATCAATGAGTGAAGGTTTGTATGGATTTGATTATTTATTCAAAGTTGCGCATAATATGTCTGCTGACCTCGCAGCCGAATTTTTTTTTAATTTTTATGACCTTGGCCTTCCCACAAAATCAATTGTTAAATCTTCCTGTTTGTTTTGATTGCACCTGAAGAATGCATGTAGTTTCCCAGTATTCCCGCAAGAAGTCAGTTGGGATTTTTTCATACATTTCGAAAAAATAAGATTTTTTTTAAATACTAAAAATTTTCACAAAACTATGTATTTACAAAAACCCGATTTAATCCCACCTGGGGTGAGATAGAGCCTTTCTTACTAAAAAATATAACGATGGTAGAACTTCTTTCAATTCATAACATTGACTTTGTTTAGAAGAAGAAGAAAGTCTTATGATGAAAGCAAAGTATTATAAATGATATGATTTCCAAAAGAAACAAAAAACGCAATTTTCACCAAAAGAATATTTTTAATCGTACATATTCTTAATCAAACAAGCATTTATGACAAACGCGAGCATAGCAAGCTTCACATGCGCCAGTGACAACGCACACCGCGGTAGGCGCAAAGAAAAACCGAGGTATAAGTGAACCGCGTGTGCCGCACGGTGCAGGGAAGATAACCATTCAGCTTCTACGAATGTGACAGAGTCAGAGATAGCTATTTTTACAATCGCACCACTACACACTCAATCGCGAGAACCTTCGGTAGAAAGCCATTGGCGTCGCCAGCATTGAAAACTTTGAAAACGATATAAACGATGAAAAGCTTAGAAAGCTCCTATTGGAATCCAATGAACCCTGTTAAATAAACTTACGAAATCACGAAAAAATTGAGTCTACTTTTTGGCGATTTTCGGAGCCCACGGAAAACAAATAGATTGTAGCCGGATGAATGTCCTATGTCACAAAAGTTTTTGAATAAACATTGGACAGTTATGCAAAAACAAAAGGGCAAAAGAAACCGAAAAGCTACGATATCTTACATGTTGTAGGAAACATCGGTAGACAAGCTACTACAAACGAGTATAAGTCGTGCCAGCAAATATATGCGCCAGCATTCTTGCGCCAGTATTCGAAGCTCAACTTGATAACTTGTCGACTTGGCGACGAAGCGTCGAAAATCGATGCAGTGTGATTTTTGACGATTTTTCCGATTAAAATTCATGCTGAATCGACATATTTACGAAGATGGAAATGACGTCCTGGCTTAAAGTAAAACCTATACCTTTCTTTAGTAAGAAAGGCAAAAAGTAAATCGTTCTAAAAATTGATCGGGATTGCCGATCGATGTCGAATTTGTTTCAGATGCTCACTCATGGTCTGTACTATGAATGTAGCAAGAAATTTTGAATAAAATCAGAAATGAAAAATGTTGGCGAAGGTCACCAGGTGGGCTTTTACCTTTTTTTAGGGATTTTTTTTCTTATGGTAGGTCAATCAAACGGCTCTAACTCCAGAACCATATTATGAATCTGGATGAAAATTTGGGAGGTTGTAGGGCTCGAAAAATGCAATTTTTGGGATAAATAAAAGATATGAAAATGAAAAAAATTGACCATATTTTCATTTGAAAACTGTGTATTTTGTTGAAAAGTCTGGCCGCATCCGAAAACAGATGGATATTTCGAAATTTGCGCGGCAACTCGCCCAGGTTCAGCACACTAGCTTTCGTCTGCATTTAGAAGAATCGAAATCGGATATATGGGAGCTGAGAACGGCGCGACACAAAATTTAGCAAAATTTTAACAAATACGAACATCACTCGACCTCCACGGAATTTATTTTCTCAAAATTCGAGGGTTGGAGATAGACGAGTTCTGTCAAGGTGAATCGATAGAGCGTCGAAAATCGATGCAGTGTGATTTTTTGACGATTTTTCCGATTAAAATTCATGCTGAATCGACATATTTACGAAGATGGAAATGACGTCCTGGCTTAAAGTAAAACCTATACCTTTCTTTAGTAAGAAAGGCAAAAAAATCAAAATTTAAGTTTTTTTAGAGCAAATATTGCATACGTGATTTTGTGAAAATTTTGAGTATTTAGATACATTATTTCTTTCAAAATGTATGAAAAATCCTGATCATTTACCCATATTGCAATAACAATAATTTTGAGATTTTTTTCGAGAAAATATTGCATTTCCAAAACACAGGAAAAATACATATTTTTGTGAGAGTTTACATGTATTTATAATTAGATAGCTGACATTATTTGGATTCCATAACATTATAATTTTATTAAGCTTGGATCTTCCATCGGATTACACTCAACCCCTGGTGGTTGGTCACTTTTTCGTTTGACACTTTTTTAGTTTGTACCCCGCTGGTTGGTCAAAGTCAAACTAAAAAGTGACGAACTGTCACTTTTTACACGGCGCTCACGCACACTATCAAAACAAATGTTTGGTTGTGTTTGTGAACTCCGTGTAAAAGGGGTGTCAAACTAAAAAGTGACCCCGATCGTTTGACAACAGTTGGTGTCAAACCAAATTCGGGCTTCATCATGCACACGGGATATATCTTGAGCGTCTTCACCAAAAAATTCAGCCAATTTGGTCCATACCATCTCGAGATATCGCGGCACCCGTAAATTAACTCGGTGTTTAGAGAAAAACGTTCACAAAGTTTGACAGTTCGTTTTGCGCATGGCAAAATTGTGAACTTAAATCGTCTCTAACTCAGTTCAGTTACGAAATACCTTCATGAAACTTTCAGAAGTGATTGAAAATCATCTTTTTAATGGATTCATTGAATTTTCTGTATTACAAAATATTGTGATTTTCTGCATGTATCATACATGATATATGTAACCCCTTAACTGAAGGTGAAGATCCTTGTGCATCTTTTGGTATATATAACATTGAAGTTTGGAGCACCCGGAAGCTCGGTACAGATCTTCAAAGTTTGGCAATTTTTCGAAAAATCGTCCCCTGCAAAAAAGATATGCGTCGCACCTCGCGACGCCCGAGACGCCATTTGATTTTGCTGGGACCAATTTTTCGAAAAAATGCTAAACTTTGAAGGTCTGTGCCGAGCTTCCAAAAGATGCGCAAGGATCTGGCCTACACGCCAGTAATGTTGAAAATAAACGCTTTAGTGGCCAAAATGCCTCAAAAAGTGATATTTTTGGTTTTTTTTGCGGGTTAAATCCCATTTAAAATTGAAGGGCGGAGCGCCAGCTCCTATTACGTCCAATCAAGCTCATATTTGTGATTTGGGCTCAGTATGCCCACCGGAATAAAACCCAAAGCCAGCCAAAAAGTAATTTTCGTTACACTCTAGTATACATCCAATTAAAGTCAGAACCGACCAAAAAATGACTTGGGACAATTATGCGTAGAACGGCTGTATAATCGTATGAAAAATAATGCAAACTTCAAAAAATTATAATGTTTTGGAACCGGGATGATGCCAGCTATTAATAGCACTTATAATTACATGGAAATTTTCACAAAAATACGTATTTTTCCTGTATTCTGAAAATGCCATGTTTCTCGAAAAAATACTCAAAATTGTTGTTATTGCAATACTGCCGTTCTACGCGTAATTGTCCCATGTCATAATTGGGCGATTTTGACTTTTTGACATTTTTAAGTTTTTTGTCGTATACTTTTAGAAAAACACATAAAATCTAGTACTTCGTTCGGAAACTAATCAAAAACAACACCAATTTTGTTTGTCCCATCGTTACACTTCTACGCACAATTGTCCCACCAAGTATTTTCTCTGATAGAATCATTAGTTTAACGAAGCATTATGCCTTGTTTACCTATTGTATAGCAAGAGGATCTTAAATAAGAGTGATAAACTACTAACTGGGGCGATTAGGGACTCATATAACGGATAGGAACCCACGGGACAACTATGCGTAGAAACACAAAAAACGGTCGAAAATTTTCAAACACGTTTTTCTCAGTTGCACTTTTTTGAACATGGGACAATTATGCGTAGAACGGCAGAATATGGGTATCAAATGCTCCACGCAGAAAAATGTTTTGTAGAATCAGCCTGTACGAGGTTTGTTTCAACAAAAAAATTGTTGAATATACCTTGATAACCTTGATTTTCTCAATTCAACAACAATCTTTTGTTGTTTTGAAAAAGTTGCTTTGACGTTTAGCGTTGATTCAACAAAAATCTTGATTTTCAAATCAACAAAATGGTTTGTTGATTCAAATATGCCTTATTTTTCTGAGCGTCGGGTTTTCCATACATTGCGAATGTAATAGCAACATTTTTTGAAAATACTCAAAGTTTTCACAAAACTACGTATTCTCGAAAAAAAAAAATACTTTAAACTTTCAGCAATATCGATATCAATCGATCGGGATTTTTTTTCATACATTTCGAATTTAATAACATAAATTTTAGGGCAGCGAATGACCAAGAAGGTTAAAGCTGCCAGAAAATGAATTAACAACAACATACATTTTAGAAAATTCTCAAAATTTTCACAAAACTACGTAATTTTGAAAAAAATACTCATCATCTTCTTAGATTTTTTTTTCAAAAATACGTTAATTGTATGAAAAAGTTCCGATCGTTCGATATCCATATTGTAAAAAACTGAAATTTTGTGTATTTTTTCGAAAATACGTTTTGTAGTTTTGTGAAAATATTGAGTATTTTCTGTGAAAAATTGGTATTACATTCTTTATGTATGAAAAATACCCGAGCATTAGATACCCATATTGCAATGGCAACAATTTTGAAGTTATTTTTAGAAAAGTGGCATTTTCAAAATACAAGAAAAATACCTATTTTTGCGAAAATATTCATGTAATTATAATTGCAATTGATAGCAAATGGATAGATTCCAAAACACTATATTTTTTTATGTTTGCAAGATTTGTGATACGATTGTAGCCAATGTCTCCCATAAAGCCAAAAATCCATAATATCTGTGCTTCCCCATACGCGGTGCTAAACCGAGGCATGACTGTATTTAAAGAAAGGCCCCTAATAGAATCTCCAAAATGTATGTAAATGTTTATGATGATATATTATTGTTGATGGAGACGCATAGTCGTTAATCGTAAGTTTTTAAATAATGACATTTTTAATCAAAACTTAAAAAAATGCAAAATTGTACGCGTTACTTTATTTTTTTAACCCACCTTTAATCACCACCACCAGAACAAAAAGTTTAACACGACCGGACCACGTCAAAGCCAGAGTCAGAGCTAACTTTTGCATAAAATTTCACCTGCATCCTGACAGCATGCACGCAGCTTTGCAGTCAGCAGCAACAGGAACAGCGTAACGGGCCGACAGTTTGCAACAAGTTAAACTTTCCATTTTGTTCTGGACTGGTGACTGTGTTTGAAATCACGCTGCAGAGTGCTTACCGTTGCACATAAATTAAACTCATAACCCACACTTCCGCGCTGCGTTGTTTGTTGCATGGAGAAGGGGTTGAAAACTTTTAATCAGAAACATGACTGACATTTTACTGAACTTTGATTAAAGTAACATTTTAATGTTTAATGTTGACAAATTTTGAATAAACCAAAAACAAAAGCTTTAATTCGATAAAACACATATGAAAAGCAAAGAAAATTTCTCAAAAGCCACGCTCCAACCGACGATGAATGCTCACCATAATTGCATTGCAATGGACTTTGGTTAGAGAAGACAAGAGAAGGCTCCACCACCAACCAACTTTGCAGCAGCAGCAATGTCGAAAGTCGGTCCCCCAACCTCGAGCAAGGGTGCATTCTCAAATGAATTGCTTGCAGCATAAGCTTCCCCTATGGGCCGCAGTATGAATTGTGTTGAAATGTAGCAAATGTTTCACTCAACGTTCGTCTGGGTCCTTTTGTGTGTGGAGAAAAGTGTGTCTCCCGAGGAGCAGGAGGACAACACTCACACATTTCTCACTTCATTCTTTCAACGTTCAGTCTCGACGGCGTATCCGTTTTCCACGCGGGAGCCCTGGTTCCCTGAATGCATTCTCACGTTACTCATATCAAGTGTGAGTCTGGCTCAGTTACAGTAATTTCTGTAAAAATCCGGTTAATCGTAATTGAAACACGCAACTTTTGGTATCGAAAAAAATGTAGGTCATCGCTTAAATTTTCAAGTTATCGCAGTTTTAGTAAAAAATGTTGATTTTTACCGAATAACCCGGTTTTTATGTTCAAAAAATCATTCCTCCTAATCCTCATAATCATTTCTCCTTATCTTCGCAATTTTTGGATATGCTATGGAAAATATTACAAGGAATCAAGGAAAAATATTTTCAAATATGAACCCTTTGGTCAGGAAAATGTTTTTTCGTAGGAATTTTTCGGCTAGTTTTTTTTGGAACGCAACACATTTTTCCTGAAAAGCCCAACAAATATTTGATTTTTTTTAATTACTAATCTAATCTAATTAAATCTAATCGAACACAAGCGCAGCCAGTCCGAAGAAAGCATCCTGGAAGAACTTGGGGTTAGATTACGCTCCAAGTTCTTTCTTGTCAATATTAATTATTGCAGTACACTTGAGTAACCCCGAAGATGTATTGCATAAATTAAAGCGGCCAGGCCTACTGCGTTGCATTAACCGCAGAGACAGATTCTGTGAACGGAGCACATTTCACAGAATCTACAGGGGAGGAAGGATGCGTGGACATACCGTACCAAACGCTCCTGTTTACAGTTTCATATGTGTTATGTATAATGTGTATAATATAGTGTGGTTATGTAATCAATTAAATATAATAATGCAGTATAATGATCATTTAATAAAATCCCTTCCGACACAAAAGAAATTGAAAATGAACATGCAAAAACAAGACAGCGCGTCCCCGCGGTCAGCGCACTCTAAAGTTAGATTTTGTGCCATACATAAATAAACAGTGAATAATCTCCTGAGCTTATTTCCTTTTTTATAAAGATTAATCAACGTACTAGGGGAGCGTTCTTTTATTACGTAACGCAAAAAATCGGGTTTTAAGTAGAGACCCTAAATAGGGAGACTGGTGAGGTGAGGGCCTCGTAGCGTGGAGAAATATTTGATTTTTTTTTATTTTTTGAAAAATTTAACCGACAAAAAACGTCATTTTTTGAACTACCCTATTTCGGATAGGGGCACCCTAATTGCCAAACAAACAAATACGGGTCTTAATATTATTTTTGCAATTCCGTCTTGAAACTTCCTACTTTTCCTGTCATTCTCGCGTGACGAAACAGCCTACTTTTATCTACTAAAAATAACAGAATCAAATAGAAACACATTTCAAAACAAATGCTGAAAAGTTCTACTTTTCAGCACTGAAATGGATGCTGAAAAGTTGAACTTTTCAGAACTAGTTTTGAAAAGTATTACATTCAAACATTTTTTTGATTTGAACGATTTATTGACAAAATACATGAACATTCGACTTATAATTTCACTCAATGGGTGTTTTTTCTGAAATGCAAAAAATGTTGTATGGAACTCGTTGCAAACCTTGATTTTATCAGCACTTGTCGTATTTATCCAACTCGGTGAACCTCATTGGATAAAAGTACGACACGTGCTGAAAAAATCTTCTTTTTGCAACTTGTTGCATAAACTACTATTTGACAAAAGAACTCCCATGCTAAATTTGAGACAAATCGGAGCACTTTTCATTTGGACACTTCCTGTCCTGCCAACATTAGAAGCACGCTGGAATTAGATGCTGTTCCCCTACATCGAAAAACAAATTTGCGGATTTTTTTTATCAACATTTTTTCACAGAAACTCAAATTCCAAAAAAACGTATTTTTGATTTTCGAGACTTTTTGATATGTTTTAGGGGACAAAAACCCGCAACTTTTGAGCCATAGAAAAAAATGGTAAAAAATCTGCCGCTGAGCTATGAATTTTTGAAAAAAAAGTGATTTTTGGAAAAAATCGAAATTTTATGCAAAAGCAAATTTGACCTGTTTTTTTTAATGTAAAATTAAATTTCCAATCGAAAAGTACATAGCAGATTTTTTGATAAAAGGCTCTGTTTTCAAGATATAGCCACAGACAGTTTGATTTTAGCGAAATATTTGCAGTTTTTTGATTTTTAGCAATAGTGACCATGAGTGACCATTTAAATTTTTAAATCAAGACTAGCATTTTAGATAGGCGTAATATTCACTAATTGGCCCTTTTTAAATGTCAGTCTTGATTTTAAAATTTTCAAAATATTATTTTCGAAAAGATCGGAAAATTTTACGAATGTTTCATGTTTTAACATTCAAAATCGGACCATTAGTTGCTGAGATATCGTCATTAGAAAATAATGGGGTTGCTTTGGTGAGATTTAGAAAACTTCAATTTTTGTGTTTCTTTTTATTGAAGCGGCTCTATCTCAGCAACCCGAGGTTTAATCTTCAATGTCTCTTAGACAATTTTATAGCAAATTTTCTGAACTTTAAAAAAAAAATAGAAATGGTCACTCATGGTCACTATTTTTAAAAATCGAAAAACTGCAAATATTTCTCTAAAATCGAACTTTTGGTGACTATATCTTGAAAACGGATTCCTTTATCAAAAAATCTGTAAAGCACTTTTTGATTGCAAATTCAATTTTGCATTAAAAAATAATGTCAAACTTGTTTTTGCATGAAACTTAGATTTTTTCCGAAAATCACTATTTTTTCAAAAATTTATAGCTCATCGGCAGATTTTTTGACCATGTTTTTCTATGGCTCAAAAGTTGCGGGTTTTTGTCCCCTAAAACATATAAAAAAATCTCGAAAATAAAAAAAATACGTATTTTGGGAAATTGAGTTTAAGTAAAAAATCTGCAAAAATTTTTTCCGTGTACCTATTTTTCAACTTTGCCGAAGACACCAAATTGATCAGAAAATTCAGTCAAAAGTTACAGCTGTTTGAATATTTACATACCATTTTTGTATGGACAGCATCCAAAATTGTTTGGAGACTTGTATGGGTGAGCCAATAGGGTGTAATATGGTTGTATGGAAAAAAATAAAATTGTCCAAATTTAGCTAGCACAGCAACTTTTTGGTTCCTTATAGGGTCCTTAACAACTCCCCAAAGTTTGATAACGATTGGTTTAGTCCTCACTCTGCGCAAAGCGATTCAATTTCCCATACAAATTTGTATGGGAAAAATCATTTTTATGAATTTTTATATTTAAAAAATCCACGCTTCACGCTATATCAAAACTGGATTCATATTTGGATGCTCTGGAATGTGCTCTACAATTTTCCCTAAGAGAGTATGGTGCTAACTTGCTGCTGAAAGAAGATACAGCGTGTTCAAAACTCGTCTAAAACGTGTTTTTTGATCGAAAATCACGTTTTAGACGAGTTTTGAGGACGCTGTATCTTCTTTCAGGTTAAGTAACTCTCTTAGGAAAAGTTGTAGAGCACATTTCAGAGCATCCGAATATGAATCCGGTTTTAGTATAGCGTGAAACTTGGATTTTAAATATCATAATTCAAAAAAATGATTTTTCCCATACAAATTTGTATGGGAAATTGAATCGCTTTGCGCAGAGTGAGGACTAAACCAATCGTTACCAAACTTTGGGGAGTTGTTTAGGACCCCAAAAGGAACTAAAATAATGCTGTGCTGGAAAATCGATTTTGATATTACACCCTAGTGAGCCAATGACGCAAAATAGCTTATTTGGTCATAGGGAAGGCCCCCACAAAGTTTGAGTCGAATCAAAAAATACAAAAAAATAAAAATGGTCGAAATCGGCCGATTTCATAGAGAGTTGCTCACTTATTCTTTAACACGTGTCGCAATTACCCCACAAAAATATGTGTTGGTAATTAGGACACCATCTATTTTTTGCGATAAAGATGGTGTTTTTTAATGACAGCTTAGGCCGTTGCAAATATTTTATAAAAAATTACGTGACTCGACTCTGACCAAAGTCGACGGGGGAGGGGCTAAAAAAAGTTTAAAAATTGAATTAACGAGCCATGGTTTCAATATTTTTAATGAAAAAAGTGCTTTAAAATGCGTTATACCTATACTGCCCCTGATCGCATAAATGTCCAATATGACGGTTTCCACGCGAAATCGACCATAAAAATACGATTTTGAACCGGATCATTTCCGATCTTAATAAAACTTGCTGGATCGTTTGTCCTACTCAAATCAGCAACTCCTGTGCACTCAGTTTAGTAATTCACAATGGAATTTGAATTTTAGGAATTCTTTTAGTTTTAAATTATTGGTAATTACAATTAAATTGAAAAAATCATATCTTTCGAAGCAGATGTTCAAAAAATCGATCGAACGTGTGTTTTAACGAAAATCGTGCGCTCTTTTCAATGAAAATATTTCCAAAAGGCGAAACTTTCATTTTCGATCAATAAACAGCCAAAAATCAAATTTTCTTCGAAAATCAGGCTGAATACACCCTTAGATTCAAATTATGTCATTACCATTCGAAAGAGCGGACAATTTCCCACTTTTCTTCCATAGACACCAAGTTGGAGCGAAAGCGTTTTCGAGTTTGATTATTAAAAAATACTCAAAATTGTCATCTTTGAACCGCCCTGACCCGACAGGAATCACCCCAAGACCCAAAAAAAAAATAGGAAAAAAAATATTTTGCAGGTATTAACAACACTGACGAGTGAGATAAACATTTTTCCATAAAAAAAGTGGTTCAGGAAATGTAACCTTAAGTGCACCTTTTTTGGTTATTTTTAGTAATTATTTCGTTCCTTTTATATGTATTTGAAATTGGTACGTCAAGGAAAAACTCAAAAACACGGAAGCAGAACTTTATTTTAAGTTTAAAAATGGGATCTGTTACAAAATTTGCCATAAAACATGTAATTTAGTTTTTTGGAAAATAATAAAAAAAAAACGAAAAAAGGTTTTTATTTACAAACCACTCGAAAACGCTTTCGCTCCAACTTGGTGCCTATGGAAGAAAAGTGGGAAATTGTCCGCTCTTTCGAATGGTAATGGCAAGATTTGAATCAAAGGGTGTATTCAGCCTGAGAAAATTTGATTTTTGGCTGTTTTTTGATCAAAAATGAAAGTTTCGGCTTTTGGAAATATTTTCATTGAAAAGAGCGCACGATTTTCGTTAAAAAACACTTTCGATCGTATTTTTGAACATTTGCTTCGAAAGATATGATTTTTTTCAATTTAATTGTAATTACCAATAATTTAAAACTAAAAGAATTCCTAAAATTCAAATTCCATTGTGAATTACTAAACAGAGTGCACAGAAGTTGTTGATTTGAGTAGGATAAACGATCCAGCAAGTTTTATTAAGATCGGAGATGGTCCGGATTTTGAGTGGTCGATTTCGCGTGGAAACCGTCATATGCATTTTCATCGCTTTTGAGTTCAGAAAAGCCTGTAACATCCAGTACTTTGTTCTAGAAATCGGGGAAATCCAGTTTTTTGCGAAAACTTTACACGTGGCCTTATGTGTGGGACAAACTTCAAATGGGTTTTCTCATCTTTATGTTTTTGCATATGGGACATTTATGCGAACATGGGCAGTATACCTGCCCAGTTGTTTTGCTATCATTTTTTTCCAAAATATTTAAGTATGACGAAAATTTTATTTTTTTGCGGAGAAAAAAGTTTTTGAGGTGCTGTTCATTGGAATTTCATTAAAAATCTATTTTTTTTTAATTCAGCCTAAACATGGTAAATATGATTATCAATGCAGAAAAATACTTTTCTGATTGTTTTCGATTGATTTGACTTCTTTTCATTAAAATTTCTTTCATGAAAAATGTCTAAAGCAGTTCTAAACAAGCACAATGTTCAAATTAAATACATGCTTGCTTTGAGAGATTTGGTTTAATGACCAAACTTCACAGGACATCACTGTGCTAGAGCCAGTAGCTCACATGGGACGAAAAGTGCCAACGGCTCTCCCAACTCCTGGAGTCATGCCGCAAATTGTTGTATCTTTTGAAGACGAGCTTCTTTCAAACCAACGCCGTCGACGTTCCAGGATTCTATCCAGGTTCGTGTACGATGTTCTGTCCTACCGGGAGGAAAGGCCCGGGATGCCTTTTGTAACGGAGTTAAGTGCCGCCACTCTGTATATACAGAGAGTTTGGCTGGCTGCTTTCTGGGAGATAGGAGAACAACATTGCCACGTTTCTGCAACATATGTTCGAAATGGTCTCGAGGGGAATAATGATGACATGAAAAGTTTAATAAACAATGCAAAACGCATTCCTTCTGGCATGTACTACTCTCCTATGCATGGAGCCACTTCACGAAATAGTGTCTCTCCGCAGGCTAAAAGCATCAACGGTGGGAGCTTCGTTAGAAAATTTCAACACCCAATAAATTTGAAAATGTTCGCAACATGTGTCTGGAACAAGTAACCATTAGACAACGTTGTGTATTTTTAACGTTGTTATTTTTAACATTATACTATGCTTTTAGATTTTTGATACGCTTCAAACATCCTTGGAAATATAATTGTTCTTAATTCAAAATTACCACACAACTTCCGTTTTTATTCGTTGAAAACTGTTCCTTCCATATTTGAACAAGTCAGCTAGGCAAATAAGTTTTCCGAGCATGCAAAGTCAAACAGCTTGCTCTGTCATATTCAGCACATTCTCCCTCAAACAGTGCAGACCACCCATTTTCAACGTTGCCTTCAGAACAGTTAATTGAGCAAAGTTTAGTCGGGTAATGGTGCTTCATTATGGTATATTTCAAAGCTCTTTAAACAACGGCGCGTTACCCTCTAGGGAAAAAATAGCGAACCGCCGTTCTGCATCTCCACGCAGTAGGCTGGGTTGGTGGACGCGTTGGAAAGGTAAATTTATTTTCCTCATTTTCACGGAAATTTCGTCGCCTGCTTCGCTAATCAAATCAAACGAAAAGGACTTCTCCCACTTTTGTGCTAATGGCTGATTTCGCTGCTGGTTGGCTAATGGTGTGAAATTTAGATTGCAATAGCCAAATATAAAGTGTTATCACATTGCTGAAGTATCCCTTGTTTGATACTTTTGTCATAAACTATGGATGTCTTCTAATATGATTTTGACAAATGTTGGCCGAATTTTAGGAAGATGAGGAGCGGCCGTGGCTGACTGGTTACGGTGTTCGCTTTGTAAGCGAATGGTCCTGGGTTCGATTCCCATCTACTCCCAACGAGAAAGTATAGGAAATATAAATCTTGAAACTCTGAACGTGTACGAAAAATCAAAGTCGCTCGAGTAGGGGTTCGATCCCCCGTCCTTTGGATTGGTAAGCAAAAATGCTAACCACTAGACCATCACGACTTGGTGAGCTATGACTGGAATTAGGAATACTGTTACCACCATCAACTATATACGCGCTGGGTCCTTGTCCATTTGACAAGGGTTCGGAAGTTCTAAATAACGTTTGAATCCGATTGGTGCAAACGTTCTTCAGGGCGGGGCTTGTCGACAAAGCTGAAGTACCTCGCGCTCGGCTAGCCAGCGTAGAAATGGGTCACCGAAGCTCGGCAGAGCTAACACCTTCCAAATGCCTATGCGAGTTATTTGCATGTATAGAATGTAGATCTAAAAATACATGAAAACAACTCAATTTGTAAGAAGCGACCGCGTGGTCCCGTTTGGTCGGTTGTACACACATGCACACACTCATGTTGGCCGAATTTTAGGAAGATTAGGTGCAAGTGCAAGTTTGCTTCTCGCAACAATGTTTTTTCTTCAAAAACTGTCTTATAAATGTCATTCCTGAGCATCGATATCAAGATTAATATTATTTAATATCGACATTGAGAAAAGTCTGATTTTCTAACTTCAAATCAAAAAGTATCACACAATTTTTCATGAATCATTAGGGGAGAGTGGGGAGACTTGATCCCCTTTTTTTGTATCGCACATAACTCTGTCAATTTCTCACAAAACTATGATCTTTTTGCGTGAATTGAAAGCTTAAACATTCAACTATGTTTGGCTGATAAGTAGGCTTAGTGATTTTTCACGCTCGAAAATTGCAAATTTCACGGTGACCTTAATTTCAAAACACCAAATTTCACGGAAATTTCGCGGAACGTGAAATTTTTTTAAATAACTCTGAAAATCTTATGTTAAATTCACAGAAACATCTTTTTATGCTTCATTTTATATTATTCTTCAATAAACTAAACAACTAAACTAAATTTGAACGTGACACAAAAAAAACTTTTCATAATTTCTTAAAAAGTTTCCAAGTGGTTTATAGATGGGCTCTATATATATTTGGAAACGAAATGTAGGGCAAACGAATTCTCATTTATTGAACTACCTTTCTAATATTTGACTAATATAGCTAAAAAGATTCCGCTGATTTGTTCTATTTTATCATTTTACATTTTAGGCCTTTGCTAATATTTTTTGAAGTTTATGTCCCTCGACTCTGATCAAAGTCGTGAGGGAGGGGAGCCAAAAAAATAAAAATAAATAAAAATTGAATTTACGAGCCACGGTTTTAACATTTGAATGAAAAAAGTTTTTTTAAATGCATTATACACCTGTTCAGTTGTTATGCCATCATAAATTTCCTAAATATTTAATTATTGACGAAAATTTTATTTTTTTGCGAAAAATAAAATTTGTGCGGTGCTGTACATTGGAATTTCGTAAAAATTCAAAACATTTTTAAACACGCCCAAACATGCTTAATATGAATATTAATGCAGAAAAATGCATTTTAGATTGATTTCCGTTGATTAGACTTCTATTTTCATGGAAATTTTGAAGGTTTTTGGAAAAATATTTTTTTCGCCGAATTTCACGAATTTTACGCTGTCCGCGAAATCTTGAAAATTCACTAACCCTACTGATAAGGGTATTTCATCAAATGAACTCTTCGAATAATGCCAAGCGTTTTAAACAAATATTTGAAACAGGCATTTTCAAAATGTTTGGGGTAATTTGATCCCCCTTTCAACATTTTGAAGAAATCTTAAGCAAAATGTTTCTTATTCATCCAAACTTTTAATTTCTATAAGTTACAGCAATTTCATATTAAACCTATACGTTTGTGTTAAAAATATAACAAGTTTAGCATGCAAAATATTTAAAAACTTAAAATTTTCTTTTTTAGTTTAAAATTGAGCATGTTTACAAAAGCTGGTAATTTTTGTTTACAAAATTTTTGAAAAATGTTTCAAACTGCAGTAAGTTATGTACAACTATACTAAAGAAAACTATGTACGAAAACCCAGCCCAATTATTTAATCTTGAGGCTGATTCCAGTGACTGTAAAAATGCAGGGATCAAGTCTCCCTAAACGCACTTTTTTAAACAATTGATTTTAAAAATAGTATGACGATAAATTTAACGTCAAATGCGTAAGGGTTTTGGAGTTGATATGTTTATCAAACAATTCATGTATAAATAATATTTTTTTGAACAATTTTTGAGTGCTTTCTATACTTATCAAAACAAAGAAAAAGATCTCTTGGAAGTTTTTTGCAGCACTTTTTAGAAAAATGTGTGTAACTCAATCTAAACATTTTTTAATTTTTTTCTTTGTTTTCTACAATGAGTTTTAGTCAATTTCGCACAACTTTCTAGAACAAAGCTAATTGTTATACCCACATGCTGACGAGATACAGGCTTGGGATTAAGTGTCCCCGGGGATCAAGTCTCCCCACTCTCCCCTACAGTTATGCTACTATCAAACATTTTAAATTTCAAGGGATTAAAAAAATACGATTTGTATCGATTTGTGCTCTCAAAGTTTGTAAATTGTAATTGAGTGCATAATTGGCAAAGGGAGCGCGTGGTCGTAAAAAAATATTCGGAGTGAAAAGTGATTTTTTTTTGTGTGTGCCTTTTGTTTCGCATTTTTGTCGTGAATTGTGATATAGTTTTCGATAAAAACGATCCGAGTTCGTTAGGTTTATCGCGTAACAAAATTATTTTGATTCATCAAGAACGTCGTGTGGTGCGCTAGTCTTTTTTGTGTTGAAAAGACCTTCCCATAGCTCCGTAGCTCGGAGGGCTCGACGTCGGTTGTTTGTGTGTTAAGCCCTCTCCATAGCATCGTAGCTCGAGAGGCAACGAAAATCAATACCTAATCTAGCTAATAGAAAGAAGATAGGAAGGCACTTGATGATTGAGTTCGTCGCGTCTATTCCGTAACAAATTCATGAACTAAATGATTACATAATTAAAAATCAGACTACGCTATCATTGCAGCATTGCGTTTAACACCTCATACTATAAACAAATATTATTTGGTTTTATCTTTCCACAGCCGGCTGTCTAAGATTAAACCATTTCATTAAAAATTTAACAACAGTTAAACGGGAAATGTCTCATCCGCAGCATCCGATTGCTTGCCTTGAGAATAAAACATAATACCTTTCAACAAACACTATGATTTTGGGTCGCATCATCATCTTCTATGATGAATCCTGACCAAACACCCTATCCTACTAACCAATTTTCAGGTTCCTGGCGCTTGTGGGGTGTAAGCACAGAGTAAATCAGCTGCCCTAGTAGCAACCTGCGCTAACTAACATTCTCGTCCCTTAAAATCGAGATCTACAAACTGACATGGCGGGCGCCGTTGGTGGCCAATGATTGTTACCTATTCGCAACTGATCTTGCTTTAGCAATCATGGTGTTTTATCTTTTCAGCGCATTCATACATGCTGTTGATAAGGGAAACACCACTAGATCGTCGAAGCCTATGATCAGTAGTGCTGAAAGGATATTACGGTTCTGTTCAGCAACGGAGTGATCTCTCATGCTCATGCTCATGCTCATGCTCAAAGTTTGTAAATTGTAATTCTCCGCCAACTCACACAGCAGTTGCCCCGACCCCTCTTCGATTTGCGTGAAACTTTGTCCTAAGGGGTAACTTTTGCCCCTGATCACGAATCCGAGGTCCGTTTTTTGATATCTCGTGACGGAGGGGCGGTACGACCCCTTCCATTTTTGAACATGCGAAAAAAGAGCTGTTTTTCAATAATTTGCAGCCTGAAACGGTGATGAGATATAAATTTGGTGTCAAAGGGATTTTTATGTAAAATTAGATGCCCCATTTGATGGCGTAATCAGAATTCCAAAAAAACGTATTTTTTATCGAAAAAAAACTCTAAAAAAGTTTAAAAAATTTTCCCATTTTCCGTTACTCGACAGTAAAATTTTTTGGAATATGTCATTTTATGGGAAATTTAATGTTCTTTTCGAATCTTTTTTTCATTTAGAACAATTTTTTTCAATTTAAAATTTCTTGTTTTTTCTAACTTTGCAGGGTTATTTTTTAGAGTGTAACAATGTTCTACAAAGTTGTAGAGCAGACAATTACACAAATTTTGATATATAAACATAAGGGGTTTGCTTATAAACATCACGAGTTATCGTGATTTTACGAAAAAAAAGTTTTGAAAAAGTTACTTTTTGCGTTTCTCTTTGTTTCGTCGTCCGTGTCTGTCGCGGGTGACCATGAACGGCCATGATCGATGACGACCAACATTTTCAAAACTTTTTTTTCGTAAAATCGCGATAACTCGTGATGTTTATAAGCAAACCCCTTATGTCGATATATCAAAATTTTTGTAATTGTCTGTTTTACAACTTTGTAGAACATTGTTACATTCTAAAAAATAACCCTACAAAGTTAGAAAAAACACGAAATTTTAAAATGAAAAATTTTGTTCTAAATGAAAAAATAACCCTTCTGGGTCAATGTAAATTCGAAAAGTACATTAAATTTCCCATGACATGTTCCAAAAATTTTTACAGTCAAGTAACGGAAAATGGGAGAATTTTTAAAACTTTTTTAGTGTTTTTTTCGATGAAAAATACGTTTTTTTCGGAATTCTGAGTACGCCATCAAATCGGGCGTCTAATTTTATATAAAAGTCCCTTTGACACCAAATTTCTATCTAATCACCGTTTCAGGCTGCAAATTATTGAAAAACACCTCTTTTTCGCATGTTCAAAAATGGAAGGGGTCGTACCGCCCCTCCGTCACGAGATATCAAAAAACGGACCTCGGAATCGTGATCAGTGACAAAAGTTACCTCTGGGACAAAGTTTCATGCAAATCGAAAAGGGGTCGGGGCAACTTTTCCCGATTTCGTGTGAGTTGGTAGAGAATTACCCTATGAAGGACTTTATTTTATTTAAAATATATAAGAAATATAGATCTAGGGTTTTTTCTCAAAAATTATTTTCCCTAAAAGAACAAAAAGGTTGTCCAAATCTCTGAATTGCAAATGTAACATCCTGGAGCAGAACAGTTAAATTCTAATAAAAACACAATTGAAAGAATTGAAAGATATAAGAAAATTTGAAACAATGTACCGTCAACTGGGGCGATTCGGGGCACATGGGGCCAATTGGGAAAGCTGTTTTAATCACGTTTGAGTACAAATTTAAAACCTTATAGTGCTCTTAACACTGCTGTCCCTATTTGCCCCTGATGACGGTATTCTTAATAGTTTACAATCAGTTTCAAAAGTTTTCAGTGAAAAATTTAGTCAATAATTGTTTTTGGAGAATTGTTATATGCATTTTTGATCACTTGTTCATTTTATGTTAGAACAGAAAACAGTGAGTGGTTTGCCAATCTTGAGATTTATTTCAAAAATAATAGAAAAACTGGAATTAATAATCAAATCAAACTTTAGTAGGAATTAATGGTCTGATGTTAAGGTGAAATAGAACACCAGTTCTTGAAAAACTTGTTTCCAATAAAAATCAATCTTTGAACTCAATAGATTACTAACTACCGACCTATTTTGTGTCTGAAAAAAAAGAAGTAGTAGCCACGTGGTTAACGGATGGACTCAAATCTTCAAAAATCCAGCAAATTATTTTAAATGAGATCAATTGAATGAAACTGCCATTTCGTCGCTTGTATATTGTGACACTTCCTAGCACACAAGCGAAAAATTGTTTGATCAACAATTAAATCAGAATTATCATGTTTTACTTCAAGTTTTTGCTTTTGTACTCAACGATTTGTTTCAAGAGAACTTATGTTTTCTCATTCAATTTCAGGAAGCATCATGATAAAAAATCCCTTAATCAAATCAAGTTCAATTACTCAAGCTCGACCAGCCAATAAATCTAAAAAGGATCGTGGAGTCCCAAAGCATCCCAGCAATGTGAAGGTCGAATTAAATAGCAATTACTAACAATTATACGCATGGTTCAATTTAATTAAAAATCATTTCCGGATGCGCTTCCTGCGCCCTTTTCCCGTGCTATTTAATACTAATAACGTTCTGCGGTCGTGGAGTTTGCACATCATGCCCAAGAAGGTCAGCCCAAAATGTGCTCCACAAACCAGGCAGAGGGAGTGGGGGCCAAGAAGCACGTGCCAAACCAAACTTCCGCCGGGGAACAGAAGAGGAGAGTGCAAAACTATGTGCGGTGGTTCTGTACATCTACAGCGCTATAACATTGATTTCTCTCTGTTCTATGTTTGAACTGATGCTGCAGCATCCCAACAAGATACCTCATCTTCCATGTGTGTTTTGTTACGGCGGCTGTGGAAATTCGGTGGAACACGAGAAAGGTACACACCAACAAACACACACACACACTTGCAGCTCGTAAAATAAAACGATAATAACATAAAACATCAAAACAGGATGCGAAATAAATTGGGTATTTTGCCAGCCAGGGAGCCGGCAATTTTCCGGTTCGTTTTACGCTACAATGCGTCCTAAATCATCAATTAGCGACCGGCAGCAGCGGCGCCGACACGAAGGAAGGATAGTGTGACACACACACACACACGTACAACAAAGCTTGGCAAAGAGGAGCTTTGTGAGCAAGCTTATTCTGAAAGATATTAGCCGACTCATCGTCTAAACTGTTCAAGCGAGATGCTGGCCTTGTAGTGTCTTGCAGAATGTTTAGAGTAGAGAGCATTCCAACTATAGGAATGGACTTACTTAGAATCACTCAAGAGATTATATGTGGCTTGAAGAATTAAGTTTTGAACTTAGTTCGTTTATCTATCTTTGTAAACCGTTAATCGATGCCTTCTTAGTTTTTTTCCATTTGAAAGAAAAAGAAAAAAAATAGGAAATTTTTGCAGCTCTCAATTGAACTTTTACACGAATACATTTCTTAAAATGCCTTTAATTTAAAAAAAATGTGTTTTTTTTAAAGACAGATTACCTAAGAACTCCTATATTCTAATGAACGTGCACTTTTTGAAAATATTGTAAAGTCATTTTTGATTGCAGAATTGATTTTTCATCATATGATTTTCAAAGTATTATTAGACATTATTTTCCAAAATTACTTTTTACAGAAACTTGTATTTACGACACCAGATTTCGAAACCGAAAACGATGCGTTTTGTCGTCCCAAAACTAATAAAAACTTCGAAAAAAAAATGTGTCTCGCAAAATATGAAGCCTTGTACGGAAAACGAATGATGCAAAATGGCTTCCTCAACATAGCTCGAACAAAGCATCCTAAAAATTAAAAATAAAACTAAATAAAAAACTACGAAAAAAAGCAATATTTATTGAATCAACGTCATTGGAAATTTTAGTTTAATTTTTGCCCCTGGTCCCTTCAATTTTTCCCCGACAAATTAAGAGTTAAAAAAATATTTTTATTGAAAAATCTTGTACAATCGATTCAAAACAATTCAGGAAATATTGATCAAACTCTATTTGATTTATAGGATTTTTACAAATTGTTAACCCTCTACAACCTAACCCCGCCTCTAAACGGGCTTCGACCTAAAAAATCACCAAAAATCAATTTTTCAACCAATTTTTGATCTTTAAAAAGTATTGAAAAGAAGAACTCTTAAAATTTTAGTAAATTTTAGAGTTGGAAGTGAGCAATTCTCTACGAAATCGGTCTTTTTTTAGAATTTTAATTTTTGTATTTTTTAATCCGAATGAAATTTTTTTGGTGCCTTCGGTATGCTTAAAGAAGCCATTTTGCATCATTAGTTTGTCCATATAATTTTCCATACAAATTTGGCAGCTGTCCATACAAAAACGATGTATGAAAATTCAAAAATCTGTATCTTTTGAAGGAATTTTTTGATCGATTTGGTTTCTTCGGCAAAGTTGTAGGTATGGTTATGGACTACACTGAAAAAAAATGATACACGGTAATAAAAAATTTGGTGATTTTTCATTTAACTTTTTGTCACTAAAACTTGATTTGCAAAAAATACTATTTCTATGCTTTTTTTATTTTTTTTATATGTTTTAGAGGACATAAAATGCCAACTTTTCGGAAATTTCCAGGTTGTGCAAAAAAACTTTGACCGAGTTATGAATTTTTTTATCAATACTAATTTTTTGAAAAATCGAAATATTGGTCGCAAATATTTTTCAACTTAATTTTTCAATGGAAAATCAAATTTGCAATCAAAAAGTACTTATGTGAAATTTACATATTTTCAAATTTTCATTTTTTTTTAAATCAAGACTAACATTTCAAAAGGGCTAAATATTCAATATTACGCCCTTTTAAAATGTTAGTCTTGGTTTAAAATTTTTTTTTTGCTTTATTTATGAATTTATGTAGCTAAAAGTTTTTAACAAACTGTATTCAGCTACGCTGTTAGTGAGACACAATTTTACAGTTTTGCTATTTTACTAAACTACACAATTCAGTTACTGTTCCCTTAACAAATATTGCTTCACCTGCACTTTAAACACTGAAAGGGATAAATTCTTAAATCCTGTTGGTAGAGAGTTAAACATTACTACCCCCTGATAAAACAAATTTTTCTGGCCTTGGGTTGTTCTGACCCTATCAACATAGTACAGTTCGTTTTGCCTTGTGTTACGTGAGTGTATAGTAGAAACACCTAATAGAACCGTGTTTGTTTTCATCAGATTATTTTTGATTTTGTAAATGTGGACTAACATATTGAATTTTGATAATAATTCGACTGGTAAGGCTTGCATGGAATACAAGTCTGTAGTAGGGAATCTAACTGGAAGTCGCTTGATACATTTAATTACTCGGTTTTGTATAATTTTCAACGGGTTCAGGTACGTGTCTGCAGCGACACCCCATATGCCACTCATATACGACAATTGAGGTAAAATAAATGCATTATAAATGTTCCAACAAGTATGTAGGCTAATGCACGAACGCACTCTTCTAATAGTGAATACATAAGGTGTTATTTTTTTGATTATGTTTTGTATGTGTGTTTTCCATGACAAGTTTGATTCTATGCTCAATCCTAAGTAGTTTACAATATCCTGTTTTGATAAATTTGTTCCGCATATTGCTACATTTAGAGAATTGGTTGATCCAATGTTCAGATAACATGATTTTTTTACATTCAACTTTAGACTATTTTTATGAAGCCACTCAAGAATCAACTTCAGATCATGCTTCATATCATTTTCTATGTTTTCCAAAGTTTTTCCACTATAAATAATACAGACATCGTCTGCGTACAATTGCATTCTTCCTTTGACGTTTAGCTGAAATAAATCGTTCACATAAACTAAAAAAAATAGAGGCCCTATAATCGAACCCTGAGGAACTCCATATTCTATTAACGCAGCATTACTATAAGTGCTGTTTGCATACGTATATTGAAACCTATTGGTTAAATATGATTTTAATAAGTTCGTATCATTGAAACCGTAATATCTTAATTTATGTAACAAGATACTATGAGAAATGCAGTCAAAAGCTTTGCTGAGATCTAGAAAGACGCAGACAACAAGTAAACCTTTATCTTTTGCTTTGTAAATACAATTCATTAAATCAGCAGTAGCTGTAACTGTACCAGATTTCTGTAAAAACCCATATTGATTTTTATGTATAATATTGTTATTTATTAGGTAAGTTCTCATTTGTTTATCAAGAACTGATTCGAACAATTTCGACGTAGCAGGTAGAATTGAAATGGGACGGTAACAAGTTTTTTCTTGACTGTTATCTGACTTAAAAAGAGGAATAACTTTGGCTAATTTTAAATTATCAGGAAACACACTTCTTTGAATCATTTGATTTACTAGCATTGTAAGTATTGGTGTTACAAAGAGTTTAGCTTTACTTAGAAATTTCATAGAAATGCCATCTTTTCCAACTGCTGCATTTTTGTTTAGATTTTCTATAATATTTGCAGTTGCTTCACAATCGATTTCAGTGAATTGGAATACTAAATTATTATTGAAAGTTCCTTGATCAAGCACGGTATTTATCTGAATTCCTGTGTATCCAACAAAATAATCATTGAAAATTTCAGCAATTTCTTTATCGTTGATGATACTTAAACTATTTTCAATTAAAGAGATTTTGTGAGGGATATGCGATTTGTTTTTATTGAATACAATTTCGTTTATTAATTCCCAATACTTTTTTGGATCCCTTATATTGTTTTGAAATTTGTTATCGTAATAACTTTTCTTTGCATTTTTTGTTTTATTGCGTATTCTGTTTCTTAATCGGTTGTATAATCTTCTTAATTCCATGTTATCGCCATGTCTTTTCAAACGTTGGAAAAGTTTATTTTTCCTTTTGATTTCATTGAGTAAGTTTCTATCAATGTATGGTTGTATTGCTTTTGGGTTCTCTATAACTTCGTATGAGCGTTTGTTCTTGTTTATATTTTTAGAGCAAATTGTTTCAAATTCTTCGTAACTTGTAATGTTTTGTAGAGAGTTTGTGAAAGATCCATTTAAGAAATTATAATTCACAATTGTTTTAGTGAACTTCTTGACTGGCATTTTGTTAATGTTTTTGATAGACACAATAATGGTTCTATGATCAGATAAATGCTCTTCCGTATCATTTATAGAAATTTGTATATTTTTGTCAAAAATATCAGTTACGATATGATCAATAATAGTGGAAATGGTATTTGACACTCGTGTCGCGTAATTGCTTTCAATTTTATTTATTATAGCGTACCCTTGTGAAACTATTGAGCTATTATAATCTATTATTGTTTGATTATTTCTATCCAATAGGTTTATGTTCATATCACCTACAACAAGCATATTTTTATATTTATTTAGAGTGTTTTCAAATTTTTCGATAAAGTCATTGACATTTCTTCCGGGATTATACACTCCAAAAACATTAATCTATCAACTAAGTTATTAACGCCATCTTCAAATTCAAATATATTGCGACTGTGAATGGTTTTTAACACAAAAATAGATACACCACCGCCCCTATCAGAGCGACAGGAATGATAAACTTTATAATTCAGAATATTGCAGATTTCATTCAGATATAGCCAGGTTTCGCTAAACACGATTACATGTATATTTTGCAGACTATCGATCAGTTGTGTTAGTTCACTCATTTTGCCACGACAACTGCGTGTGTTGAGATGTAATACATTTAAATTGTTCTCAACAAAGTGTGTGGCATTTAGTTTGTATGATATATTTAAGATCAGTTCACTTTCCATAGAGTTATCTACGTGCGCATGTATTGCGTGTACGTACACGAAAAAGATTGAGGTTAAATTTTGTACCCGCCAGCAAAACAAATGGGGTGCTAGTGTGCGTGAGCTCGGGCTTAGATAACTCTATTTGGTCCTCTTTGAGATGTTACAAATACAATAAAAAAGTTTGCACACTGCTTATTACACTATCTTTATCGACAATAGATCTTCTTCCTTACATATTCGTATTGTTGCAGAAGTTTCATCACGTTTGATAAATATTTTGCCTCTCGCAAACCATGCGAAGCGAAATCCATTTTTGTTCTTGAAATTTCTCGCTGCTTGCATAATAACTTGGTTATGGGGAGTTAAGTGATGGTTAATGTAAATACGTTGATCAATATCGAAACCGAGATTGCGGCAGGAAAGGGTGATATTTTTCGCTACACTAATTATTTTTTCCTTCACTACGCGGTTAGAGAATTGAACCAAAATAGGCTCAATTTGTTTTGTGTTCTTCGACATCATACGGGTAATAGAGACAACATCACGGTCGAGAAGGTGCACATTTAGGGTTTCACATATTTTGATCAGCACGGAAGAAAGATCCTCAGGGGCAGTTTTGATAACATTTGAAATCAACACATTGTTGGCCAATTGTTCCTGCTTTACATCGTTTAGAGCGTTGTTCAATTCACCCAGCTGCGATGTTACATGGAGTTGTCCGTGTTGTAGTGTAGCAAGTCCAGCGACGTTTTCTTCAACCTTACCATCAATTTTCCTGTTTTTAAACACTTGCATGGCAATATGTCAGCAATTTAGGGTCGTACAAAGTTCAAAATCGCCAAATATAGATAATTTTCTCAGCTAATTTTTAAAAAAATAAAAACTGCGACTATTATCAAAAAAGTTACTTAAAATGGGCTTCAACTTGAAAACGGTGCAATTTATCAAAATTTCACTAAAGTACTTTTTGATTGCAAATTTGATTTTACATTGAAAAATGAAGGTGAAAAATTTTTGCGACGGATATTTCGATTTTTTTTAAAATCAGTATTGATTAAAAAAATTATAGCTCGGTCAAAGATTTTTTGCACAACCTGAAAATTTCTGAAAAGTTGGCATTTTAAGTCCTCTAAAACATATCAAAAAATAAAAAAATAATAAAAATAGTGTTTTTATGCAAATCATGTTTTAGAGACAAAAAGATAAATAATAAATCATCAATTTTTTTTTACCGTGTATCTTTTTTTTCAGTGTAGTCCATATCCATACCTACAATTTTGCCGAAGACACCAAATCGATCAAAAAAATCCTTCAAAAGATACAGATTTTTGAATTTTCATACATCGTTTTTGTATGGACAGCTGCTAAATTTGTATGGAAAATTATATGGACAAACTAATGATGCAAAATGGCTTCTTTGGGCATACCGAAGGCATCATAACAGTTTCAGTCGGATCAAAAAATACCAAAAAATCGAATTACCGAAATCTGAGAGAACTGCTCACCTGTTTTAGGTGACTTTGCCAATGGTTTTAAAAATGTCATCTTTTTCTGGGGTCAACTTTGGCTGTGTGTTTTACTAACATTTTCTTTTTTCTAAGTAAAAAGAAGTATGCAGTAATTTTTGTAGTGTCCCAGACTATGGCTCTTCGCTATCTTTTTACAATTTAAATGATAATGGTGTGAAAAAATAAATTGGGCATTGTAGGGTTAATTTTGGGACCACTCATCAAAAATAGACGCAATACTTAAAGAAAAACCTTTTTTCCATGAACTAATTACATACTATTTTTAAACTATCTGACTGTCGCATTAGGGTGTAATATGGTTGTATGGAAAAAAATAAAGTTGTCCATATTTAGTGAGCACAGCATTTTTTTCAGTTCCTTTTGAGGTCCTAAACAACTCCCCAAAGTTTGGGACCGATTGATTTTAGTCCTCACTTTGCGCAAAGCGATTCAATTTTCCATATACATTTGTATGGGAAAACCCATTTTTTGGATTTTGATATTTATCAAATCCACGTTTCATGCTATATCAAAACCGGACTCATATTCGGATGCTCTGGAATGTCCTCTAAAACTTTCCCGAAATGAGTATGGTGCTAGCATGCCCCTTAAAAAAGATACAGCGTTTTCAAAACTCGTCTTAAACGTATTTTTTTCTCAAAAATCACGTTTTAGACGAGTTTTGTGGACGCTGTATCTTCTTTTAGAAGCAAGTTAGCACCATACTCTCTTGGTAAAGTTGTAGAGGACATTCCAGAGCATCCGAATATGAGTCCGGTTTTTATATAGCATAAAACGTGGATTTGATAAATATCAAAATGAAAAAATGGTTTTTCCCATACACATTTATATGGAAAATTGAATCGCTTTGCGCAAAGTGAGGACTAAACCAATCGGTCCCAAACTTTGGGGACTGTTAAAATGTATAAAACATTTTGTGATACTATTGTCAACAAAATTACAATCAGGCTTGAAATTTATTTTTTTTGTTATTTTTTGCGAGAAAAAAAAAATTTCGGGAAAATATTTTGCTATTTGTGCCAGTTTGATTTATGCCAGTCTAGGTACTAGGACATAAACTTTGGAAAATATTTGTGAAATATTTAGCTTACATTGAAGCCATTGCTGTGTTGAATAATTATTTGTTTTTGGAAAAAAAAAAACACAGCGATACAGTCATCCCCATGGATAAAACGTCCTGCGTTCAAAGCATCATATAAAATCGATAATTAAAGTTAATAAATCATTCGATTTATGTATCGACCGACTACAAATTTTCATGTTTCATAAGAAAATTTTAAAGTAATTCGTTGACCCAAGAAATCCACAAATTCGGAACACTCTTTTTCTAACAGATGTTAACAAATTTGGGTTCTCTTCAAAAGGGCATATTTGAATCAAAATAATGGCTACAAACTATTCGACTAGTAAAACTTTAGATTAACTGGGGTTTAAGTAAATAGTTTGATCATTTTATTGTAGTATAATTCATTTGTTTCGTAATTGTGTAGGCAAAACAATTATGCCAGATGATTTAAACATCTGAATAAAAAATCATCTGCTTGTTTTCAAATTTTAGTTTTTTGCGCTCTCAGATTGTTTGATGGGCAATGCAATTACTTAAAACACAAAAATTAATAGTTGATTTGTTCTAAAAATAATACAAATTCAAATACTTTTTGAACATGCTAGGTGCTCCACGAACCGATTGAAAAAAATCTTCTCATGAGACGACAGCAATTTCAATAATGCACATCGTAATCTGTTCGGCAATAAATTATTCAATTTGTTTTCTCCCCGATCCAAACACACAGCAAAAGCTCCAAAGTGGAAGTTGTGGCGCAACGCGGTGGTGTCACCCAGCAGCAGCAGTATAATCTGATTGTCATACAAAACGTCTAGACAAAATAACATTAAGATCGGAAAAAATGGTGCAAAACACAAGGAAATTCCATGCTCGACCTCAACCGGAAGCGGATGTGTGTGTGAGTGTGTTGTGTTTGTACTTTGAAAGGACTTTACGAATAGCAAGTAGAAATCTATTTCAATGCCAATAGAAATAAGTATTCAAACGTAAACCTCAGAGAAAAGCTAACAAAAATGAGAAGAACCATTTGTAGGGATCGAGGACAAAACAATTTAACCTTCAGTTAAGTTAAAACTAAATGAAAAATTTAGAACTTTTTTGGTTTTATCTTTCGATGATAAAATGAAACAACAAACTATAACACGACTTCCCTGACTCATCCAAGTTGGCTGCGAATTCATTAAAAGAAATATAGAAAACTCTACCCAAAGATTTCCAAAACCCGAAAATGTTCCATAATCGGCTACAATGCAGTGTTACAAAACACCAAAACACGCAATCCAATTATGCGCCGTGATTTCCACATCGCATTAGAATTGAAATCGCCACACGAATAGACAAAAATTCAATCGAACTGAAACTAATGTGGGAATCGCAGCACGTGGTCCGAATTTATGTACAGACCTTCTCTAACCCATCCACCCACCGCCTACTACTACTACGACCAACTCTCCGTTTCTGTGTGTGCCTGTTGTGCTAAATTGTGTTCTGTTATTGTTGTTTCAGCTCGTTATCGAATTTCGGCGTGTTCCGTCGTTGCCTACCGCCGATCCGGAATCTCCACCGCCGCCATCGGAACCACCCACTATCGTATCGTTATCGCCATCATCGCCGGCGATACAGAGAGAAAAGTCGTATCGTCTCGTCGTCGTTTGTTGGTTAGATTTTTGGCGGTGATTTTGGCATTGGCATTGGAACGTCATGGCCTGCTTCGACCGTTCAGGACTAAAACCAGGACTTTGCAGGACATGCAGCCTGGTGATTGGGAAATCAATATTCCGCACCGCACAGTTTTGCATCAGGCGGCGAGGGAATTAAATGAAATTTAAGAGACTATAACAATAAATCCAAATTGCTGTCGAAACAATCCGGGTGAAAGTGAGTGCGGATGTTGTTTGCTGGAACAACAGCGGCGGCGGCGTAGAGCTTAGTGTGTTGTGTATCGAGCAACACAACGAGGATGACAAGAGGAGCATGGAATTAGGGGGATGTTGTTTGGTCTAAAGTCGTTTAGATGTTGAATATATTGAGCTTCGGGAAAGTACCACTTGAGCCTTAAAAAATAAAAAATAAATCATTCCTGACATTTTGAATAAATTGCAGTCCAACATTAATTAAAGAAAACTTTACCAATTGGATACTTTAAAGTGTAGTCTTTGAAAGAAATATTAAAGTTTCAATTAATTACAAATTTGTTGATCTTTTCAATCGAAATAAAATTAATTAATAACACAGACCATTAGCCAGGAAGCTTTAACTAGATGTTTCCCGAAATCAGGTGGGGATAATGGTGTGCTTGTATGGAGAATCACATACAGCTCAGAAATTGCTTGCAAAAAGTACGTGAAACGAACAATTCACTAGTTTCTTTGGACTTCTTTTTTTTTAGAAAAACTCAAATTGCTGTGTATGCTTTTCCATGAATGTTTTATGCATAAAATAAGTCATTTTTACTAAATTGAACAAAAATAACTTGTGAAAGTTGCAAACCTTAATGATGCCTCTTTTCTGTGGCAACAACTAGAAGCGTTCGGGGCTACAAAATTCTGAAAACGGGGAACAAATTTTCCGGGACATCCCGGCAATTTCAGGTGAATTTAAAATTTATCAAAAATTATGATTCTGCTTTTGATTAATATTTTGCAACAAAATTGTTTAGAACAGCAACTAAACGGATCCTGGCTTGACCGCTTCCCGAGCAGACGGAAATAACTTGAGAAGGTCAGTTTTTGATATTGTGAGAAGATCGAAATATGTTATTGGGATGATCGGATTAGTTGTTAAAATAACAAAAATCAATAACAAAGATTTGTTCGAAGAATAACTTAAACTGTTATTATGTTGTTATTGCAATAACAAACCAATAACACAGAAGGAATCATGAAGGAATAACAAGATTTGTTATTTTGTGCGGAGAGGTGGGGTAGCATAATAACAAAAAATGTTATTGAACTGGTATGTCTCCATAACAAAAAAAATATTCTTTTGGTTTATTTGTAATTTGCAAATAAACCTGCAGTTGCCATAACTCCTCTGTACTAGTCAGGGCTGCAGAGTCGGGTACCTCCAAGCGACTTTGAATCCATACTTTGAAGACTCCGACTCTGGATGCAGGATATGACGTCAACGACGACTTCAGCTCTCCAAAAATACCCGACTTCACAGATTCCGACTCCAAGTAAAAGTTGCTGAAAATTTGCTGAATCCGATGCAGTCTCCGAGGTCTTACTTCAGCTCGAACTTCAACGTCAGCTCCGACTTCCTGGCTCTGTGAAAATAATAACAGTTTTTGTTATTCACACATCAAAAATTCTCAATAAATAAATCAATTCCGTTAGGGAATATAACAAAATAAAAAAAAATGAACCCTCAAAAGTTAATTTTATCGGATTAATTTTAGATTGAAACCCCATTTCATGGTGAAATAAATGACTCCGATAAAATTGGTCAAAATTATTTCATAGTTCTAGCCAATTTTAGTAAAATCTTTAGGAGGCATATCAAATAATTAAAAAAATCAACTTTCAAAATTTCAAATTTTCAGAATAATTTTAGCTTAAGGACCCCATTTCATGGCCAAAGTCATGATCCCGACGAAATTGGTCAAAATTATCCCATAGTTCTAGCCAATTTTAGCTAAGTCTTTTAGGGGGTATATCAAATAATTTAAAAAAATCAACTTTCAAAATTTCAACTTTTTATAATAATTTTAGCTTAAGGACCCCATTTCATGGCCAAAATAATGACCCCGACGAAATTGGTCAATATTATCCCATAGTTCTAGCCAATTTTAGCAAAGTCCCTTAGGGGGTATATCGAATTATTAAAAAAAATCAACTTTCAAAATTTCAACTTTTCAGAATAATTTAAGCTTAAGGACCCCATTTCATGGCCAAAATAATGATCCCGACGAAATTGGTCAAAATTATCTCAAAGATCTAAACATATTTAACAAAAGAAAAAATAATAACAGATTGTGTTATGGACACTTAGAAACTTTTCCATTTGTGCGATTTATGGTAATTTTATTTCTAAGTCAGTATACCGAACGAATAACAAATTTTGTTATTACGAGAGTTTTTGAAATGTATAACATTTCCTCTTATTAGCGTGTTATTAAACATTTTCTATACAATATCACTTCAATACCAAATTTTGTTATTTTATCAGAAACTGTTATTATTTTTTCTTCTTGAAGTTGAACTTCAGGATAAAATAATAACACTTTTTGTTATTTTAACAGGATTTGTTATTGAAATATTATTAATATTGTTATTACCGTCTGCCCGGGTTGTAAAAAAATCATAAAACCATTAAAAAAATCAAATTTTCAAATCGTACCAAATCAAACACCCAGAACTGGACATCGGCATACGAGAGGATAAAGAGCACGATTCGGAAGTAAAATGGTACTGTGTGTGGACTGAGAGGATAAATCCCGAAATTACCGAGAGTACTTTACTCATGGGTTCATCTTCAAAAAAAGTTCATCTATCAAAAAATAAAAAGTACCGGTACCGAGATTCGAACCCAAGACCTTCTGCATATTGAACCGTGCCTTTGTCATATGGGCCACCATGGTTCGGTGACTAAGTGGCGGTCATTTGTCCATATTTATTTTATTTATTTATTTATTTATTTATTTATTTATTTTTTTTTTTTCGTCAAACATACGTAGACTACATGATCGTTGCTTAGTTTCTAATTACAAGGGAGGAGCATCTATCTTTGATTGTAAAACTGTTTTTTCATGGTGGATTTTGTCATTGTGAAATCGATTATGTTATTATATTTGTTATAAGTTTCCATCATTCTATTCATGGGCCCGTGTTTAGCGTAGTCAGTTCTGTGAAAATGCAATGCGAATGGCTCACGTGCTCTCAATACGCGTGTGGGTTCATAGAAATTTAATGTTTGTAACAACTCTGGAGAATTAATTCGGTTTGCAATAAGATCATTTACGAACGAGATAGAAGCGAATTCACGACGCTTTACAAGTGTTTCTAAGCTTATTAACATACAGCGTGCAATATACGAAGGAAGGGGAAACACTGTCCACCCTAGTTTACGAAGAGCAAATAGTAAAAATTGTTTTTGCACTGATTCAATACGGGTTTCGTGTGTTTTGATGTGTGGACTCCACACGACGCTACAATATTCAAGAATAGAGCGAACATAAGCTATGAACAATGTTTTCAATGTATAGGGGTCCTTAAAGTTATAACTGAATCGTTTTATAAAGTTGAGCATATTAGTTGCTTTGAATACCATCGTGTTGTAATGTTCGATGAAAGTCATTTTAGAATCAAGTATGACTCCTAAATCTCTAACATTTGAACAGGTTTCAACTATCTGGTTGTCTAGTTTTACGTTTATATTTGGCTTATTTATTTTTCTGCTGAACAAGATCGATGTACACTTTTAATGTTAAGTTGTAAAAGGCTACGACAGCACCATTCAAAAAATATGTTGATTTCGTTCTGGAATCTTGAAGCGTCAGTTTCGTCTTTAATTTTCATAAACAATTTCATGTCATCTGCGTAAATCGAAACGTTGATATGCTTAAATATAAATATACTCAATATGATGAACTGTTCCAATGAACGAATGAACACGCGAGAGCACTATACTCTCGCAAAATAGCACTTTCCTCACGTTTCTTTTCGTGAGGATTATCCTCTCATTCTTTAACTTTGGGTGAATAACTATCATCTGTATTGTTTGTTTTGGAGATTTTTTTTTTAATCTAAGTCTTTGGACAGTGCGTGAAATTCATGTTCCACAACTAAAAAATTGTTTTTGAATTTGTCTATGTGACCAATTAGAGAATATATTATGGAATAACGTTGAGAGGTAAAGTTGAAATAAAAAACAAAATCCTGCAGAAATAATGTTTTTCATGGTAAATAACTTTTTCCAGAACAAGTGTTACTAATTTCTCACGATGAAATAGATAATCATTGAGTTTACCTTAAAAAGGTGACTAGTTAATTGATTAAGCACGGCCCAGTGCTTAACTCAAGCACAGAGCTTATGGGATTTTGGCTATATGGGAGACATTGGGTTTAAACGTATGAAAAATCATGTAAACATCAAAAAATTATAGTATTTTGGAATCGGGATGATATCAGCTATCCATTAAAATTATAATTTCATGAAAGTTTTCACAAATTACGTATTTTTCCTGTGTTTTGAAAATGCAATGTTTCTCGAAAAACTACTCAAAATTATTGTTACTGCAATATGGGTATTAAATGATTGGAATTTTTTCATACATTTCGAATGTAAAACCATTTTTATAAAAAACACTCAAAATTTTCACAAAACTACGTATTTTCGAAAAATACTCAAAAATTCAGTTTTTTCAATATGGGTATCAAACGAACAGGATTTTTTCAAACATTCCGAATGTAATAACAACATTTTTTGAAAATACTCAAAATTGTCACAAAACTACGAATTTTCGAAAAAATACTCAACATTTCTGTTTTTACAATATGGGTATCAAACGATCGGGATTTTTTCATACATTTGGAATGTAATAACTACATATTTTGAAAACACTCAAAATTTTCACATAACTACGTTTTTTTCGAAAAAAAAGCTCAAAATTTCAGTTTTTACAATATCGGGATTTTTCATACATTTCGTATGTAATAAAAACATTTTTTGAATGCACTCAAAATATTCACAAAACTACGTATTTTTGAAAAAATACTCAAAATTTAATTTTTTTCAGTATGGTTATCAAACGATCAGGATTTTTTCATACATTTCGAATGTAATAACATTTTTTTTTGAAGATATTTAA
Source organism: Culex quinquefasciatus (assembly GCF_015732765.1). NCBI lineage: Eukaryota > Metazoa > Arthropoda > Insecta > Diptera > Culicidae > Culex > Culex quinquefasciatus. The sequence goes on from NC_051862.1 coordinate 120,776,912, forward strand.
AATTATCACAAAACATGCATGCAAGAAAAAATCCCGATCGTTTAATACCCATATTGATAAAACTGAAATTCTGAGCATTTTTTCAAAAATACGTAGTTTTGTGAACATGATAAGTATTTTCAAAAAATGTTGTTATAACATTCGAAATGTATGAAAAATCCTGATCGTTTGATACCCATATTGAAAATTGAAATTTTGAGATTTTTTTCAAAAATACGTAGTTTTGTGAAAATTTTGAGTATTTTCAAAAAAAAAAAGTTATTGCATTTGAAATGTTTGAAAAAATCCTGATTTTTGATACCTTTATTTTAAAAACTGAAATTTTGGGTATTTTTTTTTTCGAAAAACGTAGTTTTGTGAAAATTTTGAATATTTAAAAAAAATGTTATTACGTTCGAAATGTATGAAAAAATCCTGATCTATTGATACCCATATAGCAAAAACAATATATTTTTGGTTTCTTCAGAGAAAATAAAAGCATTTTCAAGCTACAGGAAAAATACGTATTTTTGTGGAATTTTTCATGAAATTATAATTTTAATGGATAGCTGACATCATCCCGATTCCAAAACACTATAATATTTTTATGTTTACATGATTTTTCATACGATTATAGCCAATGTCTCCCATACAGCCAGAATCCCATAAGCTCTGTGCCTCGGTTATGCACGCCTCGGTTTTGCATCCCTCATATGCGGTGCTAAACCGAGGCATGTCTGTATGCGGAACATCCATTGTCTAGTCACAATCAAGCCTCAATACAACTCCCTTCAATTTGAGAGCAATCTGAGAAAACCTGGGTTTCGCAAAGCAATTCGATTTTGTGCGAAAAAAAGAAGTTTTTTGATACCTGAATTTGTAACTTTAATTTTTCAAATTGATCAGATAACAGATTTAGAATATTTTCATAGCACCTTTCCATGGACAGCCCTCAAATTTGCATGGAAAATGCCTAAAAAAACGAGAAGTTACATACAAATCAAAAATACAATGAAAAATCGATTTGTGAAATTCTAAACAATTACTCCTATTGAAACATTCTTCCTGGCATCCTAATCTATCATTCTGGGGGCATCAATACTTTGACCACTTCTTATGTTATATGGGACGGCAATCTATGAATACCTAATCTGATACTTGCTTGACGGCGTGCCTTCTTTGCAAAGGTGAAGAAGGAAGGGCTGCTTATCGTTTTAAGATTCTTTTCCGAAACCAAATCAGTTCGCTTGTATTTCTCACTTACATTTTCAAAAGGTTCTTGATGGTTTTGAAAAAGTAATCTAGATTTGATAATATCACTAGAGCCCAATAAAAATCACTAAAAATATTTAATCATTTCCTTTTTTCATTTTTTCAAATTTTACAATTAGTTGATGAAATGAATAAATAAAAAATATTTTCTGTAAGTGGAATTGATTCAGCTTTAATTTTTGAACTGAAGATAACTAAGCAATAATACTTTTGTAATTTAAATGGAATTATTTTTTAAAATGTATTGAATATGGCTAGAAATGGCTTTACAAATTCCAAAGTGTGTCACTTAATATCAACACTTAATATCAACACTTTCTGATCAAGAAGCAGTTTTTTTTTTATTTTGTTCAATGTGGCCACGAAATACTGAATTACGAAGGTGCTCAAAAGTAGGGCTAGTCTAATTTGAATGAAAATCGAGGTTCTTGCATGTTTCGATGGTTTTAACAGCACCTTCAAATTTATGCTTGACCAAAAAAAGTTGATTTCAAATGTCCACCTTTTTGTGTACGATTGAGTTGGAATTACCCTTATTTATCTAAATTATTTATAAAAAGATGTAAAACAATTAAAAGTAATTGCAAGCTATTTTTCAATGCATACAGATCTCCCTTTTCTAAAGTTCAACTTTTAACCTACAATTTGAAATTCATTCTCAACAGCAACGATGCCAATCAAAAGCATCAAACCACCTTTCTCTTTGGGCACAACATCTTTCCCCGGTGGGTGTTGGTTCTTTCCAGGTCCAGTCTGCACAACGCAATTCATGCTTCTGGCAGAAAATGTTTTCGCACGCGCTGGGTTTGTTTTTCCCATTTTTTTCCACTCCAATTTCTGCCAACTTCCGTTCCAGGCATAATGCAAAACTTGAACGAACAGAAGTAAAGTAAAAAACATCTCGCGGCATTTCGCTTAAGGCAAGAACTCACCCACGGCAAACCCTTCTGTTCTGCGTTCAGTTTGTGGATTATTGTTTTTCTTGTCTGTTCTGAAAGCTTTTCCAAATTAATCCGAGCGTTATTCTTTCGAGAAGCTTTTTTTTCATTTGGAACTTTGCTAGAAATAGCTTGGGCCACTTTGAAACGCACTGATTTAAAGTGCCTTTGTAAATCAATTCAATTTAGTTAATAATGTATCGATGCAATGGAAACACTGTTACAAACCGGCAAGAATCACTCGCTCGGAGGTATGAATATTAATTAAAAAGTTTTAATTGAGTTTTGCGTCTCTCGCACAGCTCAACAGCTGAGCTGAACCTGAATCAGGGCAGGAGCGAACCACTCTCGTGAAATTGCGATTTGCAGTGATCGTGATTTAATTTCTGTGGCGGTTTGGTCTCCCCTTTGTCTCGAGCGTTCAATTAAACTAGAAATTTTAAACCACAAAGTAGGAGACACAATCAAATTGCAACCAAAAGAAATAAATTTTTCATCTCCATTAATTTGTCATAGCACGATAAGGCGTTAATTAAGTGTGCAAAAGTGGTGCAATGGTGTGCGGCGAAAACGAACGAAGCTCTTCTCGACTTTTCACCCACAATTTTTCCGCTGAACCATCGAGATTGGGAAAAGTTTTAGGGGCAAAAACGTAGAACCAGCACCACCACTTTCCGTGTCGCACATGTTTCCCGCCACTTTCACTCCTTCTCCCCTCGTTTCAATTAGAATCATCACCCCTCCGCACGTGGCTGGCTCGCAAATGGACCGCCGAGTTATAATCTTTTTCTTGACGTAAATTTTCCTCTCCAAATGGCACACACTTTGTGGTTGCCTTAGTTCCTTTCTTGATGGTCACCCACACCATCCACTCCGGGAATGAGTTTGTCACGTCAGGAACTTTAAGGGCGCGTTTTGAGGACTTGAGAAGTGGCACGCTGGGGGAATACTCTCACCAGGCACGTGTGGCTTGCACAGTTGTAAAACGTTATGGGCTTGGTATTTTCAATTAAAGTTTTCCTTTTTTGTCCTACTTTTGGGGAGAGTAACATAAGAATTTTTATTCTTTAGAAAGCTTTCAATCTTCAGAAGATTTATGATCATCATTATAAAATGATATTTATTAAGTTTAGTTTTACTAATTTTAATATTTTCAAATGCTGCATAAAATCAGTAAACATTGGCTGACGGCTTACAAAATTTGATCAACATTTGAAAAACTGTAGAAATTACCATAGACCAGGCAAAATAACCAAAATAGTAATTTGGATTTTTTTTTTAAAGTACTTAAAAAATCAAGCAATATAAAAAAATATGTTGTAATGCTCACTTAGAAAAATTTCAAACAAGTTGAGATTTCCTTGGGGAGTATATCAGTAATTTAAAAAATCAACTTTTATCTATTTTACTTTTTATTAAACTTTTGGTAAATATAAAGGTTAATTTCATTGCCAAAATAATTTCATTGATAAAATTGGTCAACATTTTCCAATAATTTTAGACATATTGAGTTTGGTTATGAACACTTTCCTTTAGGGATATATCAATGATTAAAATATCAACATTAAAATTCTTTACTTTTAAAAAAGTTGTGATGAAACGACCCCATTTCATGGCCAACATAATATATTCGACAAAATTGATTGCTTGTGCTATTTCCAGTAAAACTGCAGTAAATTTTAATAAGATTGAATCAAACAGAAAGGGGACGTTTCGGAAAAGTATCAGTAGCTATATCTTTAAAATTTTCACTGATTAGCTGAAAATTTAAGGTTTTGTAAATAATTTGATTAGTTCAAAAAACAAACAGTTTTTAAATGCAACAGTTAATCACGAATTGGAAACGAACGATCGCATCGTTTTCGACCCTTCAAAAAAGCATTTTTTCCATAAAACTAATCATCTGGCGAATTTGAATTATCCCGGAATATTTAATACAACATAGTTCGAAGAAGTGTAATATCTCCTTTAGCAGAAAGATTATACTTAGAATCGTACAACAAATTAGAAAATTTAAGGTATATTTTTTTTGTTGGACAATGAGTAAAATTAATCCATAGAGCTTTATAAAAAAATATTTACACTTATAGTTGAAGTGAAATTAATAAATAATTAGGAAGAAAAGCATTTTAAATAAACCGTATTTAGTACATCAAAATCATTTTTTATTGCTGGAAAAACTTTTCTATGAAAAGATATGATTAACATAAATGTGTATATTGATTTTGTTTGAAAAAGTGGTTTTAGCAATAATTAAAGTTGAGTTTGATGTACTTTAAAAAAAAGTAAATCTTTCCCAGTTCCTGAGGGGAACACCCTTGAAGAGTATCGGGGCCGGCATTTACAAAGCGGATTCAGTGGCAGTTTCATTCTCAACTTAATGTTAACATGTTATGGTTAATGTTAACTTTCCATAGGTCGCCTCCCTAAGGTGTCGTGATAAGGTCCAGTTTGTGACGATACATTACCTTCCCTTTACTAAGCAATCGATTACAGAAGAGAAAAGATCACCAGTTGTGTTGGTCCGAGCCGGGATTTGAACCCCGATCTACCGCTTACGAGGCGGAAGCGTTACCACTGGGCTACGTGGCTCGGTCTTTGATGTGGGTAATTCTCTACCAACTCATACGAAATCGGGAAAAGTTGCCCCGACCCCTCTTCGATTTGCGTGAAACTTTGTCCTAAGGGGTAACTTTTGTCCCTGATCACGAAACCGAGGTCCGTTTTTTGATATCTCGTGACGGAGGGGCGGTACGACCCCTTCCATTTTTGAACATGCGAAAAAAGAGGTGTTTTTCAACAATTTGCAGCCTGAAACGGTGATGAGATAGAAATTTGGTGTCAAAGGGACTTTTATGTGAAATTAGACGCCCGATTTGATGGCGTACTCAGAATTCCGAATAAACGTATTTTTCATCGAAAAAAAACACTAAAAAAGTTTTAAAAATTCTCCCATTTTCCGTTACTCGACTGTAAAAATTTTGGAACATGTCATTTTATGGGAAATTTAATGTACTTTTCGAATCTACATTGTCCCAGAAGGGTCATTTTTTCATTTAGAACAAAAATTTTCATTTTAAAATTTCGTGTTTTTTCTAACTTTGCAGGGTTATTTTTTAGAGTGTAACAATGTTCTACAAAGCTGTAGAACAGACAATTACAAAAATTTTGATATATAGACATAAGGGGTTTGCTTATAAACATCACGAGTTATCGCGATTTTACGAAAAAAAAGTTTTGAAAAAGTTGGTCGTCATCGATCATGGCCATTCATGGTCACCCGCGACAGACACGGACGACGAAACAAAGAGAAACGCAAAAAGTATCTTTTTCAAAACTTTTTTTTCGTAGAATCGCGATAACTCGTGATGTTTATAAGCAAACCCTTATGTCTATGTATCAAAATTTTTGTAATTGTCTGCTCTACAACTTTGTAGAACATTGTTACACTCTAAAAAACCCTGCAAAGTTAGAAAAACACGAAATTTTAAAATGAAAATTTTGTTCTAAATGAAAAATGACCCTTCTGGGACAATGTAGATTCGAAAAGTACATTAAATTTCCCATAAAATGACATTTTCCAAAAATTTTACAGTCGAGTAACGGAAAATGGGAGAATTTTAAAACTTTTAGTGTTTTTTCGATGAAAAATTTATTCGAATTCTGAGTACGCCATCAAATCGGGCGTCTAATTTTACACAAAAGTCCTTTTGACACCAAATTTCTATCTCATCACCGTTTCAGGCTGCAAATTATTGAAAAACACCTCTTTTTCACATGTTCAAAATGGAAGGGGTCGTACCACCCCTCCGTCACGAGATATCAAAAAACGGACCTCGGATTCGTGATCAGGGACAAAAGTTACCCCTTAGGACAAAGTTTCACGCAAATCGAAGAGGGGTCGGGGCAACTGCTGTGTGAGTTGGCGGAGAATTACCCATGTACTTTAGCAGATTCGATTAACTTGAAATGTTTTCTTCTTTATGGCGCTTACGTCACATAGTCAAATCAATGGATTGATTGATTTTGCATATCAACTGCTGTAATAAATATAAGGCAAAGGTCTGGAAACATAAACATGACGGCAGTAGCTTTAACAGTAATGTGAATAATAAATTTGAATTTTGATAAGGAATTTCAAAAATCGTTAGTTTTTTACTAAAATGCCCCCCTTAACAAAATTACTCATTCAAATAACGTAACTTAATCCACCCTTGGGTGTTTGGTGCCTTCCTCACATTTAGAGCTTAATGCTATCCAATTAGACACGCTCGTTGGAAAGGTCTTTCAATTACCTATCCAAAGATAGGTCGCATGATATATTTGGACAACGTTTTCATCAAAATATCTGAGATCTGGCCTCCAAAAAGTGTATAAATAACACTTAAGTGCTTATAACTTTTGATAGGTTTGTCGGATCTTCAATGTTTTGAACGCGTTTGAAAGGTCTTTTGATTACCTATCCATCGACAGGTTGCATGATAGTTTCAGACAAAGTTTTCATCAAAATATCTGAGATCCGGCTTCGAAAAGGTGCATAAATGACACTTAAGTGTTTATAACTTTTGATAGGGTTGTCAGATTTTCAATGTTTTGAACGCGTTGGAAAGGTCTTTTAAATACCTTTCTAAAAATGAGTAACATGCCTGGTTTTCTTACAAAAACCACTCTTATTACAATCTTCCGGACTATTGTTAAAATCGTTTTTTGACTTTCGAAGTACTTAACTAAACCTCATAATTTTTAATAGCGACTAATGGGACCACAAGACGGACCAAATGACGTCAAAACGGACAAAATCGGTTCAGCCAAAGACAAGATAATCGAGTGACCATTTTTTGATCAACATCTTACCACACACACAGACATTTGCTCAGAATTTGATTCTGAGTCGATAGGTATACATGAAGGTGGGTCTAGGAGGTCTAATTGAGATGTTCAGTTTTCGAATGATTTTATAGCCTTTCCTCAGTAAGGTGAGGAAGGCAAAAAATATGTTAATGGTATTGATTTTACGTTTTTGATTTTTTTAAAGATAACTTCGGGACAAAAAATTGTAAGCTCCAATTGTTGTTTTTTTGCTGTTTTGGCGAAATTTTCTGCTATTTTGGCAGAGTATCTACCATATGAATCCTGAAAAATATGTTTTAATCTTTTTGTGCAGCTTTCAATGCATTTTTTGGTCATCCGAAAACTCGATTTTCTTACCCTGCTTAAAGAATGATAGCAAAACTTTGAAATGGACAGATCGTTGGAGAATAACTTTTTTGCCTGATCCAACAGTTTTAATGCCAGAAAAATTCAAGAGGATTTCAGTATACACTTTTTATAGGCTGTGGAATTAGCAAATATTTTTACAGTTTAAGTTATAACACGATTTGATGATGGATTCTTTTTTCATGTGTGTTGCTGTTGGACTGAGTTATTGGAAACTATGGTGATAAGATCTCCCTTAAATATTTCAGACGTGTAAAATCAATATCAACCAATAAATTGGATCTTAGCAAAAATGTCCAAGTGCTCCAACCCGTTTCGACCTCTCAGCGCGCTAATTAAAGTCCCCTTGTTAACGCCTGAAAACAAACAGATCAAAGGTCGAACAAATAAATTAAAAACAATCCCAATAAAATTAATTGCACCTAATTGAAACACCCATTGATGAAAGCTCGCCTTGTTTACATGTTTTAATCTAGTTTATTACGATGAAAAAAAGAGAGTGCCGGTAAACATTAAAGCTGTTTCCTCGATAAAAGCTTCCCATCCTGTTTCTATCAGTGATATACACCAAGCTGCATTAACGCTGTAATCACTGCTTTCATGTACGACGGCGATGATGAGAGTTTGAAAGGTTATTGCAGCCAGAAGCCAATTGTTTTTATTTTCGGCGGGGTGGAACCAACTCTATGCGAGCCAAGTTCGTTCAGAGAGTTAACCCTATTCTCACGTGCTGGCAGCTGTTGTTCCGTTTTCGGCGTGTCACTGTAACAAACGGTACATGTACATGGTTTAATTGTTATTGCAGTGCATAAAACCTGTTAAAACATAAACAGCGAACGTTAAACTGCTCAACTGAACTTTTCCTGCATTTGAAATTCGGTTTTTGCTATGAGCGTTTTGAGCTTAATTTCGGCGTTGTTTTTCACGCCTCTAGCAGTTTCACGTGCCCTTACAGCAGTGAATGTCACTAATTAGAAAGGGTTACAGTACAGTTGTCAAGTTCCAGTGCAACCCGACTGATTATACTTTTGTTGCTAAACTTTTGAAAAAAAAACTTTCTTTTCCATTATGCTAGTAAAAAGATTAGAAATTTGATGGTTCTTTGCCGCTTTTTTTTAAATCGTCCAGGGCGAGACACAACTGAGCAACTCTGTACCAAAATCGGAAATGGATTTTATTTGTGTTTTTTATTTGGCTCAAATTTTGTGGGGGCCTTCCCTATGACCAAAGAAGCTATTTTGTGTCATTGGTTCACCCTTACAAGTCTCCATACAATTTTGGCTGCTGTTCATACAAAAATGGTATGTTAATATTCTAACAGCTGTAACTTTTGATTACATTTTCTGATCAATTTGGTGTCTTCGGCAAAGTTGTAGGTATTGTTGAGGACTATTGAGAAAAAATAGGTACAATTTCCCAAAATACGTATTTTTTTATTTTCGAGATTTTTTGATATGTTTTAGGGGACAAAAAACAGCACCTTTTGAGCTGTAGAGAAGTATGGTCAAAAAATCTGCCGCCGAGTTATGATTTTTTGAAAAAATAGTGATTTTTGGAAAAAAAATTAAATTTTATACAGAAAAAAAATCAAACTCAATCTTTTATGTAAAGTAGTACTTGACAGATTTTTTGATAAAGTGCTCCGTTTTCAAGATATAGCCACCGAAAGTTTGATTTTAGCAAAATATTTGCAGTTTTTCGATTTTTAAAAATAGTGACCATGAGTGACCATTTCTAAAATATTTTTTTTGAAAGGTTCAGAAAATTTGCTATACAATTGTCTAAGAGTCATTGAAGATTGGACCTTGGGTTGCTGAGATACAGGTACTGAAAGAAAAAGAAACATGAAAATTGAAGTTTTCTAAATCTCACCAAAACAACCCACCATTTTCTAATGTCAATATCACAGTAATGTAAAAACATGAAACATTCGTGAAATTTTCCGATCTTTTCGAAATCAATATTTTCAAAATTTTTGAACCAAGACTAACATTTTAAAAGAGCCAAACATTCAATATTACTCCCTTTTTATAAAAATATTAGAGCCGTCTGCGCAAAAATGGTCATTTTCAGAAGCTAATATTTTTCAGCAAAAAAACCTAAAAATATTGTGTCTTCGGAAAAGTTGTTCTAAATTAAATGAAGGTCTTACATCTGAGAATTGATAAAGATTGGACGACTATTGCGCTTTCTTCATACATTTTGACAATTTGCCCATACAAATTTCAAGCGATTAGAGGGAGGGGTTTCCGTGGTCAGAATGAGCTCAAATTTGGAATTTAGAGTGTTGGGTCAAACTTTGATTTCTGGGGGTAGCCCCGAGAAAGGCTGGATTTGGACCACCCTATTACTCAGTCTTCATTGCTAGTCTATGATTTACAACAAAAAAAGCTGCATCGATAGTACACATTGTCAATCTAAGACAATAAGCCAAAAGATATACTATCACGCGCAGCATAAAGCGCACAAGCGTAAATGCGCTAGCGTTTAAGCTTTGACTTGACGATTTGTTGATCTTTCGAGCGAGAACAAGCCTGCATATCGATTTTGATGTTCAGTATATGATTCTGTACACAGTAAATAATCCAATGGTAAAATCGCACACAAAAGCATGCACTTGCACATCACCCTTATGAGCAAAAGCATGTAATTTTGTATGAGAAAACGTGTACACAAAAAACATGTACCGAAGAAAAATATCAGGTCTGCTAACCCCAAAAATAACATCAATCCGTCGAGAGTCATATTCATATTACCAAGCCCACGCTCCAACCCGCTCGGCTATCACGCCGCTATGTATTTAGTTTAATCCACGTTTTCTTTTACATGCTATTACTCACAAAGGTGATGTGCATGCTTTTGCATGCGATTTTACACCGTTTTTTTACTGTGATTAAAGCAAAAATTAAATAAGAAAAAATATGGTAAAAATAAGACGTCAAACACTTATATGGCTATATCTCTGTAAATAAATTTTGAAAGAGCTTCAAATTTTGAGCACAAGAACATAATGGCGCATGTTTTCGAATGGCTTTTATTAATTGAATTCTTTGAATTTGATAGTGTTATCTTTAAAATGGTAAAAATAACACCTCTAGAAATGGTTTTGACCATAATTACAGGCCCAAAATTGTGAACCTAAAAATAGAATTCTCGTCCCTGGCCCCACAGCTACAAATCAAAAACCAGAATTAAAAAAATGGGTTATCTTTTTGTCATTTTGAATTTCGTGTTTTTTGTAACTTTGTAATTTTCAAAAGTGTAGCAATGTTTTTTGAAGTTGTAGAGCACACAATGACAAAAAAATTGATTTACAAAAAAGTTGTTTTTGAAATCATTGAAAATTTACCTGGTTCAGTTTTTATGCTTTTAATTTTTCTTCATTTCAAATTTTCAATGAAATTCAAAGTAGAGTTACTCTCATTTTTCTGCAGTCAAATGTAAATTCCATGCCCCATCTTGCATTACACCCCTTTTTTGGCACAACAACACGCTCGCTACTGCCCAAGAACAAACTGGTCTGGCGAGTTTTCATCCGAAAAATTTTCGGCCATTATCCGGCGGTGTATGTTTATGTGTGTGTGTGTGTGTATATTTGCGCAGAACCGTTCCGTTGTTCCGCCCGCTTAGGCAGGCCCAGAAGCCAAAGCCCCAAAGACGACCGCACACAGCACATGCACTGAATGGGGCAATAAACGAAGGCACAAGCACAACCACAGTTGGCGCGATCTCGGCGGCGAGCCCAATCATGCGTTCAAGAGTGGTTGTTGTTGGAAGGCATCAGGGAAGGTACTTGGGATGGGAAACGCACAACTTCTTTTGATGCCAGATTTATCCACTTGCAACACCTGGGCGAGCAATTCATTTGCGTGAGGGCCGTGATCGGGGAAGGTTCGCTAGTTTCCGGTAGTGTTGGGAGAAAATTTTGGTAGCCAGAAAGGGTGTGAAGAAAGTGCGTTTTCGAAATGTGGTCAAGTGTGCTGCTGATTTTGTTTACTGGAATCGTTGTTTTACGCGCCAGAAGGTAGCTAGAGCAAAGACATCAGGAATGAAACTTCAACGCTATTGCTCGGATGAATTTTGGCTCGAATTTAATAACTTTGGACTGATTTGAGGAAGAAAAAAACTATATTTGTGATTATTTTCATTAAGATGTGCCTGTAAACTACAAAAGTATTTAGTTTGTTGCCTCGTTGCTTCTGACCAAAATAGTGATTATGCATCATTTTATTCTCGATGCTTGCATGGAAAATTTAGTATCACCTTTTATAATACAGCCGTTCTACGCAAAATTGTCCCATGTTGCATGTTGCAAAGTGCAACTGTAAGCCTTATATGTCTCTAATCACCTCAGTTAGCTGCAGCATGCTCATCACACTCATCAATGGCAGTAAATCCCAGAAAAGCATGAGTGTCTTACCTGGATTTTCAGGCTGATGAGGATAGTTATTTAATGCGTCATTCATCCTTTCATGAATAACATAATTCTTGTGTACTTTTTCCAAGAGGACGATTTAACCGTTTATTTATCGAAAGTGAAGATTAACCCTTTCGAGCCTGACCCAAATATCAAAATTTCCAAAACTAGCCTATAATTTTCGTATGGTCATAAGAATCATTTTCCCATCATTGACTAAAAAAATATTTTTTTGAAAATTCAGGCCTGAAAGGGTTAAACTACCTAATTTTTTTACTCGAAATAAAAGTTTTTCGATAGAACATCTCAATTTTAATCAAAATCTTGATGAGACACAGAAGAATACTACTATTAGATACGCCCTCAGGGAAGCGTGAATTTTGAAAAATCTGCAGTTTTTTAATGGTTCAATAAGGCCGTTGCAAATTTTTGTTTGAAGTTTCAAGGGACATAAAAAGTAAAAAAAAAAATGAAACAACAAGCCAAAGTTTCAACACTTGAATGAAAAAAGTGTTTTGAAATGCATTACTCATCTGTCCAAAATTTCTTAGCACTGAAGAACTTTTTTTTTCGAGAAAATTTTTTTTTGCGGAGCTGTACATTGGAATATAATAAAAATTTAAAATATTTTTAAATTCGATTATTCGATCTTTTTTTATAAAAAAAAAATCCAGAATTGTCCCTTATTTGTCTTGTTTATTTTACAAATTATTTTCAAATTCAATGATTCAAAGAGGTCCGTTTTCCGACATGTTTTTTTTTTCACAGATAAAACAGTTAAGGGAAGGTGGGGCAAGACGACCATATGGGGCAAGAGGAACAATCGCTCGTACGGCCGTAATTTTTACAATATTGATTATTTCCAGTATGAGGAATTTTGCTAGCAATGCAATTAGCTGATTCTACTACCACATAACCGCCAAAATGTCGTAAACGCCACGGAGCATAAGATTTAATAAAGTATTTTTCAAACCCTTTGTTTTCTTATAATATTTGAAAAGTATAAAATAAGGTTTAGGGTTCGTTGTAAGGCTCATTTTATCAAAATTGTATTTTTCCTAGATCAGTAGTGTCCCTACCAATGACTTGCACCTATTATAAAGTATGATTTAACTTTCGGTTATTTTTGTTGAGAGCTTTTAAAAAATCTTGTTCAGGTGGGGCAAGTGTACCATATGCATTTTTAGTATGGAAAAAAATACCAAATGCTGCAACAACTTTTTTTATTGGAAAATAAATACATAAACGTACTTAAAAACTGATCAACAATTGTTAAAAAAAATTGTCCATACAAAATATAGTGATATTATGAAAATTTCCCTTTTTTCATCTGAGTAATATCTTTTTTCGTAAAAACGATCAAATTTTTAGTAAAATACTATTATTTAATCTAAAAATGAAAGAAACGTTTCAAATACATGGGTAATTCTCCGCCAACTCACACAGCAGTTGCCCCGACCCCTCTTCGATTTGCGTGAAACTTTGTCCTAAGGGGTAACTTTTGTCCCTGATCACGAATCTGAGGTCCGTTTTTTGATATCTCGTGACGGAGGGGCTGTACGACCCCTTCCATTTTTGAACATGCGAAAAAGAGGTGTTTTTCAATAATTTGCAGCCTGAAACGGTGATGAGATAGAAATTTGGTGTCAAAGGGACTTTTATGTAAAATTAAAAGCCCGATTTGATGGCGTACTCAGAATTCCGAAAAAACGTATTTTTCATCGAAATAAACACTATAAAACTTTTAAAAATTCTCCCATTTTCCGTTACTCGACTGTAAAAAATTTTGGAACATGTCATTTTATGGGAAATTTAATGTACTTTTCGAATCTACATTGACCCAGAAGGGTCATTTTTTCATTTAGAACAAAATTTTTCATTTTAAAATTTCGTGTTTTTTCTAACTTTGCAGGGTTATTTTTTAGAGTGTAACAATGTTCTACAAAGTTGTAGAGCAGACAATTACAAAAAAAAAGTGATGTATAGACATAAGGGGTTTGCTTATAAACATCACGAGTTATCGCGATTTTACGAAAAAAAGTTTTGAAAAAGTTGGTCGTCGTCGATCATGGCCGTTCATGGTCACCCGCGACAGACACGGACGACGAAACAAAGAGAAACGCAAAAAGTAACTTTTTCAAAACTTTTTTTCGTAAAATCGCGATAACTCGTGATGTTTACAAGCAAACCCCTTATGTATTTATATCAAAATTTTTGTAATTGCCTGCTCTACAACTTTGTAGAACATTGTTACACTCTCAAAAAAACCCTGCAAAGTTAGAAAAAACACGAAATTTTAAAATGAAAAATTTTGTTCTAAATGAAAAAATGACCCTTCTGGGTCAATGTAGATTCGAAAAGTACATTAAATTTCCCATAAAATGACATGTTCCAAAATTTTTTACAGTCGAGTAACGGAAAATGGGAGAATTTTTAAAAGTTTTATAGTGTTTATTTCGATGAAAAATACGTTTTTTCGGAATTCTGAGTACGCCATCAAATCGTGCGTCTAATTTTACATAAAAGTCCCTTTGACACCAAATTTCTATTTCATCACCATTTCAGGCTGCAAATGATTGAAAAACACCCCTTTTTCGCATATTCAAAAATGGAAGGGGTCGTACCGCCCCTCCGTCACGAGATATCAAAAAACGGACCTCAGATTCGTGATCAGGGACAAAAGTTACCCCTTAGGGCAAAGTTTCACGCAAATCGAAGAGGGGTCTGGGCAACTTTTCCCGATTTCGTGTGAGTTGGTAGAGAATTACCCACATCTTAATCTGATGTATCTAATTGATAACAATTCAATTGTTAGCAAATTAACATGTTTTTTTCATGCATTGTTCCTCTTGCCCCAACGGGTTGTTCGTCTTGCCCCACTAGTTGAGTAGAACGTACGGAAAATCATTTTTTTAAATCATTTTTTTTTTTTTGCATTAAAAAACAGGATTTTTTTCAAAACTTATTCTATCTAAGTCTTAGTCAAGACCTGAAATAAGATGATTATTAAAAAATCCGACAGATTTTTAACGTTTTTGGTGGGTTACAATGATTATTTTTTAGCTTGTTACACTTACCCCACTTTCCCCTACATCTTTTTAGCAACATATTTTTAAATTCAGTTTTCCTCATTGTGAACTTCTTTATTCGACCTCGTAGATCCACCTTCACGTATACCTATCGACTCAGAATCAAATTCTGTCTGTGCGTGTGTCTGGATGTGAGTCCGTGCACCGAAAAATATGCACACGATTATCTCCGGATAGGCTGAACTGATTTCAACCGTTTTGGTCTCATTCGATCCGTCTTAGGATCCCACATGACCCTAGTTAATATTATGAAGTTTTGAAAAGTACTTCAAAAGTTATGCTAAAGTTATGCTGTTTGAAATATTGTAAAAAAGGGTGGTTTTTGCAAGAGAACCCGTCATGCTATACATTGTTAGAAAGGTATTTGAAAGACCTTTCCAAGACCCTTTCCAAAAGATTGAAGATCTGACAACCCCATCAAAAGTTATGAGCACTTAAGTGTTATTTATACACTTTTTTGAGGCCGGATCTAAAATATTTTGATGAAAAAGTTGTCCGTCATTTTACCCATCGTTGGATAGGTAATCAAAAGACCAACAAGCCCAAAAAATTGAAGATCTGACAAGCCTATCAAAAGTTATAAGTACTTTAGTGTTTTTAATACACTTTTTTTGAGGCCGGATCTCAGATATTGATAAAAATAAGTGTTATTTATACATTTTTTCATTTTGAAAAAAATTCAAATTATCAAAGTCAAATCAAAGTGATCATGTTTATGAAAGGCTGCTTTGAGTTGCAAAATGAAAGTTGAATAAATGTATTTACAACCCGTGCCGAAAAAAATGAGTTTTGCAACAAGTAGAATATTTTTTGCAATTCCGAAAATAACACTGGAACAGGATATTTAAGTGAGACCTTTTTTGCTATGCCTAAGTTAAGTGCTACATTGAACTTTTCAGCACTGTTATCGTTAGTGATTAGTGATAATAAATAGGCCATTTCGTAACTGTAGAATGACAGTAAAGTAGGTGTTTTCAAAACGGAATTGAAAATATATTTTAAGTAGTACGGGGCAAATGTGCGCACGGGGCAAATGTGCGCTCCAGCCTTTTAAATACCTAATTTTAATCTAAAAAGCTCATATTTAGGTTTTCGACTTGTCTTAGGGTCAATTTTATGTATTTACAAAAATAAAGTGCAAAAATTGAAGTTTGTGCAAGTGATTGGGAAAGTCAATTTTGGGCTAATATTTGAAGTTTACAAAATAAGGTTTACAAAACTTCAGGTTCCCGAAGGCTTTGAAACCATTTAACTAGTGTTTTGACAAGCCAATTACCTTGCTAATCCTTAAAGAATTTTTGAAATTCCTCTTCTTCAAACACATTGGATAACTTTTATGTCTGATAAGGTTTTTAACACTAAAAATAAAACTTTAGTTATATAAGTACTATATAGTTTAAAGTAGTTACTATAGCATACAATTATCTTCATTTGGGGTAAAAAACAACCTCCAATTGAAAGTTTTTAAACAAAAAATAACTGAAAAATCACTTTGCCCCGCATGGTGCACACCTTTGCCCCACATACGGGGCATGTGCCGCACTTCATTTTTTTAGAGCAATTGCCTGGTTCTCGGTATGCAAGCGATTTGAGGTAAATCCTAGTACCGTAAACTGGGGCCAATCGGGACACATGGGGCGAATTGGGACAGCAGTTTTAATCATGTTGGAGCACGATATTTTGATTTTTCTGATTGGTATCGATTAGAACAGACTCAGGCCAACAAAATGTGTACATCCATTTCCAAATTTAAAAGCTTTAAGTGCTCTAAAAACTGCTGTCTCTATTCAGACTGTAGTCCCGATTCACCCCAGATTACGGTACTACGTTTTGAAGGCCATGGACAAGGGTACCATTTGGTATACACAACGAATCAAAAATGTTGTATGGCCACCAGCGACAGATCGATTAGGTGCGCAACTCTGCCCCACTCTACTCTATGAGGCTCCGTAGTTAAACTACTTACTTTTCCTGTCATTCTTGAACAAACAAATATAACAGAGTCGAAAAGTAATACTTTTTGGTGCAAGGGCTAAAAAGATCTACTTTCCCACACTAAAATGGTTGTTAAATAGGTGAACTTTTCAGCACTTGTATCGAAAAGTTCATCATTGTTTTGTTTTGAACGGTGATTTGACTTAACATTTTATTCAAAGGGTATAAACCTTGTTGGATAAATGTACGACTAGTGCTGAAAACAACTTATGCTTGCATATTTAAAATGTTATATACCCAAACCCCGATGGTTTGACACCAACTGTTGTCAAACGAACGGGGTCACTTTTTAGTTTGACACCCCTTTTACACGGAGTTCACACACACTACTGAGCGTTTGTTTTGATAGTGTGCGTGAGCACCGTGTTAAAAGTGACAGTTCGTCACTTTTTAGTTTGACTTTGACCAACCAACGGGGCACAAACTAAAAAAGTGTCAAACGAAAAAGTGACCAACCACCGGGGGTTGAGTGTATAAAGAAAAATAAATGTTAGAAACTACCGTTTGGTCGTCCCCATCGAAAAAAAATCCAAAATTTCTAACCTCCATGGATTCTGGGTTCGATTCCCATCTGCTGCAACCTTCCATCGGATGAGGAAGTAAAATGTCTGTCCCGGCCTTGGTTGTTAGGCCGTTAAGTCATTCCAGGTGTAGGAGTCGTCTCCATGTCAAAAGTACAAACAACACACCATACCAAGCCTACTCCGGTGGAATCGCTGGCGGCGGTTGGACTCGCAATCCAAAGGTCGTCAGTTCAAACACTGGGGTGGAAGGTTCCTTGGAGTAAAAAGAGGTTTGGGTGCTCTCCCCATTCAAGCCTTCGGACTCCTAGGTTCGAGCAGAAACTTGCAATAGAGACCACAAAAGACCCGGGGGTCGTTAATGTGGATGGTTTGATTTTTTTTGGATTGCTTATTATCTACATACTTCGTCATTCATCAATTCTTGATCTTCCCTTATTTGCATTAAACCGAAATAAAAAATACCAAAAAAAAAAATGAAATGCGATTTCCTTGAGATTTGTTTTACCAAAAGGTTTAGGCATGTCTAGACGTTGATAGTGCCCTTAATGTAAACATCTGTGTTAAATACCTTCTTTCAGCGTACCGAATGATTCGCTTGAAGAAGCATCAGCAGCACCGCCCAACGCCCAAAAGTTCTGGAAGAACGGTTACGCGGGGTACTCGACAATACCGCTAACGGAATCGAGTGGCCAGCCGTGGCCGGAGCAAACACGCGATTGCAACTGCGCACCCAAGATGCGGTTCCCGCGAAGATCCAAGCTTCGGGCCGTGATTCGTCGAAACGACATGGTTTTGGGCGATCCAGAGGAAGCTTTGGAAAACTTTCTTGAAGAGTACCTTCTTCGACTGTACCTTAACAAAGGGCTTTTTTCACCTCCGGTCACCACCGCCGTCAGCACGAGAAAAATTAGCAAAGGCAAAACTCGCACCCAGAAGCAAGTCCAAAGTTTGCCAGCATTCCAGCACGAGAAGGCCGTTTATTCCGACGAGGAAAACTATCGAATATCCCACAACAGTCGGTTTTACAGCCAGGAACCGGTCCCGGGACAGCTCCTGTACCCGCCAGTTTCGCCCAAATTCAACCCGGTAGTACGACCGTATGGAACCACCCACGTGAACATCCAGTCCAAACCACGATACGTTTCGTCGATGTTGATTCCACACTTTTTGAATCAATCCATCAACGAGCCCAAAGAGATTATACGGAACATTCTGAGGGCTAGCACGACGACGACGACAACGACAACGCCGGTGATGACCAATGAGAATGACCACGTGACGGAATTGCCGAAGCGGATTAGGTACGCTAAGAATTCGGGTTACATTAATTCGTCCAACTGGAGTCGGGAGAAAAATGTGATCAGCGGAGGTGGAAACAATACAAAAGTGCAGTGAAATAAACCAATATTAATGGGGTTTAGTTATTTGATTAGTGAATATCACGTCCTTGAGAAATATTGTACCCTGAAATAATATCAGCAAGGGTATCTTTGAAAGGAACTTGTTTCCTATTAAATCCTTACCCATATCGTGAATGAATGAAATTTGGAGTATTTTTTCAAAACTACGTAGTTTTGCGAAAGTTTTGTGTATTTTCAAAAAAAAATATTGTCTTTACATTCGAAATGTATGAAAAAATCCCGATCATTTGATACCCATATTGTGAAAAACAGAAATTTTGAGCATTTTATTTTTTCGAAAATACGTAGTTTTGTGAAAATAAATTTGCCGTTGCCAATATTTTATAAAGCTTATCAGCAGTTCTCTACAAAATCGATTTTTATTGAATTTTGATTTTTGTATTTTTTAATCCGACTGAAATTTTTTTGGTGCCTTCGGTATGCCCAAAGAAGCCATTTTGCACCATTAGTTTGTCCATATAATTTTCCATACAAATTTGGCAGCTGTCCATACAAAAATGATGTATGAAAATTCAAAAATCTGTATCTTGTGAAGGAATTTTTTGACCGATTTGGTGTCTTCGGCAAAGTTGTAGGTATGGATAAGGACTACACTGAAAAAAATGATACAAGGTAAAATAATGGTGATTTTTAATTTAACTTTTTGTCACTAAAACTAGATTTGCAAAAAAACACTATTTCATTTTTTTTAGTTTTTGATATGTTTTAATGTCAACTTTTCAGAAATTTCCAGGTTGTGCAAAAAATCATTGAACGAGTTATAAATTTTTTAATCAAAACTGATTTTCGAAAATCGAAATATCGGTCGCAATAATCGAAATATTGGTCGGATATTTAGCATGTTTGGGCTTGATTAAAAATGTTTTGAATTTTTGAGAAATTTCAATGTACAGCACCGCAAAAATTTAATTTTTCGCAAAAAAATATATTTTTTTATCAATAGGGTATTTTAACCACACATGCCTATTTTCAATTTTTTAAGCCCTTTTTCATAACTCTTTGTACAAAACAATGAAAACTGAAGTCTTTTGAACAATTTTGACTATTTGTTTCATAAGTTTATATGTTTTTGAGCAGAAAAATAGTCATTTGAAAAAAAAGTTTGTTTTGCCTGTTCTGGACCCCCTTTTCCTATAGTGGACCCGGGTCAACTATAGGCATACTGTTATTTTTATACCAAATTTAACCGATATTTGATGTTTTGATGCATGGTGTAGGTCTAATGATAGATTGGTAATTGGTAAACTTTGCCAAAGGGGTATCTGTTGTCCCTGATCATGAATCCGAGGTCCGTTTTTTTGATATCTCGTGACGGAGTGGCGGTACGCCCCTTCCATTTTTGAACATGCGAAAAAAGAGGTGTTTTTAAATAATTTGCAGCCTGAAACGGTGATGAGATAGAAATTTGGTGTCAAAGGGACTTTTATGTAAAATTAGACGCCCGATTTGATGGCGTACTCAGAATTCCGAAAAAATGTATTTTTCATCGAAAAAAACACTAATTTTTTTTTTAAATTCTCCCATTTTCCGTTACTTGACTAAAAAACTTTTTGGAACATGTCATTTTATGTATGTAACAATGTTCTACAAAATTGTAGAGTAGACAATTACAAAAATGTTGATATATAGACATAAGGGGTTTGCTCATAAACATCACGAGTTATCGCGATTTTACGAAAAAAAGTTTTGAAAAAGTTGGTCGTTGTTGATCATGGCCGTTCATGGTCACCCGCGAAAGACACGGACGACGAAACAAAGAGAAACGCAAAAAGTAACTTTTTCAAAACTTTTTTTCGTAAAATCGCGATAACTCGTGATGTTTAGAAGCAACCCCGTTATGTCTATATATCATCAAATTTTTGTAATTGTCTGCTCTATTACTTTGTAGAACATTGTTACACTCTAAAAATAACCATGCAAAATTAGAAAAAAAACACGAAATTTTAAAATGAAAAATTTTGTTCTAAATGAAAAAATGAGATTCGAAAAGTACATTAAATTTCCCATAAAATGACATGTTCCAAAAATTTTTACAGTCGAGTAACGGAAAATGGGAGAATTTTTAAAACTTTTTAAGTGTTTTTGTTCGATGAAAAATACGTTTTTTCGGAATTCTGAGTACGCCATCAAATTGGGCGTCTAATTTTACATAAAAGTCCCTTTGACACCAAATTTCTATCTCATCACCGTTTCAGGCTGCGAATTATTGAAAAACACCTCTTTAATCGCATGTTCAAAAATGGAAGGAGTCGTACCGCCCCTCCGTCACGAGATATCAAAAAACGGGCCTCGGAATCGTGATCAGGGACAAAAGTTACTCCTTTGGACAAAGTTTCACGCAAACTTTTCCCGATTTCGTGTGAGTTGGTAGAGAATTACCCAGATATAATGAATAAAAGATGGATTTTGCCACTTTTCATCATAAACAAATATGTTTTGTGAACAAATTTGTCTTCAAACAAGAAAAAAACCTAACAGACATTTAAACACATTTATTTCCGAAAAATATCAGAGAACACGTTTTAAAAATCACTGTAAACATAAAAATAATGAAAAAAAGTAATTTTGATGCACATTTTTTCATATTAATTACATAAATGGTTGATCGAAACTAAACAATAGATTTGTTTACAGTTGCTGATAAAACCACGCATGTTTATTTAAAATAAAAGTTTTGTTCTTGGTTTATTATTATAAAATATCATTTCAAACTGCAATTATGATGCTTCAGTTAAGTACAATTGACTATAGTTTTGATTAATTATATTTATAATTCTTACGGCTTCAGCATTTTTGGTACTTTTAACATGAAACAGCTATATTTAAACTCATAATTGAAAAAAAAAATGCGTTTAGGTTGATAACAACAAGCATTTATTGTATGTTTAAGAGAAACTTTTGCTTAAATGCACAGTTTTCTTCATTTTTGAAGGTTTAATTAACAGGGGTCCTCTTTTGGAAAAGTTTGGATTTTCGTTGTCCTATATTGGACCCCCCTAATTTGAGCAGTTCTTCGCTTTATTTTAGTAAAGTTCATTAAACTTACATTATTTCGACTTGCTGTAGTTAAATAATCAGTCAAAAAATAGTTAATTCAATCATAAAATATAAATGTTGTGAAAATGCTAGTGGCCATGGCTGATTTCTGATGTCGAAATCAAAACACTTATTTTGGTTAAAAGGACTATTCAATATCAGTCAATATTGTTTTAAATGATGCTGAATATGCCAAATAAAAGATTTGTAGGCAACAACACGCTTGAAATTGTGATTTTATTGAATTTTTCATCAAAAACCCTTCAGAGGGTCCACTATAGGAAAGGGGTCCACTAATGGATAACGTACCCTACCTAGATGTTTACGAAACTGATGATGGCAAAACAACTGGACAGGTGTATAATGCATTTTAAAACACTTTTTTCGTTTAAGTGATGAAACCATGGCATGCAATTTAATATTTTTTATAATTTAATTTTTTTTAATGGTTGACCATAAAATATTTTAAAAAAAAATCCACCGTTGTAACGCATTGTCAAAACCTGAACCAAAAATTGATTCTTATGGCAAATTGAGGAGTTTTCATTTAAAATTCCAAGTTACAGCCATAAAACTGAACTGAACTGAACAGCAGAATTTGTCAGAAATTCATATCGTCTGACGAAAAATCATGGCAATGATGGAAGTCTTCACCTACAGGTGTGAGCTTTTTTTTAATACAGGTAACTTTTTCATTCATTCTGACATTTTGACAACTCATTAAAGTTGTTCCCTTCGTCGTTCGCTGTGATTTGTGGATTGTCGGCTAAATGACGTGATGGGAGCGACTGTCCATACGCTAAATGACGTGATGGGAGCAAGGGCGTCGATGTGTCGCTACAGCCGCTACAAATTTGAACATTTGATGGCGCCAGCCTTTTTCTATTTCTTAATTTGCCGAGTGAAAACTTTTTCCAGAACATATTTCAACCCTAGTTTCAACCACTCCAGCGTTAAATGGCCTCCGACTGCTAACGGAAAATTTTAATTGCACTCATACGGTACACTTTAGATGTAATTTCTCAGACGAGTAAGTCGACAGCCTCAGCCCACCAGCGAAAGCCTTGCAAATCTGGGCACACTAAATTAACCAAGAAGCGAAAGAAAATCCAAAAAACTGCTCTACACGCGGGGTCATTCGGAACGAACGTTTGGGATGAGGAAGTAGAACTTTGGTTCACGCCATTTTTGAACGACTCCCTGCGTGGAGTGTCACTTAGACTTGAGGGTCGTGAGTTTACAACCTCGGCTAGACGTCCTACTCCACTGCCACATTCTAGCCTCGGAAGACCACGAAAAATAAAAAAAAAATAAACCCGGAACCATCAACATCAAAAATGTTTGTAATCCAATTATAACGAGGGATTAAATATCGCTTGGGCGTTTTCGGCCATTTGGCCAACATCGTCTCCCTCTTTTTTTGGCCCAGAAAAAAAGCAAACCACTCAAAACGAATCCGAGCTTATTTCGAAATTTTGTCCCATCCACCCTCCCACAACTCCTGGCAAATCCAAGGGAAATGGCCTGCTTCGATGGACTGTGGCGATCAACTGACAACATTAGTGGGCAGGGCGAAAAGAGGACGACGACGACGACGACGTTTTTCAAACCCATGACATACTCCGTGTCGACCCCTCGAAAGTCGACCTACTTGGATGGGAAAAAAACAGATAAGCTGCTGCTGCTGCCCTCATCCGATGGGAAAACTGATTACGTTATAGTCGGTCCAAATGGAAAAGCCAAACAGAATTATGCTCTCCGGTTTTGGGAGCAAACCGGAGATGAACTATTTGGTGACCCTTTTGGGCTGGTGAATTGTGATTTTTTTTTTCAGGGAGGGAGTGCTGCTTAAACTTTCAAGTGGGTTTTTTTTGTGTGTGCCCAATTCAACAGAAGTGTCACGAAGGATGTAAAGTCGAGTGTGTTCGGTCGTAATGGAATAATTAAATTAAACGAAAGCTCTTTTGGAAAACGATGTACTTTGTAGTAGTTTGTATTGCTAACCTAATTAGTAATAAAAATGATTAACAATTCAAGATAAAGTACACAGAAAAAAATCATGGTAATATTACATCTGGAAAGGGGTACATCTTTTATATCAGAAAAATGTGTAATTTTACCTCTGAAAATGTGTAATTTTACCACTATTCTGGTGTAATGTCGCTTTTTCAGTCTAAATTGAGGTAAAATTACATCATAAAATAGGTAATATTCAAGCTTTTAAAATTACACCTTCCAAATTTACACAATTTTTGCTGGGTAATTTGTAAACAAATCCTTATCTTTGAAGCTTTTGATTTCAAACATGGTTTTATGTCGGAAATATAAATATATCTATAGAGCTTAGTGATAAATTTAACTAATTCTGGATTCAAGATTCGGACGAGAGAGGCATTTGAAATCCGTATTAAAGCCACCCCACCACAACAATAACTAATATCCTGCACAGAAAAAAAATGTAAATTTGGAAGCTGTAATTTTGGAAGGTTGAATATTACCTCTTTTATGATGTAATTTTACCTCAATTTAGACTGAAAAAGTGACATTACACCAGAAAAGTGGTAAAATTACACATTTCCAGAGGTAAAATTACACTTTTTTTCTGACATAAAAGATGTACCCCTTCCCAGATGTAATATCACCATGATTTTTTTTTTTCTGTGCGGACGGTCAATTTAATAATTGCAAGATTTATCTCATTCATAACAAATTTATGCTAAATGAACTTACCATGCGAAGTTATCAGAAGCCTGTTTTTTTAAATTAAAAAACCAACTTAATCCACCTATGTGGTTGATGCCTTCCTCTTTTTTTACCAACAATGGGTAATATGAGTGGTTTGGACACATATTTCAGCTATTTTTTTGAATCCAGAAAAAAACGTACACACATATAACATAAGTAATCATAACTCGGGACAGGGTTGCCAGATCTTCAATGTTTTGGACTCGTTGGAAAGGGTTTTCGATAACCTAACCAACGATGGGTCGGATGGTGGATCCGGACATAGTTTACATAAATTTAAGTGAGATCCGGCTTCCAAAAAGTACATAAATATTACTTATAGGGCCATATCTCGAGACAGGGTTGCCAGATCTTCAGTGTTTTGGATTCGTTGGAAAGGTTTTTCGATTATCTAACCAACGATGGGTCGGATGGTGGTTCCGGACATAGTTTACATACATTTAAGTGGGATCCGGCTTCAAAAAAGTGCATCAATATCTCTAAGTGGACATATCTCGAGGCAGGGTTGCCAGATCTTCAATGTTTTGGACTCGTTGGAAAGGGTTTTTGATAATCTAACCAACGATGGGTCAGATAGTGAATCCGGACACAATTTACATACATTTAAGTGGGATCCGGCTTCGAAAAAGTACATAAATATTACTTAAGTGGCCATATCTCGAGATAGGGTTGCCAGATCTTCAGTGTTTTGGATTCGTTGGAAAGGTTTTTCGACATAGTTTACATACATTTAAGTGGGATCCGGCTTCAAAAAAGTGCATCAATATCACTTAAGTGGACATATCTCGAGACAGGGTTGCCAGATCTTCAATGTTTTGGACTCGTTGGAAAGGGTTTTTGATAATCTAACCAACGATGGGTCAGATGGTGCATCCGGACACAATTTACATACATTTAAGTGGGATCCGGCTTCAAAAAAGTACATAAATATTACTTAAGTGGCCATATCTCGAGACAGGGTTGCCAGATTTTCAGTGTTTTGGATTCGTTGGAAAGGTTTTTTGATTATCTAACCAACGATGGGTCGGATGGTGGATCCGGACATAGTTTACATACATTTAAGTGGGATCCGGCTTCAAAAAAGTGCATCAATATCACTTAAGTGGACATATCTCGAGACAGGGTTGCCAGATCTTCAATGTTTTGGACTCGTTGGAAAGGGTTTTTGATAATCTAACCAACGATGGGTCAGATGGTGCATCCGGACACAATTTACATACATTTAAGTGGGATCCGGCTTCAAAAAAGTACATAAATATTACTTAAGTGGCCATATCTCGAGACAGGGTTGCCAGATCTTCAGTGTTTTGGATTCGTTGGAAAGGTTTTTCGATTATCTAACCAACGATGGGTCGGATGGTGGATCAGGACATAGTTTACATACATTTAAGTGAGATCCGGTTTCCAAAAAGTACATAAATATTACTTATGTGGCCATATCTCGAGACAGGGTTGCCAGATCTTCAGTGTTTTGGATTCGTTGGAAAGGTTTTTCGATTATCTAACCAACGATGGGTCGGATGGTGGATCAGGACATAGTTTACATACATTTAAGTGAGATCCGGTTTCCAAAAAGTACATAAATATTACTTATGTGGACATATCTC
This sequence comes from Culex quinquefasciatus, assembly GCF_015732765.1. NCBI lineage: Eukaryota > Metazoa > Arthropoda > Insecta > Diptera > Culicidae > Culex > Culex quinquefasciatus. The sequence goes on from NC_051862.1 coordinate 120,803,152, forward strand.
GAGACAGGGTTGCCAGATCTTCAATGTTTTGGACTCGTTGGAAAGGTCTTTTGATTACCTAACCAACGATGGGTTGGATGATGGATCCGGACATAGTTTTCATGCATATAAGTGAGATCCGGATATATGTGAAAACACATTTTTATATATAACTTTTGAACTACTTATCGAAACTTCAAACAATTCAATAGCGATGTATGGGACCCTAAACCAAGTCGAATGCAACCGGTTTGATCAAAATCGGTCCAGCCAGTGCTGAGAAAACTTGGCAAGAATTTTGAACACATACATACATACACACACACACACATACACACACACAGACATTTGTTCAGTTTTCGATTCTGAGTCGATAGGTATACATGAATATAGGTCTACGAGCTGTATTTCAAAAGTTCATTTTTCGAGCAGGATTATAGCCTTACCTCAGTGAGGAAGGCAAAAAAAGTTCACTTTACAGAATTGCCTTGGCGCTCTCGATTGTGAGATTGCTACTCGAACTAGGTGTCCGAAGGCTTGATTGTTAAGGCATTTTTTAAACCTCTTTTTACACCTTAGCTTCCATCCACCCCGGGATTCAAAGTGACGACCTTTGGATTGTTAGTCCAACTGCCAACCAGCGACTTCACCGAGACAGGGCCCAGGTAGACGACCTGGACTGAGCTAACGACCTAACACCTCTAGGTTATACCGGGGCCCACATTTACTTCCCCGTCCGATGGAAGGTGATCTCAGACAAATTTCGTCTCAAAAACTGGCACCGGCACCTTCTGGGATTGAACTCAGGCCGACTGGGTTAGAGGCAACCACGCTTACCCCTACACCACGGGTCCCGGTTTTTCAGAAACCTATTTTTAACCGTCAAGAATTATTTCGAAGGGCTGTGATATTGTAAAATTCAAGAACATAAGTTTTTTTTAAATCTTTTTTAATAATTCGATTAGAACGATGACCTACAATCATCCCTTGCTAGTTTCAGTTTTCTTCAGTACTGCAGTTTAGTTGTTTAATAAATTATCATATAATAGACTTTCCATAATTCGCTTGTTCTGTTTTATCTTTTCACACGGTTTTCACCACAGCTAAAATCGATCGTTGAAGACTATTTCAAAGCTTTTTTTGTCTAGTACTTTCTTTTGCGTATCAAATATGGACATTCCGATTCGATGTCAAATTGAAAGTTCCTCACTTTCAAGATTTGTTTGAGATGGGAGTACGAGTTTAGTTACTTTTGTTTTGATTTAGTGTTTAAAATCCATTTAGTGACCTGTATTTGAGTTATTCGTGCGGCATTTCATTTTTTACACGCTGGTGTGCGGTTTCACTATCAACTGATTTAATTTTTTATGTTTCAGCTGCAATGGTTGCATTTGCGTGTGTGGGTGCTTTTTGTTCAATAGCGTTTTTCAACGTGCCCGGAATTTTGCGATAGACTATTTTCCCTACATGATGACTCACTTGTACTAAACTACACTTTTTTTTGCGTGTGTGTTTTATTGTGGTTGCTGCTGTGTTTAAATAATTGCTAGCCGAATGCAGGAATAATTTAATTTTAATTTACAAATGTACAGAAACATCATCGCGGAAACCAACACTATTGCTGATGTGTGTGTTTATCAAAATTGATTCATCATGCCGTTGTTGGGTTTGTCATATTTACACTAGATTGTTTAACCCTTTCGAGCCTGATGGGTCATATATGACCCAAATATCAAAATTTCCAAAACTAGCCTATAATTTTCGTATGGTCATAAGAATCATTTTCCCATCATTGACTAAAAAAATATTTTTTTGAAAATTCAGGCCTGAAAGGGTTAAATTAACAATCATTAATACTGGCTTGCATGTGGTGTTTGCTGAAAAAGGCTGCATTAATCTTCCTCCGACAATCGGAAATCAAGCGACTAGCGATATTTTTTGCTCTCCCTATAGAAAACACACTCAAAGGATAAAGCGGGCAATTAAATGAAACAAAAACTCTATCAGTTTAAAAAAATTAAATCAAACACTTGGTTCGCTTGAATGCACATTTAATAATTGCTGATTTTTGTTGTATCGGAATGTGTGTTTGAATGGAGCGCCCAGCAAACAATTGCCGGTGCTAATTGACCTGAAAACAGGATTAATAAGGTGTGGAATGTTGTGTTTTTTTCCTGTCTTTTGAAAATATATGTTCTATGGTATCAATAAATTGGCAAAACAATCGGGTCAAAGTGTGGCCGAGTTGCAATTACACTGTCCAACAGAAATTGATTTTTTTTTTGTAATTTTAAAACTAAGGCATGATTTTATGAAGGGAATTTAGCCTTTGAATCCCAATCAGATTCTTTGTTTGGGAATTCTGCATGATTTCAGGCAGTATTTTTCTTAAATTTTGTCCCAACTTTTGTTTTTTCCTGAAATTAAAATAATTCTATGATTCTATGATTCATAGTTATGTTGTTGTAAAAACGACAGTGTTACACTAATTTAACATAACAAAATAATTTTCATTACCATTTCATTTCATTTTCAAATATTGTGGTTTGGTTGAGCGTTTTAGCAGAATGCATTACTGTGAATACAAAGCGACGAATTGTTCCTTTTAATTCCGCTATATATTTTTAATATCTTGACAGATACGTATTTCGTCTACTACTTGCAGACTTCATCAGTGTTCTGTTCTCGACTGTTGAGGAATTTTTTGATCCATTTGGTGTCTTCGGCAAAGTTGTAGGTATGGATATGGACTACACTAAAAAAAATGATACGTGGTAAAAAAAATGGTGATTTTTAATTTAACTTTTTGTCACTAAAACTTGATTTGCAAAAAAATACTATTTTTTTTATAACTTCTCAGAAATTTCCAGAATGGGCAAAAAATCTTTGACCGAGTTATGATTTTTTTAATCAATACAGATTTTTTCAAAAAAAATCGAATATTGGTCGCAAATTTTTTTCAACTTCATTTTTCGATGTAAAATCAAATTTGCAATCAAAAAGTACTTTAGTGAAATTTTCATAATGTGCACCGTTTCCAAGATATAGCCATATTTGAGATTTTTTAAAAGAATAGTCGCATTTTTCCATTTTTTTAAATGAGTGCACATGTTTGCCCACTTCTGAAAAAAATATTTTTGAAAAGCTGAGAAAATTCTCTATATTTTGCTTTATTGAACTTTGTTGATACAACCCTTAGTTGCTGAGATATTGCCATGCAAAGGTTTAGAAAGCAGGAAAATTGATGTTTTCTAAGTCTCACCCAAACAACCCATTATTTTCTAACGTCGATATCTCAGCAACTATAGGTCCGATTTTCAATGTTAAAATATGAAACATTCGTGAAATTTTCCGATCTTTCCGAAAACAATACTTTTAAAATTTTCAAGACTAACATTTCAAAAGGGCCAAACATTCAATACTACGCCTTTTTGAAATGTTAGTCTTGATTTAAAATTTAAATATTTTTTTCGGAAAGATCGGAAAATTTCACGAATGTTGTAAATCGGATTTATAGTAAGACTTAGAAAACATCAATTTTCCTGTTTTTAACCTTTGCATGGCAATATCTCAGCAACTATGAGTCGTATCAACAAAGTTCAATAAAGCAAAATATAGAGAATTTTCTCAGCTTTTCAAAAATATTTTTTCAAAGGTTGGCAAACATGGGCACTAATTTAAAAAAATGAAAAACTGCGACTATTTTCAAAAAAGTTACCTAAAAAGGGTTATAACTTGAAAACAGTACACTTTATCAAAAGTTCACTATATTACTTTTTGATTGCAAATTCGATTTTACATCGAAAAATGAAGTTGAAAAATTTTTGCGACCAATATTTGATTTTTTGAAAAAATCTGTATTGATTCAAAAAATTATAACTCGGTCAAAGATTTTTTGCCCATTCTGGAAATTTCTGAAAAGTTGGCATTTTATGTCCTCTAAAATATATCAAAAAATAAAAAAAATTAAAAATATTGTTTTTTTGCAAATCAAGTTTTAGTGACAAAAGTTAAATTAAAAATCACCATTTACCGTGTATCATTTTTTTTTAGTGTAGGCCATATCCATACCTACAACTTTTCCGAAGACACCAAATCGATCAAAAAATTCCTTCAAAAGATACAGATTTTTTAATTTTCACATATCATTTTTGTATGGACAGCTGCGAAATTTGTATGGAAAATTATATGGACAAACTAATGATGCAAAATGGCTTCTATGGGCATACCGAAGGCACCAAAAATGTTTCAGCCGGATTAAAAAAATACAAAAAAAAAAAAATCGAATGACCGAAATCTCAGAGAATTGCTCACAGGTTTTTGAATTTCCATACATCATTTTTAGGGTTAGTGAAATTTTACGATTTCACAGACAGCGTGAAATCCACGAAATTTGTCTTTTTCCGCGAACTTCAGAACTACTCTAGGATTAAGCGAGTGAATAACCTTGTTCAATTACTAATATATAGGGTTAGCAAATTTTGACGATTTCGCAGACGGTATAAATTTTTTGAAATTTTTCAGTTTTCTCAAATCATTTTTTTCAAATAGCATAATAATAAATATTTCAACAATAAAGACTATTTAAGTAAGTTTCATTAGTTTTTAATTGAAAAGATTAATATGAACCATTTGAAAAATTGTTCAGATTTTTCAGTATTTTAGAAACTAACTTAATTTGTTCATATTTTCATTCGTAAAAAAGTAGTAAAAAAAACTTACTACTGTTTTATTTGAAACGTTTATTTTTAAAAGAAATTTAAAGAGTTCAACTTTGTTTTATTCATAATGAAATAAAGACTATTTTTTATCTCTGAAATCGCCTTTAAAACATTTCAGATTTTGTTCTGAGTCCTGTTTAATTTTTACCATATTTGATTATTTGGGTGGATGGTTCTCGTGAAAGTTAAAAATAGCACCTTTTTTGTTTTCTGTTCATATCTTGAATAAAAATTTCGATTTCGTTACCAAATATATTATTTTTTCCTATTGATTTTCAATTAAGTTTTTGAAAAAGGAGATTAAAACCTTAAAACATATTTTGAACGGACTTATTGTCGCAGAAAATTGAAACTATTTTACTCATTTTGGCTGAACAAGATTGTTGAATCTTGCTTTTATAAAACAAAAAGTTCGGTTACACTCTATATTATACTTTTTTTCAACTGAGTGCTTTTCCAAAGCTTCAAATGGTGACCAACTGGAGCGAATTTGTTCGTGAATTCTGACTCAGGGTTCAAATTTTAATCAAAAGCAAACATTTTGTTTCCGAAAGAATCTTGCTCAGATTTTTAAACATTTTCGTTTTGAAAACACTGTTTAAATAATCATGGTCAACTTTGTTTTGCAAATACAACATTTCCAATCAACAATCCAATGAACACAATAAAGTACTATAGCTTGATAAAAGATTTATTTAAATTTTACACCATCCAGATTATTTTTTTTACTGTGTTGGTATAATCGATCAAAACTCTTTTAAAGAACCACAATATGTTTCTAAAACAAAGATGTAGGAAAGGTTCTCTGACATGGGCTGCAAACACTATTATATTTGTTAGCAAACCTTCTTTTACCCTTAAAAAATTACTCTTAAAAATCTTTGACTAAGAAATCTTAACTGCAATTAATTATCGAATTGATATTGGAAAATTAATATTTCAAATTCAAAGAATTTCATTCCAATATTTAGTCAGCTGACTGATTTTTTGAAATCGATTTCCGGTCGGAGGAGATTTCAGCATTTTGTTTTGCTTCAAATTTGATCTTATTTGTTGAGTTGTGAATTCTCGTGTGATATTTTATGTTTTGATTTTCGTTTTTTCGCTAATTGGTTCCACCTTTGGTGACCGCGTGCAGTAGGACGACGAGGAATGAGTTACACGACTATTTTGTTTTTATTTCTTCTCTCTCATAAAATCGCTATAATATCGTTTGATGATTAAAAGCAATCGATGATTTATGATACAATATTTACAGCTGAGTGGCTCGAAATGTGTTTGTGAATAAATTATTATTTTTCTCTTTCGTTAGACTAATATCCGAATCGAGTTCCAGCGGTTCGATTTTTTTTTCCGTTTCGTTTGTGAAGCTTGTTTTATTTGTTAACGTAAACGAGTTGAGGGATGGAAGTAATTATGGTAAATATCAACAGCATCATCGATGGCAAATCGAATGGAAATTAATTTTAATGAAAAAAAAAATCGTCAAACGCTTTTTGAGTACCGTCCCTTGGTGGCAAATTGTGCGCCATTCAAAGACCACATTATGATAATTAGGGGTAAAGCACACTATCAGGAATTAATAAAGTCATCGCCGCATGTACTTTCCGGCTCCGTCACAGCATGAAGAAATCGGAGTTCTGAAAGAAACGTGGCCACGAGCAAATCCTTTCGCAGCACCACGTGCCTCCCTCCAGCCGTTTGCCAGTGGCATCATCCTCAATAGACCAATGAGAGGGGGATGGGGAAAGCTCTCGGAAACCCCCCGGAGGGCTTTAGTTGGGCTGCTGATTGCCATCAGAAAACATTTCTATTAGTATGCAGCAGAGCTCGGACGACAGCCCAAAGGAGGAGAAGATGCTGCTTTTTTGTTTTTTTTTGCTCACTGTGCGGAAGAAAGTATCCAGCGAAGATTGTAACGAGAAGTATTTTTTTGTTTCTTTTTTCGGCAAGTCAATCGATGTCTTCAGCTGTCTTCAGTTGTCTTAATTGTCTTCAATTTTAATGAAAATTGTCTTAAATGTTTAAAATGTCTTCAGTTGTCTCCAACTGTCTCAAAATGTCTTCAAATGTCTTTGATGATTAAATTGTCTTCAAATGACTCATTTACCTTCGTTTGTCTTCAATTGTCTTCAAATATATATAACTGTCTTGAAATTTCTTCAATTGTATTTGAATGTTTTCAAATGTATTCAAATGTTTCCAAATGTCTTCAAAAGTTTTCAGATGTTCTCAAATGTCTTCAAATGACTTCAAATATCTTCAAATGTCAAATCTCCAAGTGTCTTTGAATGTATTCAAATTTTTTGTTTTTTTTTTTCATTTGTCTTCAAATGTGTTTTAGTGTCTACATTAAATATCAAATTTTTAATTTTTCAACGCCAATAACCACAAAGCTGCCAAAATGACACACATAATCCCACAATTCTTTCCATTAGCCACCATCACAAACACTCCACCAGTGCGCTGGACCAAACCTAGAGAGGACAAGAGAGATGGCAACCCGCTGATATGGCGTAATAGTTTCCAATCTCATTTCCCTTTCGCAACCCTCGAGCCAAAGTGAAACCAAGTCGAAGAGCTTTTTCCTGCCGGTCGGTCGGGGGTGTTGGTCTTGCGACCTCCCCAGAGTCAAGAACAATTTAATATGGTGGGATTTGTTGGCAATTCGCGCGCTGATGCTGTCGATGTGGCCCGTTTGACCCTCTCAACTCTCCCGGGGATGGTGATTTCTGTTGTCGCGAAGGGTGGTGTGCTTTTTTTATTTTTCTAACAACTTTAAGCTTTGTCTGTACACATTCTAAATAGCATAAGCATGATTATGTTTTTCTTTCTTTTTTTTGCACATTTTTGCCTTCGTTTTTCCCGCTCATTTCGTTTAGCTTTTCTCAGTGGTGCCTCCTCAAGTCGAGCTGAATTATCTTGGCTGTGCATCATCGTCATCAGCATCACTAGAGACTAGGAGAAATAGAGTTGCAGGTAGAGCAGTTCTCTGAGATTTAAGAGTCGATTTTATTAATTGGATGCTTCCTGCAAATCAAAGTACACAATATTTAAAAATATTGGAAAATTACAATAAAATTTTCCCTCTTAAAGTATCTTAACAATATTGATCGGTTTCTGGTATTATTGGTATTGTTCCAGAAAGTAAAAATTAATTGTTGTCATTGTGTCATAGTCAATATGATATTTATTTTCTAAAATCACAAACTGAATTTGTTTTAGAATCGTTAAAAAGATAACGATCATCTATAGTTATTGTAATTTCGTAATTGTAATTATGGATGACTACGGAAAAATACTATTTTTTTTAATTTCTAAAACTTAATTAATCCAGCCATATCTTAAATTTTCAATGCTTCTAAGAGTATATTGTTTGATATTGTAGTCAGTTTCAAAGCATAAATATTTTATATTCTTCTCAAAGTACCGTTTTTCGAAAGTAATTGAATTTCCAAAATTTGTAATATGGGTATCAAAACAAAGCAACATTTTGAACGAATTTTCACATTGAAGATCTGGCAACCCTGTCTCGAGTTATGACAACTTAAGTGATATTTATGTACTTTTTGAAGCCGGATCTCACTTAAATGTAAGTAAACTATGTCCGGATCCATCATCCTACCCAACGTTGGTTAGGCAATTGAAAGGCCTTTCCAAAGAGTCCAAAACATTGAAGATCTGGCAACCCAGTCTCGAGTTACGGCCACTTAAGTGATATTGATGTACTTTTTGGATGCCGGATCTCACTTAAATGTATGTAAACTATGTCCGGATCCATCATCCGACCCATCGTTGGTTAGGCAATTGAAAGGCCTTTCCAAAGAGTCCAAAACATTGAAGATCTGACAACCCTGTCTCTATTTATGGCCACTTAAGTGATATTGATGTACTTTTTGGAAGCCGGATCTCACTTAAATGTATGTATACTATGTCCGGATCCACCATCCGACCCATCGTTGTTTAGGTTATTAAAAGACCTTTCCAACGAGTCCAAAACATTGAAGATCTGGCAACCCTTTCTCGAGGTATGGCCACTTAAGTGATATTTAAGTACATTTTTATTCCGGATCTAAAATATAGATTAAATTTTTGTACAATTCTATCATATCAGCCATTGTTGGCAATAAGTGAGGAAGGCTCCAACCACATAGGTGGATTAAGTTAGTTTTCTATTAAAAAAATCACAAAATACCATATTTTTCAATATTACTCATATTTTTATGATTTTCACTGTGGGTCAAAAAACGATGCGAAATTTTGAATGCATTTTCACTTTATAAGAGTTTTTTTTTAAATACAAAATTTTTAACAGATTACCAAATTATTCAAAACAATCATATTTTTATAATTTGCAATGCGGGTATGAAGCAAAGCAAAATTTTGCATGTATTTTCAAATAGATATGAATTGTTTTTAAAACACTCAAATTTTAACAAAATATTTTTTTAAATTCGGTAAAAAATCATGCAAAACTTTACTTCGTTTGATACCCGTACTGTTAATTATAAAAAAAAATCGATTATTTTCAAAAAATACGTTTAATATTTGAAAATTTTACAAGAAAAACTCTAATAGAGTGAAAATGCATGCATGCAAAGAATAAATAAATGAAATTTTTGTTACATGTAAAAAGAAACTCTGAGAAATTCGAATTAAGAAAATTTGAATATTTTCTACCGTCAGTGGGGGTGACTATGGGTCAAAAAACGATACACCTCTCGTATTTTATAATGACAAAAACAATTTAAATAACATCGAAAATCTTTCAACGTATATTTATTTGTTCTTAGATAATTTACTAACATTTTCCCAAAATATGGTGGATTTTGATGAACACTACCTGAATGCCAATTGTTTGAAAATTGACCCAATCTCACCCCTCAGAGGGGGTGACATTGGGTCAAATGAAACTAAAATGATGCTCAAATACAACGAAATGGTAAAAACAAGTCATCCAACAGTGTTTCTTGTTCGAGGGAATCGTATTGGCATGCTACAATGTTTGAAGTAGATATTTTCAAACATTTGGGTAGTTTTGGAGCAATTCCAACAAAAATATTAGAAAAATGATTTTCCGAGAGGTAATTTTTGGCCAAAAACGTACCCCAACTTTAGACAGCTGCCAAAATAACAGGATTTGTTCTAGGAAAGAGATTTTTTTCAGCGAAGTCATCTGAAGATGTCCCCAACACAACCCTTTCAACAGAATTCATTTTCATTGAGAAAAACCTGAGAAATGGAAAAATCCGTAAAAAATCACTTTGACCCAATCTAACCCCCCAGACCCAATGTCAACCCCACTGACGGTATATAAACTATATTTTGCTAAAATGTTTGAGTATTGATACTTTAAGACTTACTACATTATTAAAATAGTAGTTTATGCAACAAGTTGCAAAAAGAAGATTTTTTCAGCACGAGTTGTACATTTATCCAACGAGGTTTACCGAGTTGGATAAATACGACGAGTGCTGAAAAAATCAAGTTTTGCAACGAGTTGCTTACAACATTTTTTGCAATTCCGAAAAATGCTTATTTAATGGAATTTTATGTCAAACATTCATGTGTTTAGTAAATTCATTGTTCAAAACAAAACAATATTGAAAAATGTTACTTTTCAATACTAGTGCTGAAAAGTTCAACTTTTCAACACCCATTTCAGTGCTGAAAAGTGGAACTTTTCAGCACTGTTATTGAAAGGTATTAATTTTCCATTCTGTTATTTTTGGTAGGGAAAAGTAGGCCGTTTCGTTTCTCCAGAAGGGCAGGAAAAGTTGACAGTTTCACAGTGGAATTGCAAAAAAATCTTTTCGAATGTATTCTTAGTGAAAATTTAACATTGGATTAAGTGAATTTTAGAGAGATTTAAAAAATGAGGTATCGTCTGTTATAACGATAGATAATTCAAAGAAGTTTATAACATATTTTGAATAATTTTTAATCAAAATATTCTATTTCTGGACTCTATGGCAAGATATTTCAATTTTGGTTGAAAAAAGTTGTACTTTTTGTGTTTCCTAGAGAACTGCTCAGCATCAAAAACTCCCTCCTCGTGTTGTCATCAGACGTGCACACACACTCAGACTCAGTACTCGGTACTTGCCAGGCGCGCTTTGGAGTTGTGCACGATAATTTGAATAAAATTTAAATTAAAGAAGGCTCGAATGATTCGCATGCTCGGCACGCCCCCTCATACTGTTATGCTGGAATCTGTGTCCTCTCCTGCACCACCCCCTGCCCCTCCCCCTAATGGTAGTCCATGTGGGGCGCATCCAGCCCGGTGTGAAGTGTCAGCGTGACGCCCCGGTTGACGCTAACGGCCGGATAGAAGACGCCGTACAGGTCACGGAACGCCACCGAACCCTGGGGCATCTCGTTGACGATAAAGTGCAACGTGTGGCGCTCCAGGTCGAGCAGCACGCCGATGGTGCTGCCAGTGGAGATTCCACCCTCGACGCGTCGCTCGTGGATTGAGTTGTGCTGGAACCAGGACCGCTGCCGGTCGATGTACATCGCAAAGCCCTTATCGTCCTTACCTGGAGAGATGACAAAAACAACAAAACAAACGCCCACAAGTTAGCAAGGCAAGGTAGTCCCGGGGAACAAAGTCCCGGCCATAACTCACCCAGCATCATATCGCGGGCCACATCAATCCGGGCGATTCCGAAGGCCGGGTCCGTGTCCGCGGTGTACTTGTCGATGGTAAACTCCCAGTAGTGGACACCCCGCGAGAAGCCAACTGACCCGAGGGCCACCCGGTGCTCCCAACCGTCCGCCGAGACGGTCCGGTTGTCGTTGGAGAAGCTCATTCCGGAGCCGGCGCCGCCGCTCAGCACCGAGTCAAAGGTGAACCAGGCCACTGGAAATGGAGAGAGAGGAAAAACAAAAGGGGCGAAATTTGTTACAGTTTGCAGATTCGAAATGGTTGATATGGGAATGTGGGTTTGCACGTGGAAAGAGAAAACGGCCGCCGATTTGCCCTTTTATTGCGGTTTGTTTTTGGGGTCAGATATGCAAAAAATATGTGTATATTATGCTGATTCGAAATCTGGAACCAGAAGTGATCTGTTGGAAAAATTGGCCTTTCGATAGGTTTAAGAAATCCCATATAAGATGTATTTCGTTTTATCACGATCTCATAATTGATTCCAGTTTTCTTTACATTATTTTAGGTCGAAACCGCTGCTGAATTTGTCATTTCGAAAATTGATGATGAAAAATAAGTTAATTTTTAAGGCACTATTTTTGTCGGAGACGAAGACGCCAAATTGATGAGAAAATTTTACCGAAATAATGTCGTACCGCCCCTTTCAAACGTTGCTCCAGATGTATAGGCCATCGCATAGTTATCGCATTTTGAAATTTTCTGAGGAATCCGATTAAAATATTTTCAGACATAGGCTCTTTGGTCTAGACATAGTCAAAACGCCATTTTAAGTTTTCATGCGACCTTTTCATATGTTAGGCTAGATTTTTGAAACTTCTTACTATTTTTTTTTTTGATAGGCCGACTTTTCACCTTTCATTTGCGTATAAGACAGCTAAAATCAATTTCATTGCTCATAAATGAAAACATAATATTTTTTCAGTGTAGTATAGTAACCTAGATAGTAAATTAGCTTATATCTGTAAGCCCATGCATCCAATTGAAATGAGGTCAAAGACAAACTTATGGGAAATTGGACGAGCTTTCCGGTAAAAATATTTTCGAGACTGAAAAATCAAGTCTGTCATAGATAAATTGCCAAAAACCTATTTTTTTCAACATTTTTATTTTTAAAACCGCTGTAACTTTACAAGGATTGGACTTAGGACAATGGTCAATATGGAGACTTTTGTCTAAAATTGTCTGGAAAATCGACTCTCGTGTTCGGTTTTTGAAAATTTTGACGTTTAGAGCACTTTTCAAAAAAACTGTTTCAGTAAATGATTTTTGTATTTTTTTAGGTGAGTTGCTCCATCCTGCATTTTTCGTGAGACTTTTTGTAACATCTTAGGCTATCTGAACAAAACAAATCGTGGGCTCACCTTCAAATTTGAATTTTAAACTTAAAAATCACAAAATCTCATAAAAGTGGAGTGTTTTTTTCTTTCAGTGTATTTTTTCGATGCGATGCAACGGCTTCGAGATACAGCAATATTTAAATTACAAAATACAAAAATATTTAAAACACTTACGCCCTTCTCTAATATCATTATCGAGTGTCACTAGCTCCATATACACAAAATGGCTTATATATGCATGCCTAGGATAACATGTCTACAAAGTTTCATTGAAATCGAAGAGGATCGAGAAAAATGTACCTAAAAAAATCTTGTTTTGGGCTGGAATTGCTCAATTATGAATTGAAGTTGTTTATGGAGTCGACGTGGTTGTATTCAACCAGAAGCTGTCTTAATCTTGATTTGATTCCGCTTGAAAACCTACAACACAAACAATTTTCCAGCAAAAATATCAAAAACTAGCCAAAATGAAACACAAACAACTGATTATAAAACAGCTCATTTATCAGTAATAAAAAAGTCATGATTGTACTTGAACAGCTTCCTAATTTGTAGATGTAAACAAAGTGGGATCATTCGAAAATCACGTTACGCATTCGCTCTACTCATCACCAAGGTTTACAATACCCAAGATTAACCAAATAAAAAAACCTAGTGTGCAGCTTGATAACTGACTGGTTAATTGACGTAACATCGTGTAAAAATATTCACCGAATTGTTTCTCTAAATAGTTCTACAACATTTTCAAAAATGAAAAAGTGTACGGAGCAAGTGTGTGCACTTAAATTTCCCAAACATTTTGATATGAGGAAAAAGTAAAAGTTGCTCAAATCAATTGATTCATAACAAAAATATGTTAAAACGATGAAAAAGTTACATCCATACCAAAAACATCAAAGTTTTCAAATAAATAACCTTAAATATGGCTGTTTTTATAATTCGAAATAATCGAAACTTTTAATTAAGTGTCAAAAATACCCTTCAAAAAATGTCTTTTTCATTTATCGTGGAATTTGTTGTATTTCGGCTGAAAAACAACCCACCAAACTAAAATAGGTGAAATAGTTCATTAACAAATTATAATAACCGGGGCAAGAGTGCGTATTTGTGATTTTTCTAGATTTTGCCCTTTATTTCGAACAACATATTTTTTTTTGAAAAAGTTTTGAAATACGTTTTGAAGGCAATTGATATAGCTTCCTTTTGATAATAAGGTCGAATGCTAAATCGTTCATTTTCAGTAGAAATCAGAACGATGTTTGTTAGGTGCGCACACTTGTCCCGGGCTACTTTATTGCAAACTCGTTGTAAAACTGGATTTTTTTCAGCACTCGTTGTATTTATCCAACACACCTCGATGGATTTATCTTCATTTTGCAACTCCTGACATAAACTACTATTTTGTTGTTGTTTATTGTTGATACGCAGATCGTTGCATAACTTTATAGATGGAATACAACAATTCTTCTATAAAAGAAACATTTTGTAATTGTTGGAGATGTAACTTAAGAATTGTAAATAGTACGGTTAAGGGGAATATTGGGTTGCTTAGAATTAGTTAATTTATAATTTGTAAATATCTACCTAAACCTAAACTTAAATGTAAATTTGTGCCAACACGATCTGAAAGTGATCTAAACCCGATCACACATGCAAGAAGAGATACAGCAGATAGCTGTACGGAAGGGAGTAAAAAGGGGAGAGAAATTGTACTTGAGATCAGTTCGGAATAAACGATCACCGCGTACACACCAGTTTGTGCCCTTACACGCCGCGTTTTCTCTCGGAATAAAGTTTGTTGACCCGCGATACTTAGCCGTTTTTTCTTTGCTGTGTCCGAACGGTTCGATCGCGCGTGAATTCGCTAAGTGCCCTAGAAATCGGGACTTAGCCGATTTGGAGGCAAATCGCTTTGCTCTTGGGGATTGTGGTGCATCTTGACCGACCTGGCGAAAGGTGTCAAGAGCGGCCAGCGCTGAAGATTTGTGGTCTGGGGACGAAGAAGGGCTTGTGGCGACCCAAGCCCTCGGTCACCGTGGATAGACCGTGTGTGTGTGCGTGTGCTTAACCGGTGCTACACAAGGTGTAGCAAGGAAAGCCCTTCGATCCCGGCACCGTTCGCTCTGTGCTGAACATTAGTGGTCCTTCGAGCCGGATCGAAGGCCATAAGGACCGGGAAGTGCGCGCATTGGGTGATTACGGGCCACGCGGCCGTCCGAGCTACTGTCCCGCGGATCGGGATCGGGATCGGCGCCATCGCGCTGGGAGGTTGTACCAAGACGGGTACACCTCATTCGTCGTGTGTGTGGGACATACCGTACGCGGTATCGTGCGCGCGCGCGCGTGGAATTACGGTCACGCGTGCCAGTGTCGTTGTGGTAGAAATACCAGGTCGCGCGCGAGTGTTACAGGTCGTTCTGCTGTTGCTGAGCAGTATCTGTGGTGGTGCTGCTGCTGTTGAAGAGGTGCTTGACCTGCGCTGCGGGTGATTGACCTGTAAGCGTCGTTTGCTGGAACGAGATCGTCGCGGGAGAAGACATCTTTGCTGGTAGCTGTTCAAGCCGTCGAGATGCCGCCTAAGGAAGCGACCAAAGTTCTGACCGAGCGGTTGGCCAAGCGCAAGGGGATTCTCGCGCTGCGTGACAACATCGAGAAGTTTGTGAGCAAATTCAACGGCGAGCTGGACATGTGTCAAGTGTCAGTGCGACTCGATTCCCTAGATCAGCTGAAGAACGACTTCCTGGACGTGCAGAACAACATCGAGAAGTTGGATGAGCCGAACAATCTGGACGCGAACATTGCTCAGCGGGTCGACTTCGAGCAGCGCTACTGTGACATCAAGGGATTTTTGCTCTCCAAGCGACCTGTCGATCTCAACCAAACATTGGAGATGTCTACGATGTCTCACTCGCACTCGCACAATTTCCACCTGCGTCTCCCGAAGATCGAATTGCCGCAGTTCGACGGAGACTACTCACGCTGGTTGTCCTTCCGGGACACATTCGTGTCGATGATCCATGCCAACTCGGACATACCAACTGTAGCCAAGCTGCAGTACCTGCTGCAGTCGTTGGGACCGACAGCCAAGAAGCCTTACGAATCCGTCGATATCAAGGCTGACAACTACTTCACGACGTGGTCAGCGATACTCAAGCGGTACGACGACAAGCGTCACCTTAAGCGACAGCTGTTCAGAGGTTTGTACGATTTGCCAGCAGTGCCAGAGGAGTGTGCGTCTGCGATCCACAACTTGGCTGATGACTTCCAACGCCACGTGAAGGCGCTCGAGAAGTTGGACGAACTTGTGCAGCATTGGGACACGCCGCTGGTAAACATGCTGTCGTACAAGTTGGATCAAGCGACGTTGCGAGCGTGGGAGGAGAAGAATAGCGAGAAGGCCGACGTTAAGTACGACGACATGATCGAGTTCTTGTACCAACGGGTACGCGTTTTGGAAGCTAGCGGATCGGAGTCCAAGCAGTCGGCATCGGCAAAGGTGGCCGGTTCCTCATCGAAACAATCTCGGCCGAGGTTCGTTGCCAACGCTGCATCTTCCTCCAGCTCGAACGGTTCGTGCTTGCTTGGGTGTTCGGAGAACCATCATCTACGCAGATGTCCAGTGTTTCTTGGGAAGGATGTGCAGCAACGCCGAGACCTGGTTGCGCAGAAACGGCTGTGCTGGAACTGTCTCTCAGCTGGCCACCCGGCCAGGAAGTGTGGGTCCAAGTTCTCGTGCCAAACTTGTAAGCAGAAATACCATTCACTTGTGCACGTCTCGTCTCCGACGAGGGTTTCATCGACTCCTGCTGTGACTTCCGTCACAATTGATCAACCGTCCAACACCGCGTCGGCGAACGCGGCCCCGGTAGGCTCAAGTTCTACCACTCCACAAGTCAGCATGGCAGTGCAAACTGCATGCAACACGGTTCTGCTGGAGACGGTTGTGGTGAATGTGGTTGACGATCACGGCAAGAAGCACAAGGCGCGAGCGTTGCTGGACTCAGCTTCGATGTCAAACTTCATGTCGGGTCAGCTGGCAAAGAACCTCTACAATCGGCCGATCAAGGTGGACGTCGCAGTAGCTGGGATTGGAGTTTCAACGCAACGAGTTCGCAGCGCAATCACGGCCGCGATCGAGTCCAGGAACACAACGTTTTCTACGAAGCTGGAGTTCCTGATCCTGAGGCAGCCTTCTGCAGAGCTGCCAACCGTGCCGATAGACGTGTCGACATGGAAACTTCCGGATATTGTGCTGGCAGATCAACGCTTCAACGTACCTGAACCGATCGACCTGGTGATCGGCAGTGAATCGTTCTGGGAACTGCACACTGGGCGGAAGATCTCGCTTGGAGCAGGTCTTCCATGGGTAGTTGAAACGCACTTTGGTTGGGCGGTATCTGGCACCGCATCCGCTGAAACTACCTGCATCCCCCGCATCTGTCAGCTTTCAGCTGTGAACGATCGTCTGGAGGCCGCAATCCAGAGATTCTGGGAAGTTGAGACGATCCCGGAAGGCCCCGCTCACTCTGTCGACGAGAATCGCTGTCGTGCGTCGTGCAAGACGTCGTCCGGCTACTCGGTGAATGAAAAGATGCTCGTTGGACCGGTCGTTCAACCGGACCTGCTGTCGACGCTGCTGAAGTTCCGGTTTCAAGCGGTCGCACTGGTGGCGGACGTCGAAAAGATGTACCGTCAAGTGCTCGTGCATCCTGACGATCGGCCTCTGCAGCGGATTGTTTGGCGATTCAATCCGACGGATCCCATCTCGACCTACGAATTGCGGACGGTCACCTACGGCACGGCAAGCGCTCCCTTTCTGGCAACCAGAACGCTCGCTCAGATCGCGCAAGACAACAAAGAACTCCACCCGGACGCTGCTGAAGCTGTTGCACGAGATTTTTACGTCGACGACTTGATCTCTGGTGCGCCGGACGTGGAAACGGCGATCAAACTGCGTCGCGAGATATCTACGATGCTTGCTGCTGCTGGTTTTCCGCTCAAGAAGTGGGCGTTTAACGCCCCTGAAGTGCTACGAGACATTCCACCCGAGGATCTTGCACTTCTGCCGGTTTACGACCTGCAAGATGGTCAAACTGTAACCACACTCGGCATCGTTTGGGACCCACAGACAGACACCCTCTGTTTCCGGGTCCAACTACCACCCCCTGCGTCGGTGCTCTCAAAGCGCAAAGTGATGTCTTACATCGCACAGATTTGGGACCCGTTTGGACTGGTTGGTCCAACAACATTGAAGGCGAAGCTGTTTATGCAGCGCTTGTGGGCGCTCAAACACAAAGGAGAAGCCTGCGCGTGGGACACCCCGCTCCCACTCAAGATCCAGCTGGAATGGAAGGAGTTCCACATGCTGCTGCACATGCTCAGCCAGGTCAAGGTTCCGCGGTTCGTCTCTACGCCTGGCGCCACTATCCAGTTGCATTTTTTCTCCGACGCGTCGGAAAAGGCTTACGGCGCCTGTTGCTACGTCCGAGCTGCGGCCGCCAACGGAGTCACCACTCGTCTGCTGTCCTCGAAGTCCAAGGTCGCGTCGCTGTCGTCCCATGACTCGATCAACAAATTGGAGCTAAATGGTGGCCGGCTCTCTACGCAGCTGTACAAGAAAGTCAAGAAAGCCCTGAACCTGTCTGATGCCGTTCCAGTCTTCTTCTGGACAGATTCGCTTACGGTTCTTCATTGTTTGAACTCTCTGCCCAGCCGTTGGAAGACGTACGTCGCGAATAGGGTGTCCCAAATCCAGCTGTGCACCAGCCGCCATGTCTGGGGACACGTACCCGGCGTCGACAATCCCGCCGACTACATCTCTCGAGGACTGAGCCCGCTGGAACTGCTCGATTGTCTGTGTTGGTGGTTTGGGCCCCTTTGGCTGAAGCAAAATCCGGACCACTGGCCAAAAACTGTGTTGACAGCCGCAGACGCTTCAGCTGTAACCAAGGAAGAACGCAAGGTGCCGATCGTTGCGATGACCACCGTCGAGGCTGATTTCAGCAACCGTGTTTTCAGCTTGACCTCGAGCTTTCCTAAGCTCCGTCGCGACATCGCATTCTGCCAGCGCTTTCTTTCCAAGCTTCGTGAACGCTCGGTGCAACGGCGCGATGCACCTGAACAGTACGCCCCGCTTACTGTTGGAAAAGTAACAACCCTCTATCGGTTACGCCGCTCTCTACGCACGAACTCCAACACGCTGAATTCTCGCTGGTGCGCCTAGCGCAGCAAGAACAC
Organism: Culex quinquefasciatus; assembly: GCF_015732765.1. Classification (NCBI taxonomy): domain Eukaryota; kingdom Metazoa; phylum Arthropoda; class Insecta; order Diptera; family Culicidae; genus Culex; species Culex quinquefasciatus. Next base: position 120,822,096 of record NC_051862.1, read on the forward strand.
TACGCTGAGGAGATTTCTGACCTCTCTGGAGGTGAACGGGTGTCCAAGTCGTCGCCACTCAAGTGGTTGAACCCATTTGTTGACGTTAACCGTATCCTGCGAGTCGGTGGCCGGCTTCGGAACGCCAAACTGACTCACGAAAGCAAACACCCGATTGTTCTCTCTGCGCGACACCCGCTAACGGCTCTGTTGGCTAGTTACTTCCACGAGAAACTACTGCACGCAGGTCCCGCCCTCATGCTGGCCACTCTCCGCCAGAAGTACTGGATCTTGGGCGGACGAAACCTGGTGAAATCTGTCTTCCATCGCTGCCACACCTGTTTCCGCAGTAAACCCACGCTGGTAATCCAGAGCATAGCAGATTTGCCAGCATCGAGAGTCGCACCAACTCGTCCGTTCTCTGTCTGCGGCGTTGACTACTGCGGGCCGTTTTATATCAAGTCACCTGTACGCAACCGCGCCCCCACCAAAGTCTACGTGGCCATTTTCGTTTGCTTTTCGACCAAGGCGGTCCACATCGAGCTGGTGAGCGATTTATCCACACCAGCATTCATCGCAGCTCTACGTCGGGTGGTCGCCCGCAGAGGACAAGTTGTCGAGTTGAACTCTGACAACGCGACCGCCTTCAAGGGTGCTGCGAATGCACTGCACCGTGTGTACCAGATGCTGAAGGTCGAACAAGCCGATCGGAACGAGATTTTCACCTGGTGCGCAGAGAACGGGATTCGCTGGAAATTCATCCCGCCACGCGCGCCGCACTTCGGCGGACTGTGGGAGGCGGCGGTCAAATCCGCCAAAACACACCTACTCAAGACGATGGGCACCACTAGTGCCAACTACGAGGACATGCTCACACTGCTGGCGCAGATAGAGATGTGCCTCAACTATCGCCCACTCACGCCCATGCCGGACGACCCGGCAGACGCTGAAGTCCTGACCCCGGGACATTTTCTCGTCGGGAGCAACCTCCAAGCCGTTCCGGAAATGGACCTGAAGGAGATTCCTGACAACCGCCTGAACAACTGGGAGCTGACGCAGAAACGAGTCCAGCAAATCTGGGCACGCTGGTACCCCGAGTATCTGCAGCAGCTGCAGTCACGTGCGACGAAAGGTTGCAACCCACCTGTCGCCGTCGAGGTCGGCAGAGTCGTCATCATCAAGGAAGACAACGTTCCGCCTGCAAGCTGGCCCTCGGAAAAATCGTGAAGCTGCACCCGGGAAAAGACGGCATCGTTCGGGTCGTGACCCTGAAGACAGCAGCGGCCAAGGAAGTCGTACGTGCTGTCGCCCGCATCGCTCTCCTGCCAACTCCAAGCCAATGATCATCATCAACGTCCAGGTAGAGCAACCCATTGTGGGAGATCTTGCTCGATGCGCACCTGCGCATAGTCCAGGTAATTATGTTTCCAATAACCCACATCAACCCGTTCGATCTACCTGGTCTTTCTTTTTCCGGTTTGGCGAGGATGAGCAGTCGAGGCAGAGCGAGACAACTCGCACAAAATCCAGGTAGAGCAACCCACTTGGGAGAACTTGCTCGATGCGCACCTGCGCAGTGTACAGGTAATTGCGGTTCCAATAACCCACACTCGCAAGTTTGATCTACCTGGTCTTTCTGTCTTTCTCGGTGGCGAGGACAAACGCTGAGGCTGAACGAGCCTTGCTGCACTTCACCTGCATCGGAGCATCCCACACCTGTTTGCTGCACCAATGAAAACAGTGCAATTTGAATTAGGGAAAATGCTAGATTAGGGAAGTGTGATTAGAACTTAAGTAGTTTTTAGTTGAAACGCTGCCACATTTCAAGGTGGCCGGAATGTTGAAGATGTAACTTAAGAATTGTAAATATTACGGTTAAGGGGAATATTGGGTTACTTAGAATTAGTTAGTTTATAATTTGTAAATATCTACCTAAACCTAAACTTAAATGTAAATTTGTGCCAACACGATCTGAAAGTGATCTAAACCCGATCACACATGCAAGAAGAGATACAGCAGATAGCTGTACGGAAGGGAGTAAAAAGGGGAGAGAAATTGTACTTGAGATCAGTTCGGAATAAACGATCACCGCGTACACACCAGTTTGTGCCCTTACACGCCGCGTTTTCTCTCGGAATAAAGTTTGTTGACCCGCGATACTTAGCCGTTTTTTCTTTGCTGTGTCCGAACGGTTCGATCGCGCGTGAATTCGCTAAGTGCCCTAGAAATCGGGACTTAGCCGATTTGGAGGCAAATCGCTTTGCTCTTGGGGATTGTGGTGCATCTTGACCGACCTGGCGAAAGGTGGCAAGAGCGGCCAGCGCTGAAGATTTGTGGTCTGCGGACGAAGAAGGGCTTGTGGCGACCCAAGCCCTCGGTCACCGTGGATAGACCGTGTGTGTGTGCGTGTGCTTAACCGGTGCTACACAAGGTGTAGCAAGGAAAGCCCTTCGATCCCGGCACCGTTCGCTCTGTGCTGAACAGTAATGTATTTTTTTAAAGAAATGCATTGAATTTTATGATTTTCAGAGATCAGCAATGACTTTCATGTGGTACAATACTAAAACATGAAGAATCTTCTTCAAGCTCCCCTCCATGTCAACATTATCACTCATTACACCAGGTGAGCTGTTTTCACCAGAAAGTGGATAACATACACTCAAAGCAGTCTCGTAAATGATATAAACTCAACAAGCACAAATTGGGTACTAAAGCCCTATGTAAATTTTATGTAAAACGGTAAAAAACACGGTTAAAAACCATTTCTGAACACTTTTTTTCATTTTAACGCAACAATTTTTTTGACAAGACAACATTTTTTCGATGGATCAACTATGGTCCCCTTGGCACGAGCTGTCAAGTAGGAGCTTTTCTGTCAAGAAGGATCGCGAGGTTAATTTTTCAAAATTGATTTAAAAATCCATTTTAAACTCTTTGTTGTTGAACAAAGGGTCATTGTACTAAGAAAAATAAGCTTTATCGCTGTAAACAATAATATCAGCAATCTAAGCTTCATTTTAGGACCCAATTCTAGAATGTTGTTTTCCCTTTATAAAAAAAAACTCACTGTTGGAACCCAAATGCAAACAAACAAATATGAAAATGCATCCACGTGTTTTGCGTAACTACGCGCGGGGAAAAAAAAACGATATGAAAAAATTAAAGCGCCACTCACCTTCCGCCGTCTGCAGGCCAACGAGCTCCGAGTATTCGCCCTCGCCGGTGCTGTTGAAGGCCTTCACGCGCGCGTTGTACATCGAGTTGAAGTGCAGCCCGTCGACGGTGCAGATTGTCTCCTTTCCGCAGTACACTTCCTGTGTTGGGTTGGGGGTGGGGGGTGGCGCATTTTCCACAGCAATGGAGAGGAAAAACCGTTGTCGGAGGGCGCATTTCCAGGCGGAAATAACGAAAAAGAATGAAGAAAAATACAGCAAAATGTTAGTAAGGGGATGATGTTATGCTGCTGCTGCTGATTCTGGGTAGCATAAAAAGGGGAGAAAGACATAAAAATGTAAAGGAGATCCTTTTTTCACTGGCGAACAGAAGAGCAGAGGAAACAGGAACTTTGTCGTGGTTAAAATTCTGAAGCAACTTTTGGCTCCAAATCCACACGACTCTCTGGTGTTGTTGCTGTTGTTGGGGAATAAGATTATCTTTATATTTATTCACATCGTGTACTTGCATTGTATTATTGCCAGACCGAGCTGTCAACGGAGCGGAAATGCTGTTTGACAATTAAGTGTGATTCTTCAAAGCAATTTTGTAGATTGCTGGCGGGGGGTTCAAGTGAAGTGCGACTTGTGTTTGGAATATCCTCATTATAATGAACGTAATTGTTGTTCTCAACTTTGATCAAAATTCAAAATGATCTTTCAGAATTTAACAAATTTACAAAAGAGTCTTCAATATCCCTTTGATTTATTGAAATTTAAGCTGATTTTACAGTTAATTTCTCAAAAAATAGTATGTCTCATTAGGGTGTAATATGGTTGTATGGAAAAAAATAAAGTTGTCCAAATTTAGTGAGCACAGCACTTTTTCAGTTCCTATTGGGTTCCTCAACAACTCTCTAAAGTTTGGGACCGATTGGTTTAGTCCTCACTTTGCGCAAAGCGATTAAATTTTCCATATAAATTTGTATGGAGAAAACCATTTTTTTGGAATTTGATATTTATTAAATCCACGTTTCATGCTATAACAAAACCGGACTCATATTCGGATGCTCTGGAATCTGCTCTACAACTTTCCAGAAGAGAGTATGGTGCTAGCTTGCCCCTTAAAAAAGATACAGCGTGTTCAAAACTAGTCTAAAACGTGTTTTTTGCTCGAAAATCACGTTTTAGACGAGTTTTGAGGGCGCTATATCTTCTTTCAGGAGCAAGTTAGCACCATACTCTCTTCGGCAAAGTTGTAGAGCACCTTCCAGAGCATCCGAATATGAGTCCGATTTTGATATGGCATGAAACGTCGAATTATTAAATATAAAAATCCAAAAAAATGGTTTTCCCCATACAAATTTATATGGAAAATTGAATCGCTTTGCGCAAAGTGAGGACTAAACCAATCGGTCCCAAATTTTGGGGAGTTGTTTAGGACCCCAAAAGGAACTGAAAAAGTGCTGTGCTGGAAAATCGATTTTGATATTACACCCTAATGTCTCATATTATTTTACAGTGGAGAAACAGCAAATGGAACAGGTTTAAAACTGCGTTTTTACCTGTTTTGATGAAAATCCTTGATAATATTGAATCCCCATCAAACCAGGTTTGAAATTTTACATCAATTTTACAATCAAATTTCATTCCATGTCATAAACGGGTAATTCTCCGCCAACTCACACAGCAGTTGCCCCGACCCCTCTTCGATTTGCGTGAAACTTTGTCCTAAGGGGTAACTTTTGTCCCTGATCACGAATCCGAGGTCCGTTTTTTGATATCTCGTGACGGAGGGGCGGTACGACCCCTTCCATTTTTGAACATGCGAAAAAAGAGGTGTTTTTCAATAATTTGCAGCCTGAAACGGTGATGAGATAGAAATTTGGTGTCAAAGGGACTTTTATGTAAAATTAGACGCCCTATTTGATGGCGTTCTCAGAATTCCGAAAAAACGTATTTTTATCGAAAAAAACACTAAAAAAGTTTTAAAAATTCTCCCATTTTCCGTTACTCGACTGTAAAAAAATTTGGAACATGTCATTTAATGGGAAATTTAATGCACTTTTCGAATCTACATTGACCCAGAAGGGTCATTTTTTCATTTAGAACAAAATTTTTCATTTTAAAATTTCGTGTTTTTTTCTAACTTTGCAGGGTTATTTTTTAGAGTGTAACAATGTTCTACAAAGTTGTAGAGCAGACAATTACAAAAATTTTGATATATAGACATAAGAGGTTTGCTTAAAAACATCAAGAGTTATAGCGATTTTACGAAAAAATGTTTTGAAAAAGTTGGTCGTTGTTGATCATGGCCGTTCATGGTCACCCGCGACAGACAAGGACGACGAAACAAAGAGAAACGCAAAAAGTAACTTTTTCAAAACTTGTTTTCGTAAAATCGCGATAACTCGTGATGTTTATGAGCAAACCCCTTATGTCAATATATCAAAATTTTTGTAATTGTCTGCTCTACAACTTTGTAGAACATTGTTACACTCTAAAAAATAACCCTGCAAAGTTAGAAAAAACACAAAATTTTAAAATGAAAATTTTTGTTCTAAATGAAAAAATGACCCTTCTGGGTCAATGTAGATTCGAAAAGAACATTTAATTTCCTATAAAATGACATGTTCCAAAATTTTTTACAGTCGAGTAACGAAAAATGGGAGAATTTTTAAAACTTTTTTAGTGTCTTTTTCGATGAAAAATACGTTTTTTCGGAATTCTGAGTACGCGATCAAATCGGTCGTCTAATTTTACATAAAAGTCCCTTTGACACCAAATTTCTATCTCATCACCGTTTCAGGCTGCAAATTATTGAAAAACACCTCTTTTTTCGCATGTTCAAAAATGGAAGGGGTCGTACCGCCCCTCCGTCACAAGATATCAAAAAACGGATTCGTGATCAGGAACAAAAGTTACCCCTTAGGACAAAGTTTCACGCAAATCGAAGAGGGGTCGGGGCAACTTTTTCCGATTTCGTGTGAGTTGGTAGAGAATTACCCAAACACCATTCTGTTTAGCTACATACTTTGGGAACAATGTCTCTCAAATACGGAAATATCATTTTGCTCCGGAAACCCGAGAACACAGACTTAAGTAGTTCCCCCCAAAAATAAAAGCGACAAACGCTGTTCACAACTTTCCTGTATAGTGTCAAACTGGCAAATCCGACCAAGTTTGATGGGTTATCCGCAAAGCCTCCAGAGCAGACATTCTTCATAAATATTTGAGCATGCTTTTGCCCACACCGCCCACCTGGTCAGAAGGAGGAGTTATTATAACCACCCCCACCCTGTTGCTGTTGATTTTTGCCTGGCAAAACTGTGGCAAGTTTAGTTAATCTTCCTCGCACCACACTGACTGTTTAAGCATAAAGAAGAGAGCCACGTCAGACACTCTTGTCAGCAGCACCAACGAATGACTCCTCGGTGGCCTCGGATGTTTGCGCTGTGTCCAAAAATTTCATCACTCCCACTCCTCTCCGTCGACCGAAAGAGCCACGAAGACCAGCAGAAGAATAACAATTTTCACTGAACCTGTCATAAAATATTTCCCCAAAGGAAACAGGTCTCATCTACTTAGTCCAGCCCGGGGAAATTCTCTGTTCATATATTTATGAACAGTGGTACCAGGATTAATAAAAAATTCTAATTTGCTAAAAAACAAGTTGATAAACTTTCAAATTGATTTGAAAATAATACACTAAATTTGTTTCAAATGAAATATAGATGCAAGATCAGCAAATTGTAAGTTTTCAAAATCATAGCATCACTGTAAAATATCCTCTCTGGCGTTGGAACCCACTGACAGTCATTCCAACGGCATCAAAAGGAAAGCGGAAGTGGTCCACCCACATTGCGGTGTGAACCTGGATGAAGAAGAAGAACCGCAGAGCTTCAGAGTTTGAGTGACAACGCAGCAACCGTTGGGCTTTACTTTCACTTGGTAGGGGCGTGAAGTTGCCCAAGATTATAACAATTTTACGTTTTTCATGTACTAAAATCACGGAGATATGTACTTATTTCGGCAAATTTTATAAAAACCTGTTCTAAAAAAACAAACCTATCAAAAATTGCATGAGGCATTTTGCTTGGTTTGTTCTAGAGGTCGTATAGAGGATGCCCCGATTTAGTTGAAACTTACAGGGTTTGTTTGTCTATGGTTCATTCCTTCCCAAGTGAACTGCTCATATTTGGCATGGGGGTTGTGTTTGCCTCAAAAACCAAGAATCCCAAGTTTGGTGACATTTGGTCAATCCACGCACCAGTAGCGCCCCCCTTTTTTGAGATTTTAGAAAAAACCTCAATTTTAGGTTATTTTCCCAAGGGGTCATTCTCAGCCTACTCACACAGCAGTTGCCCCGACCCCTCTTCGATTTGCGTGAAACTTTGTCCTAAGGCGTAAATTCTGGCAATGATCACTAGGGTGGTCCAAATCCGGGTTTTCTCGGGGCTACCCCCTGAAATCAAAGATTGGTCCATCACTAAGCTAAATTCCAAATTTGAGCTCATTTTGACCACGGGAACCCCTCCCTCGGATAGCGTCGAGAAAACCCGAATTTGGATCACCCTACTGATCACGAATCCGTAAAGAATATTAAATTTCCCTTAAATTGGCATGTCCAAATTGCCAATTGTTTATGGTTAAGTAATAAAAAAATGCCAGATTAAAAAAAATACGTTTTTTCCGAAATTTTGAGTACGGCATCAAATCAGGCGTCCAATTTCACATAAAAGCCCCTTTGACACAAAATTTTCATCTCATCACCTTTTAAGGCTGCCAATTACTGAAAAACATGTATTTTTCGCATGTTCAAAAATGGAAGGGGTTGTACCACCCATCCGTCACGAGAAATAAAAAAAGGACTTCCAATCCGTGATCAGGGACAAAAGCTACCCCTTAGGACAAAGTTTCACGCAAATCAAAGAGAGGTCGGGCAACTTTCCCGGATTTCGTTTGAGTTGGTAGAGAATTACCCTATTGAAAACTTAACATAATGGCAACTTTTACGTAGAATCCAATGGAATACTCAAAATTTACGTACAGTGTTGCCTGATATTAAAATTTTGCTTTTGAAGTTTTAAAATGTATTTTCAACCCCTTGGATGAGCACTTACAGCGAAAATGACAACTGCACTCGATTGCTGAGAGTTTTTAACATTAAATTCAATTTAAACCTCATTGTAATTTGAATATATTATTGGAAAGTTGCTTAGCAAATATTTTCCTAATCCATCCATTTTCTACGATATATTGATTTACAGCACATTAGGCCATTTTCTCAAACAGAAATTTCATCAAAACAATGATTTCAGTATTAAAAACGTTGTGATTTTAAGAAATGAGAATGTGTAATTCTAACAGAAAATTTCTCAAATTTATTTTTTTCACATAATTGGAATTCTTAAGAAATTCCATGTAAGATTGAAGATTTCGAGTTGCAAATTTGATATAATAAATTGCCATTTAATTTGTTATGTTTTTAATAATTTGTCGGATAAGCTGTACCGCCTACTTGATAGATCATTTGACATGCTATCTTGCCGCATGTCTCTTTTTGACGTTTCTAGAGAAATGCGTTTTTATGTTTGACCTTGAATAATCAAAAAATTGAGCACACAATGCAAACAATAACAAACACTTTTTGTTTGGTTTACCATTCTGTGCATTATATTAAAGTTTGGTTGAATTTGGTTGCTGGAGTCCCAAGTTATAATTACTAATGGTTACGATATTCGAGAACGTACTTGTGTCAAACACGTTCTGACTTGAAATCACTTTGCCCTTTGTTGCACTTACATCAATTTTCAGAGTGTGTCAATATAGCACGACAAGATTGACATTTCATTCATATTAAGAGTGACAACAATGCACGGAGTTTTTTTTTTCGATTTTTATTGAATACCTCAGGATTGAAATAGAATTTTGGGGATCTGTGAAGACCAAAGACAAAATGGCGTTCTTAACTCAATTTGGCCCAAAATGCACATGCGACAGGGTAGCACGACACTGAAGATATTGAAAAAATGAGCCCTTAATGTCGTCTTGTAAGCATACTGCGCAAAAGATAACAGCGTTGAATGTTGGTAAACAAACGCGAGAGAACGTTCGCTTCAAAATCACATCCAGTGCTGTTAAGCGTTAATTAACGTTAACGCGCCCGTTAATCGTTAAAATTAACGTGAACGCGAACGGAGCCTACGTTGATCTTAACTTTAACGTCAACGGAACACGTTAAATAACGCGTTGATTAACGCGTTAATCCCCAACTTTGAGGTATCTTCCAAACGGTAACATCTAGCGGGTTACTTCCAGTTGCAATTTACGGACATTAACTGTGACTATAAGTTCCCGGTGAGGTAATTTGTCCAAAGTGGCCACCGGTTCCGGCAACCCGGAAAACCGTAACTTCCTCCGGTGCAACCGGTAACCGGTTCCGGAGTTGTCCAATCGGGTCAAAGAACACCGGCATGATAATAGATGATTAATGATTTTAGTTTGATAAGCAACAGGTCGACTATTGAATATCACAATCATCGGAACCATTTGCGTGGTACCATGGAATCGGTTCCGGAGTGGATACAGATACTCTGAACTGACCCAATGTAGTCAGTATACCTATGCACTACAAACAACGTTTCATAACATTGGCTCAAATGTCAATTGAATGACAAAAACTAAAAAAAAAAAACATGCTTGACGGATGTTCCGGGTTGCCGGATCCGGTGGCCACTTTGGACAAATTACCTCACGCGTTAATCAACGCGTTAATTAACGACGTTAATTAACGTGCTCCGTTGACGTTAAAGTTAAGATCAACGTAGGCTCCGTTCACGTTCACGTTCACGTTTAGGTTATGCTTTGTAAGAATTAAGCTCAATGAGGCTGATCCAATAGGGTGTAATATCAAAATCGATTTTCCAGCACAGCACTTTTTCAGTTCCTTTTGGGGTCCTAAACAACTCCCCAAAGTTTGGGAACGATTGGTTTAGTCCTCACTTTGCGCAAAGCGATTCAATTTTCCATATAAATTTGTATGGGAAAAACCATTTTTTTTAATTTTGATATTTAAAAAATTCACGTTTCAAGCTGTACTAAATCCGGATTCATATTCGGATGCTCTACAACTTTCCCGAAAAGAGTATGGTGCTAGCATGTCCCTGAAAGAAGATACAGCGTCCTCAAAACTCGTCTAAAACGTGATTTTCGAGCAAAAAACACGTTTTAGACGAGTTTTGAACACACTGTATCTTTTTATAAGAGCAAGTTAGCACCATACTCTCTTCGGGAAAGTTGTAGAGCATCTTTCGGAGCATCCGAATATGAATCCGGTTTTAGTACAGCGTGAAACGTGGGTTTTATAAATATCGAAATCCAAAAAAATTGTTTGTCCCATACAAATTTATATGGAAAATTGAATCGCTTTGCGCAAAGTGAGGACTAAACCAATCGTTCCCAAACTTTGGGGAGTTGTTTAGGACCCCAAAAGGAACTGAAAAATTGCTGTGCTCGCTAAATTTGGACAACTTTATTTTTTTCCATACAACCATATTACACCCTACTGATCCAATTGATGGAAGAACATTTTAGTGCATTTCAAGCCAAAAAATAACAGTTCAAATTTCGAACATAAATACTCAGGAATCATGCTTGTGAAACTGTTGAGGCTGTATATCCATCAGATTAATTAACATTACAATGTATATCACAAGTTGAAGCTACTTACAGCAAATTGGACAATTTACTCCCAGTAATTTCTCAAAATGAGTCATAATTGTATGATAATTACACACGTTATCAAGGCAACGCAATTTGGCACCATTGCCTTGGTCGCTTCAGGGAAGGATTTTGGCAAGGCCAGCGCAGTAGTGCCAACAAGTGCCCCACGGGTAAAGACCCGGGATCCCGACCCCGTGGATGATTTACTACCCAGAAACCGCAACCTAAGTATATTTACTCACACTTACCCTAAATTCGCCACCACTGCCGTCGTCCAGCTCCAGGACGTAACCCTGCACAAAGGAGTGACTCGGCGGCTGCCATGCAACAGTTACCGAGTTGTTTTCGGCGGAACAATCCTCGGGAATTATGATCGGTGCCAGGGGAACTGTGGAAGGGGGGCGCCCAAGGTTGTCACGGGGTCGGAGATGTCCGTTTCCGACGCGATGCGATGTGATGATGGCGAAGAGCCAGGAAAATGGAAATGAATAATTTGAATTATTAATATTACGCTGGGGCACATTTTTGGCAAAAGAAGAGGGAAATGTGTTTTTTTTTGCATTCACATTTTTGGAAGGGAAAAGTTTCACTCTTTTGTCGTTTTGGGAAGGGCAAATTAAAGTAATCAAAAGATCATAATAAAGTTTAAATGAACACTGAAAGGAACAGAAATGTGAGCTTTTTATGGCAGTTGGGGAAAACGATAACCTTTAAGTTGATATATCCTTCGTCGCAACTAATCAGCAATGATGAGCTTTTGAAACCGTAATTGGTCTCATTTTACCTCCATCAGGCGTAAATTTCATTCATGCTTTGCATCTATGCGCTGATTGCAGTTGCGAATCTATAATAGGCCCAATAAATAAACGAAAATGCCATGAATGAACAGCAAACAGCTCTCGAGCCTCCTCCGATAGGCAAAAGAGGTAGGTAATTGCCAACTAAATGTGCTCTGTGCCTTTTAAGGTTAAATCTACTTAACATGCCCCAATTGACCACACTTCTCCAGTGCTGAGGCTGACGGCGGGCGCGTGATCTTGCCATCATCGGCCAAATGGCGACGAAATGCACCTTGTTGAGCTGCCTGCCACGGCGGTGATTTCGAAAACCCATCCAATCCACAACCGAACCGACACGGTTCACTTCACAGCCTTCGGGATGATTGATCTGTGGACGGTTAGATTTCATTTATCATATGGGTAATTCTCCGCCAACTCACACAGCAGTTGCCCCGACCCCTCTTCGATTTGCGTGAAACTTTGTCCTAAGGGGTAACTTTTGTCCCTGATCACGAATCCGAGGTCCGTTTTTTGATATCTCGTGACGGAGGGGCGGTACGACCCCTTCCATTTTGAACATGCGAAAAAGAGGTGTTTTCAATAATTTGCAGCCTAAAACGGTGATGAGATAGAAATTTGGTGTCAAAGGGACTTTTATGTAAAATTAGACGCCCGATTTGATGGCGTACTCAGAATTCGAAAAACGTATTTTCATCGAAAAAACACTAAAAAGTTTTAAAAATTCTCCCATTTTCCGTTACTCGACTGTAAAAATTTTGGAACATGTCATTTTATGGGAAATTTAATGTACTTTTCGAATCTACATTGTCCCAGAAGGGTCATTTTTCATTTAGAACAAAATTTTTCATTTTAAAATTTCGTGTTTTTCTAACTTTGCAGGGTTATTTTTAGAGTGTAACAATGTTCTACAAAGTTGTAGAGCAGACAATTACAAAAATTTTGATATATATACATAAGGGGTTTGCTTATAAACATCACAAGTTATCACGATTTTACGAAAAAAAGTTTTAAAAAAGTTGGTCGTCATCGATCATGGCCGTTCATGGTCACCCGCGACAGACACGGACGACGAAACAAAGAGAAACGCAAAAGTAACTTTTTCAAAACTTTTTTCGTAAAATCGCGATAACTTGTGATGTTTATAAGCAAACCCTAATGTCTATATATCAAAATTTTTGTAATTGTCTGCTCTACAACTTTGTAGAACATTGTTACACTCTAAAAATAACCCTGCAAAGTTAGAAAAACACGAAATTTTAAAATGAAAAATTTTGTTCTAAATGAAAAATGACCCTTCTGGGACAATGTAGATTCGAAAAGTACATTAAATTTCCCATAAAATGACATGGTCCAAAATTTTTACAGTCGAGTAACGGAAAATGGGAGGATTTTAAAACTTTTTAGTGTGTTTTTCGATGAAAATACGTTTTTCGGAATTCTGAGTACGCCATCAAATCGGGCGTCTAATTTTACATAAAAGTCCCTTTGACACCAAATTTCTATCTCATCACCGTTTCAGGCTGCAAATTATTGAAAAACACCTCTTTTTCGCATGTTCAAAATGGAAGGGTCGCCCCCTCCGTCACGAGATATCAAAAACGGACCTCGGATTCGTGATCAGGGACAAAAGTTACCCCTTAGGACAAAGTTTCACGCAAATCGAAGAGGGGTCGGGGCAACTTTTCCCGATTTCGTGTGAGTTGGTAGAGAATTACCCATATTGACTCTGGTCTGCTGTGCACTCAGTTTGCGTAAAAAGACAAGTTTATACTTGATTCCAACCTGTTTAAAAAAAAAACTTCTGTTGAATTTATATTTTAAATTTCATTGGACAATTTATTCGTTAGTTAGTTTTATATTTCGTTCTATAATTTGATATTCCCCGCACTCGATGGTCCCTTCAATATCGACATCGAGAGTGTCCACTATAATTAAAAAAAGTAATTGAAAGGATATGCTAATAGCATCGAGTAGTTGTCATGAGAAAAATTCAACAGTTTTATAGAAAAAATCGTTTAAATCTTCATAAATCTCCATTTTAAGCATTTTGAGCACGGCTTATCTGATCAGTTCAGATTAATCGTTGTATATTTTTGCCATATTATATTGATCCAAACCTTAAAATATATATTTTTATTTGTTTATTTTTCATTGGTTGATAAAAACATTAGAAGGATAATGATATTTCCTTCAATACTGAGCAGATAGGTAGCTTTTAAGATTATTCTGGAGAAAAATTTGAAAAGGGCGCACAAGCATTTTGACTGATGGAACTATTTTGCAAATTCTACGTCAACGGGCATTGCAAATCAACCGTACGAATATATAATGCATTTTTAAACAATTTTCTCATTGAAATGTATATATTCTGGCTTGTATTTTTGAATGTTATGACATTTTTGCCTTTCTTACTAAAGAAAGGTATAGGTTTTTACATATTTTTGATTTTTAATTTTTTAAGTGTCATATTTTGAACCACATAGATGTAAGACAAAAATGTTATCATTTTAATTATAATACACTCAAACCCCGATGGTTTGACACCAACTGTTGTCAAACGAACGGAGTCACTTTTTAGTTTGACACCCCTTTTACACGGGGTTCACACACACTACCAAACGTTTGTTTTGATAGTGTGCGTGAGCGCAGTGTAAAAAGTGACAGTTTGTCACTTTTTAGTTTGACTTTGATCAACCAACGAGGAACAAACTAAAAAAGTGTCCAACGAAAAAGTGACCAACCACCGGGGGTTGAGTGTACACGATTCTTCTAAGACATTTAAGATGGCTGAGCAAAAATTTCCGTCAAGATAAGTGTCAAACTCCATAGCATTATCGAAATGTATAATTTTTCGGTATAATTGCTGAAAAGTTGAACGTTTCTTTACAAGTGCTGAAATATTGAACTTTATTATACACAACGAACGCTGAAAAGTGCTTTTCAGTACTGTTATTTTTGACGATTAAAATTAGGTCTTTTCATCATTCAAGAATGACAGGTTGTAGATTGTCAACGAAGTTACAAAAAAATACGTCAAAATTCGTAACAATCAATGGATAATGAAAATTAATTATATTAGGTTTAGCATTTCAAATTTGAGGAACATAAAAAAATAATAGCTTGAATTTTGAGAGAATTTTTTGAAATTAAATATGTCTTTATTGAACTTTCTAATAATAATTACATTTCTTTAACATGCTAAGTGGTAAGGCTTAATGCTCTTCATCTTTGTTGTATTTTTTGTTTTTTTTTTTTTATTAACTGTCCACATTCATTTCAAAAAATCAAATTATTCGCTCTACAGCATTGCCTTGGCGTTCTCGATTGCGAGATTCCTACTCGAAACTAGGTGTTCGAAGGCTTGATTGTTGAGGCAATTGCAAACCTCTTTTTACACCCTAGCTTCCATCCGCCCCGGGATTCGAACTGACGACATTTGGATTGTTAGTCCAACTGCCTACCAGCGACTCCACCGAGACAGGACCCAGGGAGACGACTCCTACACCTGGACTGAGCTAACGACCTAACCATTAGGTTAGTCCGGGTCCAACATTTACTTCCCTTCCGACGGAAGGCGTGATCAGACAAATCTCGTCTCGAAAAATGCCACCGGGACCGTCTGGGTTCGAACCCAGGCCGACTGGGTGAGAGGCAATCACGCTTACCCCTACACCACGGTCACATTCATTTATTAACTTCAAATTGTTTTACATTTTTGCATAGAATTGAATACATTTGGGTAAAAAAGAAAAAAAAATGTTTTAACAACTAATCCTAACTTAAAACTAAAATAAACATTCTTTGGACTTTTGAACGATGTTATGTTCTTTTTATGAATCTTTGCTCTAATACTTATAAATTTGTCTTACAAAAAGTAATATTTGTTTGAATATTTTTTGCGAATATTTTTTTTATTAAAGTACAGCTATTTTCTGTTTACACCATGCCAAAAACAACCTCCTACAATTTGGGTACGAATTATTTTTTGTTGTTTTCATTTTTCGGCCAATTGAAAAACTGATACAATAGGATTAAAATTAAAAAAAAATCCCAAAGAATGTTTGGTCCTATCTCGTTCCTGGCAAAAGATATAGGTTGCTCAAAATTGGTCTAAATTATAAAAAAATCTCGTTTTAGATCTGTTTTGAGAATGCTTTGGGTGACAATACAAAAATCGACCTCAGAGATTCCCTCTGATTCGATTCCTTAGGCAAAAATAAGTAACTGTGAAAATTATGAGCGGTATCGCTTTTTTTTTATTTTCTTTAAAAAAGTTTTAGCAATTTTTCTCAATGGCAGAAAAAAAATGCAAAAATCAAATAACGTAAAAGTTGGTATTCCCAACCAAAATTTAAATGCTTTGTGGAATCCGGGGATGCACCAATTACTCTCAAATTTTGGGGTATTGTTTTGAGGCCTCATTACGATCACGATTGAATCGGACAATGTTTGAAGATTTTGTATGCATACGTCAAACCACGCTAATATTTTTTCTTTTTTTTAAATTTAACTGAAAATGGTAATTTTTTGTTAATTCAGCCGTTCAGTAAAATTTTATACTAAATTCAGCGTATTTTATGTTGTATCTTTTTTCACCCCCTGAGTGTGTTCTGCAGTGAGGCACTGGGCACAGAGAAGAGACCTCAAATCTCAGGTGAACAACATCGTTTAGTCTCAGGCCAACCTGGCAGAAGTGGTTTTGTACCGTATACCTCCCAGTCCAAGAGAATTCGATTCTGAGGCTTTGCTGGCTGGACAAAACCACAACCATTACAGCTTATTCGATTTAATTTTGCCTTAAGCTTGGCTCGGTGTTTGGCTTTCCTGTGTGAATGGTGCTGATAGTTGTGTTTGTTGATCTTTGAGCTGCAAAAGATGGGAAAATTTGTATCCCAAAGAGGAGAGTTCTTCCGGGGAGGGATCATCGGTGAATTGCTGGATAATGACACAATAGGTGGGTACTAATTTGAGACTAATGCATTAGAGGGAATTTGATTAATTGTGTTATGCAATTGCTTTGCATTTATTTACATGATAATAAGTATAGCCCAAACCATTCAAGATAAAATTAATTTGAAGAAGATTCCAAAATCACGTATAAAAAGAGTATGTATATCAAAAAAACTTTCATTAATTTCAAATGTTCATCCCTTTCCCCACAGCTACAACAGCTAAACCACAACACAATACGCTCGGCAGCCTCTGGCAACTGTTCCAAATCCTGTTACAGAGCTAACATTCGATATTGATTAGCATTCCATTTTCACCCACATTGCATAGCCCAACGACAACGCCGATGCTGAAAACCAGAGCCAAAGCTCAAACCCATTACTGCTCTCTAGAGCTGGAACTGCTGCTGCTCCTGCGGTTAGTTGTCGATGATGGGTTCAGTATCTGGCTGCAAATCTGGTCTCCAGTTCCACAGTACATCAACACAAACGGCACCGCTCCATCCGTCACGAGCAGGCTGGCAGCATCCAGGACCGACCTCCATCACACTCCAACGTGGACTGGGCTAAGCCATGCATGACTGTGGAATAGATTCGATTAAATCTAACCCAGGGCGTGCAGATATGCACATATGCAGCATGAGATTCAGTGTCGTTTCCGGAAAGAGAAAGAGAATGAAAGTGTGTTGCTGCTGCTGGTCCTCCTCTTAATGGTTGCCATGGGCACTAACCATCATTGTTACAATTTGCTGCTGTAAGCTTTCCGGGAGAGAAAACTGTGTGCCAACAAGAAACTGAAAACTGTTCAGGGATAAAAATTTGAGCTTTCCTCGGGATTCGGGACGGTACAAATGCATCGAAGCTGATTCTGGATCTAGATTGCACCAGAAACGGAATCTCGGTTACATTCCACAGGGTTTGCAATTGCATCCGATTTACACACTTGACCAAACTGACGATTACACAGTCGTCTGGACTTGGACCACTTCGGGGTCCGAGAGTAAGCAGTTTCGAAATCGGACGATTAGACTGAGCTCCGGATTGTGTTGGTTGATTCGTTACAATCATCGATATCAGTTGTTTGCACAACAAGTCTTCAGAGTGTTTGCAAGCTTTTTATTCAGATTACAGCTTAAATTCATTTCATGTTAGTTTATTGTATGATCAGAAATATTTGAATAATTTACATGCTTGGAATATTTGAAAATATCATAATCTGCAGAAACTTCAAATTATGAAATTTTTTAAAGATTTTATTTAAAAATCGCACCTTTTAACTTAGATTTTTTAACTCAAACACTCCGCAAGATTGTTAACTGGAATGTTGGAAGCAGTTGCAAACAAAATAAAAATGCATGGCATATTAAAAACTCACTTTTGAAGATAATGTTCATTGCAATGTTTTACGAAATGCAAATAATAAGGATAGCTGAATTAGTATATATTTGGTAACTTGTACTATCACTAACTTTCACAGTTGTTTTGCTGTACCGCCATCTTGGGTGAAATGGGACACATGGGGCGAATTGGGACAGCGGTTTTAGCCTTGTTACTGTACAACATTTGGATAATTCTGATTAGTTTCGGATAGAACAGACACAGAACATCTAAAATAGTGCATCGTGTTCCAAATTTCAAGCTTTTAAGTACCGTAAAACGGGGTGACTTTGATAGATTTAAGAGTTTTTTAAAAAAATTCGATAAAAAAAATTTAGTTAGTTGTAATTGGGAAAATGTTGATAAATAGCATTATTTTAATATTCTCGAAGTGTCATGATTTTCCCAATGAACTTGATTTCGAATCGGAAAAAGGTTTCCTTATTCGGATTCTTTGGACAATTTTTCTCTAAAAGATGGTAAAATAAATTTGTAATAATAAATATTATTATTATCCAAAGCACAGGAAACATAATTCACAAAATTTCTGAATTGAAAGGCATTTTCAGTAGAACAAATTTTATATAAAATGAGAAAACTTTTGCTTCGAATTCAGTTCAAAATGTAATATGAATCGATAATTTTATGAACAAAACTAGTTTTAACAAATTTTTGACAAAATTCTGTCTTTTTAGTAATTTTACCGAAAATGTTTATGTATTTTGTTGAAAAGCTTTTAAATTTGGCAAACAGCAATTCCATTTGAAAAAAGCCTAAACCGAAAAAAAAGTTCTCCGATCGGGCTTAAAAATTTTCTTGGCCAAAATAATTAGACCAGGGTGGCCACCTCGGGAAAAAACCGGGATTTTTATCAACCGGGAGAAAACCGGGAAAAACTCGGGAATTCGACTGAGAAACCGGGAAAATATTTTTAGTTTATATAAAAATTGACTAAAGCCTCTTTAATGTTCTCAATATGTTCTTTTCTCAAACAGAATATTATTCCTGTTATTCTAAATGTAGACTTCGCGAAAACTATGTTTGAATTTGTGTAATAGATTGTGTATAAAATGCTTCTTGGTTATGGATGATTTTTCTTTTGTACACCCAGAACTGGGCATCGGCATACGAGAGGATAAAGAGCACGGTTCGGTAGTAAAATGGTACTGTGTGCGGACGGAGAGGATAAATCCCAAAATTACCGAGAGTACTTTACTCATGGGTTCATTTTCAAAAAAAGTTCATTTATCAAAAAAAAGTACCGGTACCGAGACTCGAACCCAAGACCTTCGGCATATTGAACCGTGCCTATGCCGTATAGGCCACCAAGGTTCGGTGATTAAGTGGCGGTAATTTATCCATATAAGCCACTCAATAGGATGAACTGTTCCAATGAACGAATGAACACGCGAGAGGTCTATACTCTCGCAAAATAGTACTTTCCTCACGTTTCTTTTCGGGAGGACTATCCCCTCGATCTTTAACTTTGGGTGTATCCTATGATATTTTTACTTGGCGATTTTCATTTATTTAAATATGTTTGATCTACAGCAGTGGTTCTCAACCTGGGATACAGGTACCCCTGGGAGTACCACAAGCGGTCTCAGGTGATCCGGAAGACAAACCCCGTAATGGCGGGCATATGTCCCAAACTAAATATTTAAGAGACAAAAAATATCAAATGGATTTGAAGCAACAAACTAACAACCATATTTAGGGTGCAGTGAGTTACGGGTGAATTAAAAAATATTTAAATGATAAACCTATGATTTGCATTCGTTAAGCAATTTTAAGAATTTGAAGTAAAGTGCTCCGTTTATGAGTTTGTTGTTTTTTTTTTCTACGAATATTTGTTTCAAATTTGCAAATTGTGCCAACTACCATATTGGTATTTAAAACATTCGAAATGTTAGTAAAAATATCTTATGTTTGAACGAAGTTGACTTTATAGCTGTCGGCAACCATTGCTGGTACCAACCACTAGCGTTTTCCTTTTATCTACAAGGATCTTATGTTTTAGAATTTGGATATTGTCAATTCGACCTTTCTTTGCTAAAATATTAGTTTTGCATAAAATTCAAATCAGGATTTTTTTTTAAATTTAAAGATCAAGATTTTTCTCTCAAATAGTCACACAAAATACACTCTTTTAAATATTTTTCGTTGCCTGTATCTCAGCAACAAAGGCATGGATCAAAAATGTTCAAAAATTAAAGCAGTTAAGAATTTTCTCAACCATTTTTTTAGAGTTAAAATAGAATTATTCTTTATTGAAAACAGCTACAACTTCTGAAAAGTACTATTAAATAGAATGTTTAAATCAAAAAACAAAACAGTTCTTTAAAATCTTTTGAATGTATATTTTGAGCAGTTTAAAAAATCTCTGTTTCAAAAACAATTCGTCCGTCATCAGAAATATACATTAAAAAAATAATATGGGATGTGTATGCAGAAATGAAAAAGTAAATGAAAATTTGGTTTACAAAAAGAATATCTCTAAATTTATGGACATTTTAAGTAGATAGTTTAAAAGAAATAAAGAAATACATTTTATTTTGAAGCTTGACTAAAAAAACTGATTTAAAGAAACGACGTTGTTTTGGCTATCCAGTACAAGTTTTAAAAAAAAGATTATTTTTTTCAACAATATTTAGTTTAGCATTGAAATACATTTTTAACGACATTTTAATGCTTTAAAATTCAGGTCTTAATCAAGCATCAATAAAAAATTTTCACATCCGTGCAAAACAAAATTAATAAAAAATATAAAAAAGCCATAGTCTCAACATTTGAATGCAAAAAGTTTTCAAAATACATTTTACACTAGTTCAGTTATTTTGCAAACAGTAGTCTTCAAAAAATGTAAGATCTGACGAAAACAAAAATGTCAACAAAGAAAAACTTTTTACGATACTAAAGATCGACCATTTTCAAAAATTCAAGAGACTATTAAATCAACCTAAACATGCTTAAAAATGATTCTTAACGCAAGGGAATGCACTTTAAACAGATTTCAGCTGAATGCACTCAAATTTCCATTTTGATGTTTTTTGAAAAATTATTGTTTGCCCCCTGATTTTTCGGGTCAACTTAAATGGGGGGCGACAAAAACTTTAAATCAAATTTGTATCAGCCTTATGAGTTGTTGAAAAAATCTCAGAAAGGTCATTTTTTTACGATTTATACCATTTTGTGTTTTATAGAACTTTTTTTCAGTAAAAATTATTTTCGAAAAATTCCAAATTTTATTTTTTTCCCATCAATGTATGTATTAACTTACCAAAGCTAATAAATCCATAAAAAAGTCTCAAGGTACTGATTTTTTTACACTTGTTTGGCACTTTTCCTGCACTGCTGCCAAAGTGCATACATTTTTGTTTGGACTTATGACGCGAAAAGACTTTTAAAAAGAAAGTACTCACATAATATTAGCCAAAAAATAATAATTAATTAACAGGAATTGATAATTCTATGAAGAATCTTTCTTCTTGAATTTTTATAAATGTTGATATCAATGTATTCTTGCAAATCTTTTCTTGTAAATTCCATTTTCTGCTTTCTAATAATAATTCATGTTATTCTAAAAAATAAAAACTATTTTTTATTTTGAGTTTGTAAAATCTGTAGAGCATGATGATGAAAAATCCCAATCATTAAGAAAATTAGAGGTTTGGATTGGAAACAGATAAAAAGGCTTCGTTTACAACTTACTTACTTTGTTCTCAAGATATTTGAAAGGAATTCAAACTTTGAAACAAATTTATGCGTTAAAAAAGTATGTTGATACTAACGTTAGCCTGAAAAACATTGAAATTTGGTTTAAAAACATTCCGGAAAACTTCTTCTAGTATCGGGAGAAAACCGGGAAAAAACCGGGAAATTGAAAATCGAAATCTAGTGGCCACCCTGAATTAGACCCGTATTTTTTTGTTTGGCCATTAGGGTGACCTACATCGTGCTAGGGTGGTTAAAAAATGGCAATTTTCGACATTTTTCGCAAAAACCTCTTTTTTCCAAAAATCATATATCTGCGCCATTTCATCCGATTTCAGCTGTCTTAGACGCAAAAGAAAGGTAGTGAGTTTAGCTATTTGGGAGAAATAGTAAGAAGTTTCTTAAATCTACCTTACCATTTAAAAAAAAATCGCATCAAAACATAAAATGGCGTTTTGACCGTGTCTGGACCAAAGAGCCTATGTCTGAAAATATTTTTATCGGATTCCTCGGAAAATTTCACATAACATATTAAAAAATTGGCGATGTCGAACCGTACGTTTCGGAGATATGATTTTTTGAAAATAAAAACTGAGTTTTTAAACGCGCCTCGCGCGAAAACGGGAAAATGACGAAATCGGCAAAAAATCAACTTTTTCACTAAAACTGCGATAACTTTAAAATTTCAGCGATGACCTTTAGATGTTTGGGTATCAAAATTTTCGTAATTGAAAGGCGCAACTTTCTTTTGCGTCTAAGACAGCTAAAATCGGATGAAATGGCGCGGAGATATGATTCTTCGAAAAAAGAGGTTTTTGCAAAAAATGACGAAAATGGCCATTTTTCAGACCACCCTAACACGGCGTAGGTCACCCTAATGGCCAAAATTATTTTGACCAAGGAATACCCAGAAAATTTTTGAGCCCGATCGGAGAACTTTTTTTTCGGTATAGGCTCTTTTCAAATGGAATTGCTGTAAACATAAACATTGTTTTTTTTTTTCTTCTAAAAACTATATCTGCAACATTAGTAGTGGTTTGAACACCTTGAATATGAATTCAACAAGAAACACTATGACTATCAAAGCCACCCCGGCATTCAAAACAAGAATTTTTAACGTGACTATTTTTTTTAAACACTATTGAAAAAAAAATTCTAGAATAGTGCATGGACTTTGTGCGGCCTACCCCATTACATATTTTGAAAGCAATAATCTTTAGAAAAACCTTACCAGATGAAAAATATTTCAAAAATAAATTGAAATCCTATCAAAGTCACCCCGGTTTACGGTACTCTAAAAACTTATTCAGACTGTAAACCCCTTTCTCCCCAGATGACGGTACCTGATTATAATGGTTCCAAAGTGGCCACATTGGACCAAAAATGGTCTTGAGTATAATAAATGAGCATTATCTATCATTCTGGCATGGATTTGACATAGATTACACAGCGTAACAAAAATTTTTTTTTGTTATTAGCAGGACGATTCAAAAAACTCCCCGAGGGATCGGCTTCCTGAACACAATGCAACCTGGCCCATGTCTTAATTGTTACCCTAGCTCGAGATATTCAATGCAGAAGTTTTGCATATGAATCACCCCCCGTCGAAAAAATATTTTTTATTTTGTTTTCACTGTAACTTAAGTTTTATAAGGTCTTTTTAGATGCTTCTGGTGTCATTGGACGGTAAATTGTTATTAAAACCCAAAATATGGTCCCGTTGGTCGGTTCCCGAAACCGGTTCCGGTGGAAATCCGGATTATTGGCCAAAATTGTGCGAAATCTTCAAAATTTTGAAATTTGTTGCTCTTTATGCGAAAAAAAACATACTATTGCTTCAAACAATCAATACAAACTCAGAAAATGGTTTGGCCAAGCATATCCGAAGGTGTTTTATCAAAAATGTGGCCATTGAGAACCGGTTCTGGCCTATCCGGATCCGGAAACTAGAAAACATTTAAGCAGTTTTTTTTCAAAATTCCTATGTGTCAGACAATTTAGAAAATCAAATGTGGTGTTGAAGCATTTTTTGCTACTCTATACTTTCAGAATCTCAAAATATGGCCAAGGGGCCAATGGGAACCTGTTCTGACTGTCCCGGATCCGGGAAACAGTGGTCACATGACATTTTTATTGAATTTATTAAAAAGTTGTTTTAGTTACCAGAATTTCAAAATTCCTTGAAAAAAAATCTGATTTTATTTATAGCCAGAATCAGAAATGTGGCCATCGGGAATCTATTCTAAATGTTCCGGATCATGGAACCAGTGGACACTTGACAGTTTTATTTAAAATTTAAAAAATAAGTTTATTTTTTTTAATTAATCTAAATTTCATCAAAATCAGAATCAGAGATGTAGCCAAATGGCTAACCGGACCATGTTTATATATTCCGGACAGGGAACCAGTGGACAAAATTCAAGATTCCTGGAAAACAAATCAGATCAGAAAGTTGGCCGAGTGGCCTACCGGAACCTGTTTTAAATGTTGTTAAAATATTGTAAAATAATTTTATTAAGAAATTTTCAGGATTCCTTAAAATGCATCTGAATTTAATTAAAATCAGATTTATAAATGTGGCCAATGGGAACCTGTTCTAAATAATCCGGATTAGGAAACCAGATGACACTTGACATCTTAATTAAGTTTATTTAAAAAAAGAGCTATCGAATTTATAAGATTCCTGTTTAAAAAAACAGAATTCATTTAAATTTATTTTTACATTTTCATTTAATTTATTTTAAAAACATAGTTACTGGATTTATAAGATTCCTGTAAAAATCTAATTTTTTTGAAATCATTTTGAAATTTCAATTAAATTTATTTTAAAAATAACTACACTACTTACAAAAATTCTGCAGAAAATCTTGATTTATTTAAAATAAAAATCAGAAAGTATCTGATTTTAAGTAAATTCAGTTTCATTTTAGTGAGTTTTGAAATTATCCTAACTAATATATTCGACAACATTTTAACAACATTTAAAACAGGTTCCGGTTGGCCACTTGGCCAGATTTCTAATTTTGATTTAAAGAAAATTCTGAATTTTTGCAGAAATTTATTAAGTCAAATAATTTTTTTTTTTGAATAAAATAATTTTTTAATAAATTCTGATTTTTTAACAGGAATCTCATAAATCCAGTAACTGCGGGGAGCGGCTGTGGCTGAATGGTTACGGTGTTCGCTTTGTAAGCGAATGGTTCTGGGTTCGATTCCCATCTGCTCCCAACGAGAAAGTTTAAGAACGCATAAATTTGAAATGATGAATATGAACGAAAAATCAAAGTCGCTCGAGGCGGGGTTCGATCCTCCGTCCTTTGGATTGGTAAGCAAAAATGCTAACCACAAGGCCATGATGACTTGGTGAGCGTGGACTGGAATTAGGAATACTGTTACAGAGAGCGAGTTGTGGCGCTATAACCACGGCAAATAGTGTCCAGGGCATTCGTGGAAATACAATGTCCCATCCCAGAGGGTCCCGGAGTACCAAACCTTCTTAGCATGGTGCTCCCAACGAACACAACCAAATCTCGGAGCGTATGATGGTGTGTCCCCACGCTTCTTCCTCCCCTGTCGATTCAGAATTGTGTTGTTGTTCGAACACTCAGTGCTCAAACTCAACCCAATTACGAGTCATCTCTGCGATACGGCCTGGCCGGTTTAACGCTTGTGATGTTTCAATGCATTTCTAATGCAATGGCGCACTACAAATGTTAATAAATGACAAGAAGGGTGCTAGGCGTCATCTAACCTAAGGCACTCTCCAGGATCCTTTCGAAAGATTGGCTGCGCTAGGGTCTGATTTGATTAGATTAGATTAGATTAGAATCTCATAAATCCAGTAACTTTTTTTTAATAAATTTAATTAAAATGTCAAGTGTCAACCAGTTTCCTGATCCGGATTATTTAGAACAAGTTCCCATTGGCCATTTGGCCACACTTGAGATTCTGATTTTGAATAAATTGCGATTTTTTCAGGAATCTGTTAAGTCCAGTAACTATTTTTAAAAATAAATTTAATTCAAATTTCAAAATGATTTTAAATAAATTCAGATTTTTCGAAGAATCTTATAAATCCGGGCCAGGTCCGGTGAGGCAGTGGTTAGCGTAGTTGCCTCTCACCACAGTATGGCCTGGGTTCAATCCCAGACGGACCCGGTGGCATTTTTCGAGACGAGATTTGCCTGATCACGCCTTCTATCGGATGGGGAAGTAAAGCGTCGGTCCATTTGCGTAAAAGAGTTTTTGAGTGACTCACCACATATAACCTTCGGACGCCTAGAAATGAGCTTTGCTTTTTTATAAATCCAGTAACTATGTTTTTGAAATAAATTTAATAAATTTGTCAAAATAATTTCTCCGGGACTCTTATAAATCCAGAAACTATGTTTTAAATAAATTTAATTAAATGTCAAAATAACTTTTAATAAATTTTGATTTTTTAACAGGAATCTTATAAATCCAGTAATTTTTTCTTTTAAATAAAATTAATTAAAGTATCAAGTGTCAACAGGTTTCATGATCCGGATTATTTAGAACAGGTTCCAATTGGCCATCTGGACACACATCAGATTCTGATTTTAAATAAATTCTGATTTTTTCCAGGAATCTGTTAAGTCCAGTAACTATTTTTAGAAATAAATTTAATTAAAATTTCAAAATGATTCTAAATAAATTCTGATTTTTCGAAGAATCTTATAAATCCAGTAACTATGATTTTTAAATAAATTTAATTAATTTGTCAAAATAATTCAAAGAGAAGTCAGATTTTTTTTGGGTCTCTTATAAATCAAGTAACTATGTTTTTAAATAAATTTAACTAAGATGTCAAAATAATTTTAAATAAATTCTCTTTTTCAACAGGAATCTTATAAATCCAGTTTTTTTAAAATAAATTTAATTAAAATGTAAAGTAACAACTGGTTTCATGATCTTGATTATTTAGAATAGGTTCCAATTGGCTGTTTGGTCACATTTCTTATTCTGATTTTAAAATGATTCAGTTTTTTTCCAGGAATCTGTTAAGTCCAGTTACTATTTATTTAAATAAATTCAGTTGAAATTTCAAAAATAAATTTAAATAAAATCTGTTTTATTTAAACAGGAATCTTATTATTCCAGTAACTTTTTTAAATAAATTTAATTAAAATGTCAAGTGACCACTAGTTTCCTGATCCGGATTATTTGGAACAGGTTCCAATTGGCCATTTGGCCACACGACAGATTCTGATTTTAAATAAATTCTGATTTTTTCCAGGAATCTGTTAAGTCCAGTAACTATTTTTTTAAATAAATTTAATTAAAATTTCAAAATGATTTTAAATAAATTCTGATTTTTCGAAGAATCTTATCAATCCATGTTTTTTTAAAATAAATTTGATTAATTTGTCAAAATAATTTTAAGAATAGTCAGAATTTTTCAGGGACTATTAAAAATCCAGTTACTATGTCTTTAAAAAAATTTAACTAAAATGTCAAAATAATTTTAAATAAATTCTCTTTTTTTAACAGGAATCTTATAAATCCAGTATTTTTTTATATAAATTTAATTAAAATGTCAAGTGTCAATTGGTTTCATGATCCAGATTATTTAGAACAGGTTCCAATTGGCCATTTGGCCACACATCAGATTCTGATTTTAAATAAATTCTGATTTTTTCCAGGAATCTGTTAAGTACAGTATCTATTTTTTAAATAAATTTAATTAAAATTTCAAAATGATTTTAAATAAATTCAGATATTTCGATGAATCTTATAAATTCAGAAACCATTTTTTTAAAATAAATTTGATGAATTTGTTAAAATAATTTTAAGTGAAGTCAGAATTTTTCAGGGACTCTTATAAATCCAGTCTGTATGTCTTTAAATAAATTTAACTAAAATTTCAAAATAATTTTAAATAAATTCTGTTTTTTAACAGGAATCTTATAAATCCAGTTTTTTTAAAATAAATTTAATTAAAATGTCAAGTGTCAACTGGTTTCATCATTCGGATTATTTAGAAAAAGTTCAAATTGGCCATTTGGTCATATTTCTTATTCTGATTTTAAATAAATTCAGTTTTTCTCCAGGAATCTGTTAAGTCCAGTTACTATTTATTTAAGTAAATTCAATTATAATTTCAAAATAATTTTAAATAAAATCTGTTTTATTTTAACAGGAATCTTATTATTCCAGTAACTTTTTTAAATAAATTAAATCAAAATGTCAAGTGTCCACTGGTTTCCAGATCCGAATTATTTAGAACAGGTTCCCATTAGCCATTTGACTTATTTCTGATTCTGATTTTAAATAAATTTAATTAAATTCTGATTCTGATTTTAAATAAATTCAGATTTTTTTCAGGAATTTGTTAAGTCCAGTAACTATTTTGAAAAAAAAATTAATTAAATTTTCAAAATGATTTTAAATGAATTCAGATTTTTCGAAGAATCTTATAAATTCAGTAACTATGTTTTTTTTTCAAATAAATTTGATTAATTTGTCAAAATAATTTTGAGTAAAGTCATAATTTTTCAGGGACTCTTATAAATCCAGTTAGTATGTCTTTAAATAAATTTAACTAAAATTTCAAAATAATTTTAAATAAATTCTGTTTTTTTAACAGGAATCTTATAAATCCTGTATTTTTTTAAATAAATTTAATTAAAATGTCAAGTGTCAACTGGTTTCATGATCCAGATTATTTAGAACAGGTTCCAATTGGCCATTTAGACATATTTCTTATTCTGATTTTAAATAAATTCAGTTTTTCTCCAGGAATCTGTTAAGTCCAGTTACTATTTATTTAAAAAAATCAATTAAAATTTCAAAATAATTTTAAATAAAATCTGTTTTATTTTAACAGGAATCTTATTATTCCAGTAACTTTTTAAATAAGTTTAATTAAAATGTCAAGTGTCCACTGGTTCCTGATCCGGATTATTTAGAACAGGTTCCAATTGGCCATTTGGCCACACGACAGATTCTGATTTTAAATAAATTCTGATTTTTCCAGGAATCTGTTAAGTCCAGTAACTATTTTTAGAAATACATTTAATTAAAATTTCAAAATGATTTTAAATAAATTCTGATTTTTCGAAAAATCTTATAAATCCAGTTACTATGTTTTTTTGAAATAAATTTGATTAATTTGTCAAAATAATTTTAGGTAAAGTCAGAATTTTTCAGGGACTCTTATTAATAAACTATGTTTTTAAATAAATTTAACTTAAATGTCAAAATAATTTTAAATAAATTCTGAATTTTTAACAGGAATCTTATAAATCCAGTATTTTTTTTTAAATAAATTTAATTAAAATGTCAAGTGTCAACCGGGTTCATGATCCGGATTATTTAGAACAGGTTCCAATCGGCCATCTGGCCACACATCAGATTCTGATTTTAAATAAATTCAGTTTTTTTCCAGGAATCTGTTAAGTCCAGTTACTATTTTTAAAAATAAATTTATTTAAAATTTCAAAATGATTTTAAATAAATTCAGATATTTCGAAGAATCTTATAAATCCAGTAATTATGTTTTTTTTTTAAATAAATTTGATTAATTTGTCAAAATAATTTTAAGTAAAGTCAGAATTTTTCAGGGACTCTTATAAATCCAGTTACTATGTCTTTAAATAAATTTAACTGAAATTTCAAAATAATTTTAAATAAATTCTGTTTTTTAACAGGAATCTATAAATCCAGTATTTTTTTTAAATAAATTTAATAAAAATTTCAAGTGTCAACTGGTTTCATGATCCGGATTATTTAGAAAAAGTTCCAATTGGCCATTTGGTCATATTTCTTATTCTGATTTTAAATAAATTCAGTTTTTCTCCAGGAATCTGTTTAGTCCAGTTACTATTTATTTAAATAAATTCAATTAAAATTTCAAAATAATTTTAAGTAAAATCTGTTTTATTTTAACAGGAATCTTATTATTCCAGTAACTTTTTTAAATAAATTTAATTAAAATGTCAAGTGTCCACTGGTTTCCAGATCCGAATTATTTAGAACAGGTTCCCATTAGCCATTTGACTTATTTCTGATTCTGATTTTAAATGAATTTAATTAAATTCTGATTCTGATTTTAAATAAATTCAGATTTTTTTTCAGGAATTTGTTAAGTCCAGTGAATATTCTGAAAAAAAAATTATTAAATTTTCAAAATGATTTTAAATAAATTCAGATTTTTCGAAGAATCTTATAAATCCAGTAACTATGTTTTTTAAAATAAATTTGATTAGTTTGTCAAAATAATTTTAAGTAAAGTCAGAATTTTCAGGAACTTTTATAAATCAAGTAACTATGTTTTTAAATAAATTTAACAAAAAAGTCAAAACAATTTCAAATAAATTCTGATTTTTTAACAGGAATCTTATAAATTCAGTAATTTTTTTTAAATAAATTTAATTAAAATGTCAAGTGTCAACTGGTTAAATGATCCGGATTATTTAGAACAGGTTCCAATTAGCAATTCGGCCACATCTCTGATTCTGATTTTAAATAAATTCAGATTTTTTTCTAGGAATCTGTCAAGTACAGCTACTATTATTTTAGATAAATGTTATAGAAATTTCAAAATAATTTTAAATAAAATCTGTTTTTTTAACACGATTCTCATTATTCCAGTAACTTTTTAAATAAATTTAATTAAAATTTCAAGTGTCTACTGGTTTCCTGATCCGGATTATTTAGAACAGGTTCCAATTGGCCATTTGGCCACACGACAGATTCTGATTTTAAATAAATTCTGATTTTTCCAGGAATCTGTTAAGTCCAGTAACTATTTTTAGAAATAAATTTAATTAAAATTTCAAAATGATTTTAAATAAATTCTGATTTTTCGAAGAATCTTGTTAATCCAGTTACTATGTTTTTAAAATAAATGAAATTAAATTGTTAAAATAATTTTTAATTATTTCAGAATTTTGCAAGGAATTTTATAAATCCGGTGAATATGTATTTTTAAATAAATTTAATTAAAATGTCAAGTGTCCACTGGTTTCCTGATCCAAATTATTTAGAACAGGTTCTCATTAGCCATTTGACAACATTTCGGAATCTGATATTAAATAAATTCATATGTTTTACAGGAATCTTATAAATCCAGTAACTATGTTTTAAAACAAATTTAATTATAATGTCAAAGAAATCATAAATAAATTCTGATTTTAAAACAGGAATCTTATAAATCCAGTATTTTTTTTTAAAATAAATTCAATTAAAATGTCAAGTGTCATCTGGTTTCCTTAACCGGATAATTTAGAACAGGTTCCCATTTGCCAAATTTATAAATCTGATTTTAAATAAATTCAGATTTATTTAAGGAATCCTGAAAATTTCTTAACTAAAATATTTGACATTATTTTAACAACATTTAAAACAGGTTCCGGTTGGCCACTTGACCAAATTTCTGATCTGATTTGTTTTCCAGGAATCTTGAACTTTGTCCACTGGTTCCCTGATCCGGAATATATAAACATGGTCCGGTTAGCCATTTGGCTACATCTCTGAATCTGATTTTGATGAAATTTAGATTAATTAAAAAAAAATAAACTTATTTTTTTATTTTAAATAAAACTGTCAAGTGTCCACTGGTTCCATGATCCGGAACATTTAGAATAGATTCCCGATGGCCACATTTCTGATTCTGGCTATAAATAAAATCAGATTTTTTTTTCAAGGAATTTTGAAATTCTGGTAACTTAAACAA
The DNA here is from genome assembly GCF_015732765.1 of Culex quinquefasciatus. Taxonomy (NCBI): domain Eukaryota; kingdom Metazoa; phylum Arthropoda; class Insecta; order Diptera; family Culicidae; genus Culex; species Culex quinquefasciatus. The sequence continues at coordinate 120,853,489 of NC_051862.1, forward strand.
CTTTTAAATAAATTCAATAAAAATGTCATGTGACCACTGTTTCCCGGATCCGGGACAGTCAGAACAGGTTCCCATTGGCCCCTTGGCCATATTTTGAGATTCTGAAAATATAGAGTAGCAAAAAATGCTTCAACACCACATTTGATTTTCTAAATTGTCTGACACATAGGAATTTTGAAAAAAAAATTAGTGCTTAAATGTTTTCTAGTTTCCGGATCCGGATAGGCCAGAACCGGTTCTCAATGGCCACATTTTCGATAAAACACCTTCAGATATGCTTGGACAAACCATTTTTTGAGTTTGTATTGATTGTTTGAAGCAATAGTATGTTTTTTTTCGCATAAAGAGCAACAAATTTCAAAATTTTGAAGATTTCGCACAATTTTGGCCAATAATCCGGATTTCCACCGGAACCGGTCACGGGAACCGACCAACGGGACCATATTTTGGGTTTTAATAACAATTTACCGTCCAATGACACCAGAAGCATCTAAAAAGACCTTATAAAACTTAAGTTACAGTGAAAACAAAATAAAAAATATTTTTTCGACGGGGGGTGATTCATATGCAAAACTTCTGCATTGAATATCTCGAGCTAGGGTAACAATTAAGACATGGGCCAGGTTGCATTGTGTTCAGGAAGCCGATCCCTCGGGGAGTTTTTTGAATCGTTCTGCTAATAACAAAAAAAAATTTTTTGTTACGCTGTGTTATTCAAGCAAATCAAATCTAATTTGTAGTAATTATTACCTACATAGACAATAACATTGGGCGGTTCATCGCTCTTGGAATCCAACCCAGAAATTGAACGGCAAAAAGACTTCAAACAGTTTTTTATGTTATCACGTTCCAATGAATTAAGTGTAAAGCAGTGGTCACCAAAGTGAGCATTGAATAATCATGTTTTGCATGTTTTTTTGTTATGCCAATGCAGGGCCGTAGCCAGGATTTTTGTTCGGGGGGGCTTGGGTGCAAAAATTCAAGGAGTATAAAAATCAGCAAATCATTTATACCATCACTTGGTTTGTGGTATAATTATTGAGATGAATTGTAAAATTTTAATGTAATGTATGCAAAAAAGTTTTCGAAGATTTTCATATTAAGTTATCAATGTATTTATTGAAGAAACTCGTTCGTCATTTTTTTCTTTATTTTAACAGCTAGTTTGTATTAAAGGAGTAGAGAAAGTGTTTTTTTTACATTTTCTTGAATTGTTTAATTGTAATCCAATTTCGTGATAAACGTCGCTAAATTTAAAATATACTTAACTTGAATCAAATTTTTGAAAGCATAAATTTTTTTTAAAAGAAATATCGATTTATCTAACCATAAGTATTATGTTTTCTGTATTTTATACTGAGAGAAATTTTAAACCGTCTGGATTTACATTTTCAGCTGTGTGATAATTGTGATGGTTTATCTAATATTTTTCATTTTTTCTAGCACAACATAAACTCATAACTGGAATATTTGTTTTTCTTAAAATTTTATAAACAAACTTAAACAATGTTTTATTTTAATTGTTCTAAGCTATTGAAGCCATTTCATATTTTGCAAAGCTCCTGGTGCTCTCAAAAATAAATAATTTTAATGAAATACAAAAAATATAATCGTTGAAATTTCAGCTTCTGAAGTGTCTCCATGGCAACAAAAAAAATTACGTCGAATCTCAAGTTTACACGGAGAAAAAAGAGTTCCCAAAATCGTGAACAAGCGTTCATGATAATGGGAACCTCGAACAAAGTGTTCAAATCCCATGGTACGATTTTGAAAAACGTACCATGAAATTTGAACACTTTGTTCGTGGTTCCCATTTTCATGAACGCTTGTTCACGATTTTGGGAACTCTTTTTTCTCCGTGTACATCAACTGAGTTTACATGTGATTCATTTTTTCCGTGTCGAGTAAATTCACATTTTTTTCTGTGTAGGCCTATAATAAATATATATTTGAAGAAAAAAAATCAGTGCCTGTGTTTAATTTTAATGTGTTAAAAAATTTAGATAAAATGTATTAAATTAATTTTTAACGCCAAAATATTCACTGGAAGAGTTGTTAATAATGCATATGTAACCATTTTTAAATGCATTTGTAACCGTTAAAATTTTCCACGATTGCATCAAACATTAAAACGAATCATGTTTAACTTTAATATTCCGACTAAACGCCATTTTCAAATTCATTACTCATTGTATTCTGAAAATTGGTCCAGAATTTGAGCAAAAATAAAATTTTAAAACATGACAAAAAAATTTAATCAGATCTCAATTCTAAAGATAATTTTTAATAAAATTTTATTCTATATACATGTTTAATAATTTAGGATTGTAACCATTTATTAAAATCGATGTTTGTTCAAGCAATATCTTGACTCTAGGAACAAAATCCTGCACATTTTATGGTTTAGAAATTTTATATTTACGAAACGTTGCTAAATTAAAATTAAAGAAAACTTTATGTAAGAATTCATAAATTGATTAGTTTTATCCTGTAAATCTAATCTTAGTCTGCACTTGAATTCAAACATACCAATATTCGAAGCATAAAAAAATAAGATTATTAAAACATAATTTATTGAAATGATTGAAAATTATTTTTTGAATATCTTTATTTAAAAATGATACAAAATGTTTTTTTATAATTTAAGGATTTTTTTAGTTGTAATTATTTTATATTTTTTTATGTATTTGATTTTTTTCATTTTTGGAATTTCTGATTTTTTTGAAATTATCATGTGTAATTATTATCTTAAATTTTTGTTTTAAAAGTAAAGAATACTTTATGTAAGAATTCATAAATTGATTAGTTTTATCCTGTGAATCTAATCTTAGTCTGCACTTGAATTCATACCATACCAATATTCGAAGCGTCAAAAAATAAGATTATTAAAACATAATTTATTGAAATGATTGAAAATTATTTTTTGAATATCTTTATTTAAAAATGATAAAAAATGTTTTTTTTATTAATTTAAGGATTTTTTTAGTTGTAATTATTTTATATTTTTTTATGTATTTGATTTTTTTCATTTTTGGAATTACTGATTTTTATGAAATTATCATGTGTAATTATTATCTTAAATTTTTGTTTTAAAAGTAAAGAATACTTTATGTAAGAATTCTTAAATCAATTACATTTTTCCTGTAAATCAAATCTTAGTCTAAATTTTACTACAAGAACTATATTTTACTTTCAAACGAAAATTTTAAAAAATGTCCTGTAGTACGGAGACTCTTAAAACTCCATACAAAAAAATCTCAAGGAACGGTCAAGAAAAGGTTTACGAAAAGACTTCTCTTAAGCGGTACGCAGCTGAAAAGGAACAGAAGCAAAAAGCGTCGTTTGATATTTCTTCGGGAGCAATATGTGTTGATGAAATTTTGATTTGTTTATTTGGATGCGACTGAAAATAACGCTTAAAACTAATGTATTCGCTTAAATAATATTGAAGAATTGCCTCATGAAGCTGAATCTTAAAATGCTGAAATAAGGGAAAAGCCATTACAAAAATCACTTAATTTTCTGGTAAATATAAATTAATTTAGGAATACTAGAATTCAAACATAAAAATATTTAAAACATCCAAAAATTAAGATTGAAAAAACATAATTTATTGGATTTTGAATAACTTAATTTTAAAATGATATTTTTTTTAGTTTAGGATTTCTTAAGTATCAATTATTTTATTAATTTTTCAGTTTTAGATTTTTTATTTTTGGAATTTCAGATTTTTGATATTATTCTGTTGAATTGTTATCTTAATTTTTTATGTTTTTATTATTTTTATTTTTGATTTCTGGCATTTCTTTGTCTTATACCAAAAAATTTAAATCAAAAATTATGAAAATTTAGAAATTTGAAAGTGTAAAATTTTTAAATCTTCAATTAGCCGTTGCGAATATTATTCTGAAGTTTATGTCACTAAACTCTGACCAAAGTTGAGAGGGTTACAAATCAAAGCTACAAGCTATGGTTTTATTATTTTAAAAGTGTTCAAAACACACTTTAAATCAGTACAGTTGTTTTGCATCATCAGTTTTCAAAATATCTAGCTGATGGCGAAATCCTTTTTTCGTGAGAAAAAACTTTCCGCGGTTCATGTTCTAAATTCTAAATATTTTTAAACGAGCCCAAACATGTCGTATATGATTATCAAAGCAGGAAAAATATTTCAAATTTGTTTTCCGGACCGACCTGGTCGCTGGTCCTAAAAAGACTTAATCGAAATAAGTTATTTCCATTAAAATTGTGAAGCTATTTTTTTTTTAATATTGTATTTGCTCTCTGTTTTTTGGTCCATTTTGAAAAGGTGGCAACATAAACTTTGGAAAATATTTACAATTGATATTCAGAAATAAGAAATTATAAAAAAATAATAAAGAAATTTTAAAATTTTCAAAATGCAAATTCTAATCTGTAAAATCCAAAAAATAGAAATTAAATAGTTTAAAAATGAATTATTGATCAGAAATTATATAATCTGAAAGTGGTGTTTAATTAATTTAATTTCAGATTTTTTGAATCCAAGCTTAAATTTTTTTAACGTTTTGAATATTTTTATCATTTTATTTCTTCCTTTAAAAATCGCAAGCTCATGCACAAAGTGAAAATTAGTTGATAATAAGTATTCACTTAGTTGATCTTCCGATTTTTGATATAATAAATAAAAATTGAAGATTGGCCACGGTAGAAACTAAAAAATGTGACCAAAAGAAAGCATTTTGGACGAGTGGTTTCGGAAAAAAGGTTTACGAAAAAGTAATAAAAATACACACAGATATTTCTCAAGCATTTTTCTCTAAGGTCTTAGATATGTAACTAACCATATTCTTAAAACCAAAACGATAAAATTAGAATTGTATTTCTGATAATAGTCAAAATTCACTCAAATGTTTTTCATATTAAATGCTTTCGTTTTTAAAAACAAAATCTAAATATTTTTGAGAAATTATGATAAATTTTGAAAAATGTAGAGAAAAAACATGTATTAACAGTTTAAAGGTTTTAACGCAAATAAAGGAGGGCTATTAATTTTACAATCCAAATTCGACTAGCCGAAGCCTCGATTATCCAAAGTTTCGATTGTCCGAAGTTCGAAGGACTTCGGATAACCGAATCAGGAACAAATGAAATCGGCATGTTTTATTTGCTTGTTTTTAACATCAAATTCGGCATCTGTTTTTTTAATGGTCCAATACACCAAGTTTTTGCTTTTTGGGTGTTTTTTAATACCCCTGACGGTTTCAAAAGCACCCAAAAAGCAAAAAATGGAAATTTGGTTTATTAGACCTTTAAAAAAACACCAGAAATATTTCTTGACCTCCATTTTGACCGCCACATTGAATCCAAAAATTCTAAATTATTTTATGGTTCTTCAGGGGTCATACACAGAAAAAAAAATTCGGGTAAATTTACATCATTTATGATGTACCAAAAGTGCACGTCATTAATGATGCTAATTTACATTAACTTCAACTTAAATTTACATGCCTTCCGACGTAAACGTGGCGAACAATCAACGCTTTGAAAAGATGTAAATTTCCGATGAAAATGATGTAAATTTACCGAACCAAAATTTTTTTTTACTCCGTTGAATTTTGAATCCGACGTAAATTTCAACTGCTTCAATGGCCAAATGATGTTTGAAAACTTTTTTCTGTCCTTCCTGATCAAATCAAACACTTGATTTCGTTCAAAAGTACTTGTTTTTGATCATAAAAGACAAAAGTAAATGATTCCAAACTACATTGGGTTTAGCGCTTGAAAAGTAGTGTCAGATTTTAAATTCAACGGAGTTAAATAAAAGTAATCTGGGGTGAATCGGGACTACAGTATGAATAGGGACAGCAGTTTTTAGAGCACTTAAGCTTTTAAATTTGGAAATGGATGTACACATTTTGTTGGTCTGAGTCTGTTCTTTTTGAAACCAACCAGAAAAATCAAAATATTGTGCTCCAACATGGTTAAAACTGCTGTCCCAATTCGCCCCATGTGTCCCGATTGACCCCAGTTTACGGTACATTTATATTAAGAAAAACAGCTCATTGAACATGCCAATTGTGAATTTACCTCTGCGGAATTGATAATGGTATTAAAAAACTGCAATACTTACAGTTTTACAAATATTGTTGTTGTCAAGATGATATAAACACAACAGTAATCGTCAGATCCAAATCTCGTTGATGTTGCGATCTTCTTCATTGTCTTGTGTCGGAAACCGTATAGCGACACGCTTCAGATGCACATGCCACAGGGCAAGATCGGGGAAGATGCCCATCATGATCGGCTCGTGCCTCATCATTTCGATAAGATCATCCATCTAAAGAAGGTAAAACGGACAACAACTTGTCATCGGCATGAAGCACGACACTGCCAAAATCCGGTTCAGCACCCTGTTCAGGACGGAGGCAGCTGTCAACCGGAACTGCAACAAAACACAATATTAATCAGACGCTAATCAGACAGATACCGATTCATCTCACCTGAGGAAATGAGACCGACAGCGCCATGGAGGCAGCGTGACAGTTTCCTTGTAGCGATCCAGCGTTGCCACTGGCCGTTACGGAAGCTTGCGAAGGCTCCATCGCATTCTTCAGGACAAATTTGACGTCCCCGTTGGTATCCAGATCTCCAGACTCGTTACATTTCTCAGTGGGTAGCCGCTTACCTAGTTTATCTCCTTGTGACGATGCCCCTGAGCTGATTGGCCACATTCGAGTTACCTTGAGCACTAACTCCTGCGCCGTCACTGCATTGAAGAAGAGAGTTTTATCAAAATTTACTTATAATGAAATAGCAAATCTGAGAATAATTTTACCTTCATCAACAGCTTACGGTCCTTCTCAAATCGGCCACGATCAGGTTGACACAGAGAGGTCAAACCTTGGCGGACAGGTATTGGGCAGCGGCAGTGTGCAACTTGGTGCCGTGCTCCAGCACGATCGCCGGAAAACGGTTGAACTTGCAACATGCAACGCAATCTACCGTCCAGGTCGCCACAGCTGACCGTCGTGGATGTTCCGGAGTGTCCACATCACCTTCCTTGGCCGCATCCAGCTGTAGACACTTGAGATCCACCGTCGATTCGCACATTTCGCACTTAATGTTATTTTTGTTTACTTTGTTGTGGTCATTGAGTTGTCAAGTGGACTGGCATCAATTTTAGTGGTGAATTTATCTAACGTTCAGCTGCGATAACACTATCGCTTCACATCTACCCACTGAGAAATGCAAAGCCCCGATCGGCATTCGTCAGCCGATTTTATTCTATCATCGGGTCGTTGCATTTCTCAGTGTGTAGATGGCAAAGGGGTTGTTCAAACATCACGTCCTTCAATTTTTGGCATTTCAAAACAAAATAAACATTTTTATTCTTTTAACAAATTTTGAATTTGAAACTGGTTGAAAATTGTTTTTTTAATAAATTCAATGATTCTATTTTTAAGCAGAAAATTATTTATTTAGGTAAATCAATGAAAAGAAAATAATTTATTTAATTAAATCAATGCCTTGAATCATTTGGCCTACGGCCGAAATACGACCTGAGTAGAAGAAATACTGCAAATCTAATTTTTAATATTAAATATAAAAGGCAATGCTCCTACAAAACATTGTTTCCATCTCCAGAGTTTAAAAATAAATATTATGGGATTTCCATCTTTTCAAATAAAACCTTAGATTTTTGATTAAAAAAATATAACAGATAATAGTATGTCAAATTACTTATGTGTTAATAATACATAATAATTAAATATTTAAATCTGGAAGTTTTTTTTTTAAGGCCCAAAAGCAAACATTGAATGCATCCCCTTCTCACCTTATGTCAATGTCCAGCAGGGGATACACTCAATATTTATATATGCTTATCGGACCTTAGTTAAAAAAAGTTCACAATTTCCTTCTCACCAGATTCAGCGTAGGTTATGAATGTCCCAAAACCCGTGGTGAAAACTGAAAATACCATGGCTACCATGGCTGAACATTCCAGGAGGTGAAAATGTATCAACTGTGGTCCTAATCTGTCAAAGGTTCTGACTTGTCAGCTGTGCCTACAAAGAGAAAGTTCTGAAAGTTTTTTACTGTCGCAGTGCAAAAATGCAATTATTGTCGGAAGACGTGTTTTTTGTTGTTGTTTTGTTGCTGCACTGGGCACCGATAATCCTTCGTGAAGAATCCGGTCAAGAAATGAACTTCTCCACACCGAGTGCCAACCAAGCTTGCGATGCCGAACCAACCTTGAGATGATGCTTCTCCGAAAGGATTTTTGAGAAGCCACTACGAATATTCTTTTTTGTTTACTTCGGCGCAGCTCAGCCTACTGATGTTTCCCTTCCAGGATCGGCCTTTTTAGCCTGGTTCGCCGGCAGATATTCTGCAATATTGGTAAATAATCTAGTTTTGAAAACAAAAGTGCGTTTTACCTGTGCACATCTGCACCTGCAGCATTGTTAAGTGTAATGTTTGTTATCCGGCACCTATGCTGGATTTACCACCGGACAGGAAAGCTCATCCGGTACAAATATGTTTATCCAGGACTTTTTTTAAAGAAAAACATGCAATAAAAATGAGCCAATGCCGTAATGTAAACAAACCGTCTATCCTGCTCACGTCAGTTGATGCTTTCACAGGATACACTGTTTGTTTACACTTGGGCATTGACACAGTTTCATTTTTTTGCTTGACTTGCTTGTCAATTAGTAAACAAACTGCATCTATAGACGAAAACATACATCAACGTGAACAGAATGCACTATTGTTTGTAAACTGACCACAAACCTTCCACAATAATCGCCCGAGATTGAAATCACCTCCTTTTCATTACGAGACAAACATTCTACTGGTTTGTTTTTGTCTGCTGTCAGTTTGAACACCATTTCAGAATTGAAATTTACAAGTTTGAAAGTTTTAAATTTATGTTGACACAATTTTACGTTCCTTTTCAAATTACATGCTTTTTATTTTTTCAAATTTGCAATTTTTCAGAACTTTTGAGTTCATTTACATCAAATACACGCTTTACGTTGAATCTAATTTTACATGAAGGTTCTTTAAATGCAATTCATCTCTTTACATTAAGTTTCAAATTTACATTGAGCATGTTTACATCGAAAACATCGATTCAGTGTCGCGTAAATTCACACTTTTTTTTCTGTGTACTTAAGTTCTACAATCAAAAATAAGACAACAAGATCTAAGGATTTTTGCTATTCAGACTGTAGTCCCGATTCGCCCCAGATGACGGTAATTATTTCTATGTAGCCCCTTAGAGCAGTCCGCTCGAAAATTGCTATTTTCGAAGGTTAATAACTTTTTAGCAAAAAACCTAAAAAAATAAGGTGTCTTCGGGAAAGTTTTTCCAAATTTAAAGAAGATATTACAGTTGCTTTTCTCCATACAATTTGACGATTTTGCCCAAACTTGGTGGTCAGTGGTCAGAAAAAGCTCAAATTTTGGAACTTAGGCTAGTGATGCGTAAATCTTTGATTTCAGGGCTAGCCCCAAGCCCCAAGTAAGCCCAGATTTGGACCATCCTAACCAATGTAATGCTAAAACTACAAGATAAATGAGATGTTACTGAATGGAACAATGTTCAAATCTGCAGCTCAATTTTTAAATATCCAAATTTTGGATCCATAATCTACAAAACCTGAGCCCGGCAATGGACAGGCAAATTACTTAGTTTGATCAATCAATTCTTGATTCTCTATCTTACAAATTATTTCTGGGAAGAGAACACACAATCATTGATTTAAAATTTTTTTAAGGTAGTTCAATTTTAAAAAAATTGGAAAAAATTTCGGGGGGGGCTGCAGCCCGGAAGCCCCCCCCCCTGGCTACGGGCCTGTGCCAATGTGTCAACTCTTTAGAAAACCCCCGAATATCATGATATATACAATAACATATTTGTTAAAGTCTTAAGGGGCTAATCTCTAGCACATGGATAAAAGTGCTTTGAGGACCACTGGTTTGAACTTTAAAGCATTCATTTTATTTCATTTCGTTTATTGATGAACGAATCGATCATGGCAAAGAAAAAAATATCCAAAAGAACCATCGAGTTTCAAGCATGCTTGCAATTTAAAAATGCATCCATTGTACCTTTGAAGATACATAAACCCTTCACTGGAAAATTCTCACACTGCGGAAAAGCCACAAAAATCCAAGGATTACGGTTCCCCCGTGATCGAAGGAAAAACCCCCAAGACCCTTAACCGATGACGCTGACGCCCTCTTCACCAGTTTCAGCAGCAGCGCTCTTGAAGCATCAAATTCTGCTGGTTAGTCAACGACAGGAATCGACAACGAGCGTGACAAACCTCTCAACACATACTTGGCCAGTCCACGCAAACATGACCATTTCCCATCACTAAGCTCTGGCCGCAGTCTGCAGCAGCAGCATCTGCCGTGTTGAGGTTGGTCTTCGTTTCGGTGTTTACTGTACTGTCCTGTGTCCTCACTCTCCCTTCGTGACTCCTCTTCACACAAAAATGTGTCCAAAGGTGAAGAGCATCGACACGACGACGTCGACGATGGCTAATGCCAGATCTTTTTCTCTCCTGGGGTCGTGGAAAAACGTTACATGACATCAAGAGGGTGACACACATTAGCTTGGGTGGAAAAAAAATACGAACCCCCGACAATACATCGATCTGGTGGGACCAGCGAACACCATGTGGGTTCTTCAAGAGGATTGCATGAATACACCATCACCACCACAACAGCCAACCCAAGCGACACAATACAAACACCGACGTCCGGGTTTATCCTCTTCCTCTTGGTCGCCATCGCCATCCAGCCGGAACTAGAAGGAAGGACGGCGGACGGACGGTTTTGCGGAAAAGGATGAGCAAATCCCATCGGGGAAAAGGAAAATATTTTCGATGGTCCTCTGTGGTCGATTCTTAGAAAGATGAATGGATAACTGGCTAGCAGGGTGGCCAGTTTTGGGAGCTGTAACTTTTGCATTTTTTTTAATTTTTGTATTATTTGTAGTTTTTGTATTTTTTGTATTTTTTGTAATTTTTGTAATTTTTGTAATTTTTGTAATTTTTGTAATTTTTGTAATTTTTGTAATTTTTGTATTTTTTGTAATTTTTGTAATTTTTGTAATTTTTGTAATTTTTGTAATTTTTGTAATTTTTGTAATTTTTGTAATTTTTGTAATTTTTGTAATTTTTGTAATTTTTGTAATTTTTGTAATTTTTGTAATTTTTGTAATTTTTGTAATTTTTGTCTTTTTAAGATTGGAGTTCAATGTCATGAGAACTGATCGTTTACAAGAATATACAGTCCAGACTTGATTATCCTAAAGCTTCGAAAAATTTCACTTCGGATAATCGAATCACGAAAAAAAATCCTTGTCTAATTTTTTATTGTTGATTTTGATTGATTTTACGCTAAAGAGCAGTTCTCTAGGATTTCGGTCATTCGATTTTTTTTGTATTTTTTAATCCGACTGAAACTTTTTTGGTGCCTTCGGTATGCCCAAAGAAGCCATTTTGCATCATTAGTTTGTCCATATAATTTTTCATACAAATTCGGCAGCTGTCCATACAAAAATGATGTATGAAAATTCAAAAATCTGTATCTTTTGAAGGAATTTTTTGATCGATTTGGTGTCTTCGGCAAAGTTGTAGGTATGGATACGGACTACACTGGAAAAATAATACACGGTAAAAAAATTTGGTGATTTTTTATTTAACTTTTTATCACTAAAACTTGATTTACAAAAAAACACTATTTTTAAATTTTTTTATTTTTTGATATGTTTTAGAAGGCATAAAATGCCAACTTTTCAGAAATTTCCAGGTTGTGCAAAAAATCACTGACCGAGTTATGAATTTTTTAATCAATACTGATTTTTCAAAAATCGAAATTTTGGTCGTAAAATTTTCAACTTCATTTTTCGATGTAAAATCAAATTTGCAATCAAAAGTACTTTACTGAAATTTTGATAAAGTGCACCGTTTTCAAGTTATAGCCATATTTAAGTGACTTTTTGAAAATAGTCGCAGTTTTCATTTTTTAAATTAGTGCACATGTTTGCCCAGTTTTGAAAAAAATATTTTTGAAAAGCTGAGAAAATTCTCTATATTTTGCTTATTTGGACTTTGTTGATACGACCTTTAGTTGCTGAGATATTGCAATGCAAAGGTTTAAAAACAGGAAAATTGATGTTTTCTAAGTTTCACCCAAACAACCCACCATTTTCTATCGTCAATATCTCAGCAACTAATGGTCCGATTTTCAATGTTAATATATGAAACATTTGTGAAATTTTCCGATATCTTCGAAAAAATATTTTGGAATTTTCAAATCAAGACTAACATTTCACAAAGGCCAAACATTCAATATTACGCCCTTTTAAAATGTTTGTCTTGATTTGAAAATTCCAAAAATATTTTTTCGAAAAGATCGGAAAATTTCACAATTGTTTCATATATTAACATTGAAAATCGGACCATTAGTTGCTGAGATATTGACGATAGAAAATGGTGGGTTGTTTGGGTGAAACTTAGAAAACATCAATTTTCCTGTTTTTAAACCTTTGCATTGCAATATCTCAGCAACTAAAGGTCGTATCAACATAGTCCGAATAAGCAAAATATAGAGAATTTTCTCAGCTTTTCAAAAATATTTTTTTCAAAACTGGGCAAACATGTGCACTAATTTAAAAAAATGAAAAACTGCGACTATTTTCAAAAAAGTCACTTAAATATGGCTATAACTTGAAAACGGTGCACTTTATCAAAATTTCAGTAAAGTACTTTTTGATTGCAAATTTGATTTTACATCGAAAAATGAAGTTGAAAATTTTACGACCAAAATTTCGATTTTTGAAAAATCAGTATTGATTAAAATTCATAACTCGGTCAGTGATTTTTGCACAACCTGGAAATTTCTGAAAAGTTGGCATTTTATGTCTTCTAAAACATATCAAAAATAAAAAAATTAAAAATAGTGTTTTTTGTAAATCAAGTTTTAGTGATAAAAGTTAAATAAAAAATCACCAAATTTTTTTACCGTGTATTATTTTTCCAGTGTAGTCCGTATCCATACCTACAACTTTGCCGAAGACACCAAATCGATCAAAAATTCCTTCAAAAGATACAGATTTTGAATTTTCATACATCATTTTTGTATGGACAGCTGCCGAATTTGTATGGAAAATTATATGGACAAACTAATGATGCAAAATGGCTTCTTTGGGCATACCGAAGGCACCAAAAAAGTTTCAGCTGGATTAAAAAATACAAAAATTAAAATTGAAGAAAAAAGACCGATCTCGTAGAGAATTGCTCTAAAGTGATTTAAAAATTTTTAATGCAAGATGGCGCCCAAATATGGCGGTGACGAAATATTGAAAAAATGCATTTTATTATGAAATAGGCAATAAACTATTTCAATTTTGACTAAAATGGGGTCATAACATAACAAATCTGTGAAATATTAAAGACATCCTACCAGGGATTCTAAACAACTCGAAAGAATACTGTTTTGTTGACCGCTTTTCCTTAAAGATTTATCACTCATACACTCCGATTGGCTTCCGGCTCCTGACGTCAGCAACTAAAATCCAGTGACCCGTCCCACGCCGGAAGCACACGAAGTGGAGGGTTCTCCGAAAGATTAAATTTGATCAACTTGATATTTTTTTTTTGTTGCTGGAAAAACGTTGATTTTGTTGTTGTTGACGATGTTGTTAGCGTAAAAGCTCATCCAAGCATCCCGGGCAGCGGAAGCAGCGCCTGCTAAGGAGGGCCACTTGAGATTTAATCTGGGCCCAAATTGGAGCTTATTTTCCAGCTCGTTTGCTGTGATTCGCACTTACACGTACGCACACGTACAGGCAAAAGGAGACGCATGATCTGCTGATGGTGATATACGGCCGTTGTAGAGCTGATGTTGCACGTAAACGTGAGTCAGAAGACGATGGAGCGAAAGGTCGCAAGCGCTGGCGACTGAATCAAAGTGAAACGATGAGAAAATAAATCATCGCAGCCTGCTTCGGGCAAAACTCGCCGAGCTCGCTACTGGAACTGGTATTAAAAAAGAAAAAGCATATAAAAATAAGAATCGCGTGGGAGGGATAATAATGAAGAAGTGAAAAAAAGAGTAGCTCACATAAATAAATTTATTCGAATGCAAACTGAAGAACCGTGTCTGTAATATATCGAGTGAGAGATTGTGCAGTTTGAATGTGAGTAGTTTGGGTTGTGCAAAGTGTACGTGACGTTGTTCGCCATTCTATGCATTTGTTAGCATTATCTTGTCATCGTTTCTCACCTGCTGGCAGTCGTTCTTCTCCTTCCTTAGCGGCTGCATTTGAGTGGTGGGGGAGGGGAGGAAAGATAATTGCAATTTTATTTATGTGTGCAAAATCGAAGTGATACCTAAATCGTGAGCAAACGACGACGAGAGAGAGAGAATCGGAGCGAGCGGAGAAGCTCCTCGCGAAAGACTGGATTCGAATAAAATAGGACATATTTAAAAAATGCTCAGTAATTTCGTGAATTTACTTATGAATGAAAAAATAATGCCATTTTTTCAAAATATTGAAAAAGTTACAAGTTAATGCCCAAAATTAAAGAGATTCTATCCTGAACTCCAGAAATTGGAGATTGATTGATTTAAAAAATATGTTTGGTGAAGTGTCAAAAATAGTCAATCCATAGTAACTTTCGAAAAGAGACGTAGCCTTGCTCTATTGACAGTTTATGTCGTGTATGAAGGTGATAGAGTATAAAGGGTTGCTCGTTAACATCAAAGGTTACTTCATGTTCCAAATTTACTACAGAAACAGTTTATGTTTGTGTTTTAGGGGTAGTCCAAATCCGAGTACCTGTCAATTATGGAGGCAAAAGATTGTCATTTTTTGTATTTGAATGCAAATTAATGCTAGATGATTCATCGACCTACAACTTTTTTAATGTTTTGCCTGTCTGTGTGAATTGAAATTTTTACAAGTTTCAAATTATTAATCAAAGCAGGCACCTTGAAGACCTACAAACAGTAACAAAATAACGAACTTTGGTGATTTTTGATCACATAAAATTATATTTTTTAAATATTTATGCGATTTTTTTTTTAATATTTTACCCGAATCTTATTTTTTTAATTTTGTCCGGTCAAGATGCTTGATATGATTAAAAATAAAAAACTTAAAACAAAAAAAAAAACATTCAACCACCTGGACTCTAACCACTGCACAGTGATCCACAACTAAAAATGAAGTGGAAAATTTAATTTCCGCTAAGGCCGTGGCAAATATTTTTCAAAGTTTATGCGTTTTGAATTTTTATGAAATTGCAATGTACAGCACCGCAAAAAAAAATATTTTTCGCAAAAAATAAAACGTTCGTCAATATTTAGATATTTTTGAAACTGATGATGGCAAAACAACTGGACAGGTGTATAATGCATTTTAAAACACTTTTTTCATTAAAATGTTGAAAACATGCCTCGTAATTTCAATTTTAAGACATTTTTATTTTTTTCCAAAACCACCCAAAACTGATTTAAATCCTGGAATTCCTGGAAAGTTAGATTTCCTGAAACACCCTAAACATGAACAACCCTAATTCATCATCCATGCTTAGAGGGTGACGAGCGGGAATTCCCGGGAAATCGGCCATTTTTGAGCCTCTCGATTCCCGGGAAATTTGGTCGAGATTCCCGGGAATTTTCACACTTATAAATATTGAGGCATAAAATTTAAAAAAAATCTTATCAGTGATTTTTACTTAAATAAAAATTGTTTTATGGTGCCTTTTCGAAACTCAAAATTACATGCCTCCAAATTCCGAAATAACCTTTAATGAAGGAAGTTTACTTACTTTCATTGACTACCTTAAGTTTTAATTTTTGGGCTGTGACTGCTAGTTTTTCAACGGAAAATGATACGTTAAATTCTATACACAGAAGACAAACATAAAGCCATTATTAGTTACGATTCTACCACTGCTTCTTTGATTTGTAAATTCAGAAAGTGTAAAATCAAACTTGTAAAGAAATCTCAACATTTGAAATTTTTGACACGACCACTAAATTGGGAAGCCCACATTTTTCGTTAAAAAACTAGCAGTCACTGCCCAAAAATTAAAACTCAAGGTATTTAATGAAAGTAAATAAACTTCTTTCATTAAAGTTTATTTCGAAATTTGGAGGCATTTAATTTTGAGTTTCGATTTTATTTAAGTAAAACTCTGGCATTTTTTATAATGTTCAGTTCAGTTTTCCTTGTAAATGTAAATACTCCTTTTTTGCTAATTAACAGTTGAGAGCAAAAAAAAAACTACAGTCAAATGTTGATCAGGATTCTTATTTGTCTAACAGCATAATTTCGATCTTGAAAAATGATACTTAAAATATTTCTTAAGATTTATAAAAAAAATCGAATAAAAAGTTGATGTCTACCATCACCAACTACGACACAGACAAGTTCATTAAACTTAGTAAAAATCATTTAGTGAGATTTTAAAATCGAAAAAAATAATTCGGTGCAGTTTTGAGTCCCAACAAACCATTGAAATGAACTTTTCAACAAGTAATTTCACGAAGTAATTGAAACTTCGATATTAAACTGACATTGTGTTTATTAACTATGACTTGATGATAAAGAATTTATACAAATGTTGTAAATTTTATATTATTCTTTTATATTTATGTAAACAAGTCATTGATTTTGCAAAAAAAAAAAAAAAATCCAGGGAAATTGCAAAATTCAACTCTCGATTCCCAGGAAATTTAAAATCTCGAGAATCGTCACCCTCTATCCATGCTAAATGTTAAGGCTTTCAATATGCAACAACTCTTCTGAGGACACCAAAAAACTAAATCTAAACATTTTTTCGGAAAATTAATTTTGCTTAATTTTGCGATCTGCGCAATTATGCCCTGACTTTCGGAGAATATTAAAAACAAATCTAAAAGCAGATTTTGTTCGGCCAAACTGCAGTATGTATTAAACATACCAGACGCAATAACACTCCAATATGTAGGTTACATTCATTTTTTTCTGGTGCTGGAAATGCTCAATTTTTCACATCCTTAAAATAAACCAAATTTACAAAAAAAAATATATAAAAATTTGATACAAAATTTTAAAATTTTGAATGCAGAGTTTTGTAAATTGAAAAAAAAGCAAAGCAATCCACTTTAACGACCCCCGGGTCTTTTGTGGTCTCTGTTTCAAGTTTCTGCACATTCCTAGGCATCCGAAGGTTATGTGTGGTGAGTCACCCAAAACCTCTTTTACGCAAATGGACCGACGTTTTACTTCCCCATCCGATAGAAGGCCAGGAGGATAAGGCGGGAATCGAACCCGCGCCCCATAGCAACTTAGGGATCGACAGCCGAAGCCGCTAACCACCGCGCCACGAGGCCCTCCTTGTAAATTAAGTAACTATCAAAAGTGTACAATTTTCATCGAATTCAGTCTTTACATCCCGAGCAAAAGAACCCCCCGCACTTCCAAATGTAGGGTAGTGTTCTGACTGCCTGCCGATCGGGATTGTCCCCATAGCCAGCAGAAACAACGTGACGACGCTACATATTGCAATATCATCGAGTGGTTGTGCGAGCCTCCATGTTAAGGCCTTGCGCCCGTCTACTTGATTAAAATTCAAGTGCTGATGTTGTTATAAGTAGTAGCACCATCAGTAGCATAGATAATGTTATTGTAGTACAAACATACTTCATGTCGGCGTCGTCGTCGCTCGTAGGCACCAACTAATTAATTTGCTTCGTCTCCTTTTTTCGTCGCCTTTTTGCCCATATCTGACTAAGTCCTCGTCGGCTTTGTCGTTTTCCTCTGTGCCTGGGGGGTTTTGGTGTGTCCCCACCAGTCCCATGATGATGTCTCTGCCCCAACCAGCAGTGTGCCAAAAGGCATATGATTTAAATATAGCCTTCCAGTGAAACGAGCTTCCATGCTAGAAAACATACCACGAGAACATGCTGATAATGTTGGATGGCATAAATGAAGGAGGAAAAAAAGAAGAGGAAGGACCCTTTCTCGGCTCGAACGCTGGGAGCCAATTTAAGTTAACAAAAGTGGAAAAGCAATAAGATCCTTTTTAAATAAAGTTTAAACAGACCATTTCTAGCACGCCTCAGAGGAAAATGACAAAGCGAGAGAGAGAGAGGCGAATGGAGGCGTAGAACAGCGTGACTTGATTAAGGACAAACCATATTGGGTTTGCTTGTGCTTGAACGTCATTGGATAGAGAGAAAAGTCCTCTCAAATTGGGTAACAAAACGACCAGTAAATTTTGTTAAATGGTCATAAGGTACATCAAGATAATAATTAAACTTCTTTATTTTAATGGCTTCAATTTCTTTGATCATTTCAAAAATCTTCAACTCCTGCAAAAGAGATTCCCAACGGTCCCAAAACCCCGTAATACTCACGTTTCATTTGGATAAAGTTGAGATTGTCGATCGCCCGCACCACCGAAGAGTCGTCCAGCGTAAGATCGATGATCGGCGATACCCGGGGGGCGGCGTTCGTAACCTCCTGGTGCCACGTCATGTCGGTGTTTGCTACCCTGTTAATCAGCATCGAGCCGACCTGCAGCAAAATTTGAGAAAAAGGGAGAGACAGAAAATAGCACATCAGCACACGGCGTTGAAAGAACATAAAACATAAACACTTCGGAGTCGTGGCTAGGATCGAGTGTACAGAACGTGCACTCAGTTGCATAATAAATACCTCCAGTGGGGTGACCATGGGACAAAAAACAATACACCTCTCTTAACCCACTGGGCAATTCTCTACGAAATCGGTATTTTTTTATAATTTCAATTTTTGTATTTTTTAATCCGGCTGAAACTTTTGTGGCCATTTTGCATCATTAGTTTGTCCATATAATTTTCCATACAAATTTGGCAGCAAAAATCTGTATCTTTTGAAAGAAATTTTTGATCGATTGGATTTTTAAATCAAGACTAACATTTCATAAGGACCAAACATTCAATATTACTCCCTTTTGAAATGTTAGTCTTGATTTCATTTTTTTAAAGATATTGTTTTCGAAAAATCGGAAAATTTCACGAATGTTTCATATTTTAACATTGCAAATCGGACCATTAGTTGCTGAGATATCGACATTAGAAAATTGTGGGTTGTTTGGGTGAGACTTAGAAAACGTAAATTTTCCTGTTTTAAAACCATTGCATGGCAATATCTCAGCAACTAAGGGTCGTATCGACAAAATTAAAAAAAGCAAAATATAATTTTTTTTTTTTTCAATGGCTGGCAAACATGGACACTTATTAAAAAAAATCATGCGACTATTTTCAAAAAAGTAACTAAAAAATGGAAATAATTTTATCGGAATTTCACTAAAGTACTTTTTGATTGCAAATTCGATTTTACATCAAAACATTAAATTGAAACATTTTTGCGAGCAATATTTAGATTTTTTGAAACAAAATTGTATTGATTCAAAAAATCATAACTCGGTCAAAATTTGTTTGCCCATTCTGAAAATTTCTGAAAAATTGGCATATCAGGAAATAAAAAAAAAATAAAAATAGTGTTTTTTGCAAATCAAGTTTCAGTGACAAAAAGGTAAATTAAAAATCAACAACAAATTTTAACCGTGCATCATTTTTTTCAGTGTAGTCCATATCCATACCTACAACTTTGCCAAAGACACCAAATCGATCAAAAAATTCCTTCAAAACATACAGATTTTTGAATTTTCACATCATCATTTTTGTATGGACAGCTGCCAAATTTGTATGGAAAATTATAAGAACGAACTAATGATGCAAAATTGCTTCTCTGGGCATACCGAAGGCACCAAAAAAGTTTCAGTCGGATTAAAAAATACAAAAATTAAAACTAAAGAAAAAAATACCGATTCCGTAGAGAACCGCTCAATGGTGCCGTTTTATAGCAGAAAATGTGGAGAGCAAAAAAAAATGATAAGGTGACTGTAAAAACATGGAAACATTAGAAACAAGATGTAGTGTTAGGAAGTGGTAAAATAGGCCAAATAATATCAAAAACAAACACAAATTAAGCAAGATAAGTACAAATTAATATACCTGAAATAAAACAAGAAAAACATAAAACAAGAGGAGTAAAGATTTTTGTAGAACAAAAAATGCTCAAAATGACTTCCTGAGGAAAGGGAACCATATTTTTTTAAAGCAAAATTATTTAATAAAATTCATTTCTGAAATATTTCACTTAAAACATGTTTCTTCTTTTAACGCCACTAGATTTTTTTGTACATTTTTGGACCCTTTTAGACAATTGTAGAGCTTGTCAAAGGGAACATTTTTATTCATGAAAACGAATTTTGGTCAATTCTTTAAAAAGTTATGGACAAAACACGATAAAAAAAATGCTCAGTTTCAATTAATTAAGCTAGGATGAGTCAAACAAAAAAGACCACCTTTTTTATTTATTCGTAATTCAAAGTTTTCAATTTTCAAAATTTCAAATGTCTAGAAGACACCAATTCGCTACGCCGTATGTCTGAATTGATAAATCAAAAATATATTTTTTTTCATAAATACCTAAACCGAAATCACAAAAATGACTCTAAAAATGTTGTGCCCTTCAGCAAAGTTGCTCAGAATGGTATTCCCTACAGCTTTCTGAAGACACCGAAGTGCTATCTTGTCATCTTGCTACAATACAAATTCTTAACGCTCCTAAGATTTGGACCACCCTAATGTCCATCATACCAAAAGATGCCCCTATTGGCCCTGATCATTTGTCCAAAAAACACCGAAGCTCTAAATCTTGACGTTTGGCCGCTATCAATTTTATCACGCTAGATTTCGGTTTCGGATCACTGTCCAGTAGGGTGCCCAGAATATGGGACTTTTTCTCAAAACCTCGCTCCACAAACAGAATATTGTTCCTTGTGCTATTTTAGGACTCTGGACCAAGTTTGAGCAAAAACGGTCAACAACCCATTGATACTCGAAGGTAATGTTTGTATGGGAAAATTCGAAAAATGTACGGAAAACGCAATTTTCTTACGGTTTGGCCTGCACGGTGCGCTTCGAGTTTCTGCTCGAACACAGGATTCCGAAGGCTTGAATGGGGAGAGCACCCAAACCTATTTTTACTCCAAAGAGCCTTTCACTCCAGGGTTCAAACTGACGACCTTTGGATTGCGAGTCCAACCGCCGCCAGCAATGCCACCGGAGCAGGCTTGGTTGTGTGTGTTGTTTGTAAACAATATGCTTATAGCGTGGAGACGACTCCTACACTTGGAGTGACTAAACGGTCTAACATTCCTAAGATTCCCAGATTTTTTATTTGGAGTTTGACGATCAACAAAATTTAACTATATGGAAAATTATGGCAAAGGGAAATGCCAGAATAAAGTCTCATAAAAAATAACTAAACTTGTTAAAGTGGTGTGATCTGGCCTCGCAAACCTGTCCTTAAAATAAAAAAGGATTCAAAATGATGGAAATGTCTAAAACCGAATAAAAAGTGTTTCAAATTCTACTTTAGATAGCAAAATGCCAATTTAATTCTACTATTTAAAGGGGAAAATTCTGAAATAGCTGCTGTTTCAACAAAATCAGTTTGCTTTTTTGAAGCACTGAGTGTAATAGAATAAGCATGTGATTTATCATCGCAGCGACAAAACCAGCGTGTGAAAAAAAGTATCCATCGAGGGTTTACGCGTTGATTAACTTTTCGAACCAGCTTTGCCAATGACTTTTGGCTCCCTCGAGCTCAACTGGGAGGAGGAGAGTCAACTCCGCGTGGCGCCCCCTTCTTCATCGAAGGTCAGAAGGTTGATTGTGAACCCATTCCAACAATCTGACCCCTGTCTGTCGTCGGAAATGTTATAATCTAGCGGTGGCAGCAACAGCAGCATGATGTTTGTGCCCATACAAGGAAGAGGCGTTGAAAGTGCCTATCAAAGTGGAATGGACTGGACATGCTGACCGCAGCCCCAGCCCCCGACCCAGCCCAGGTTCGTGTGGGACATGTCTCAAAGACATGCGAAGTTTCACAAGGTATGTCACGAGGAGCCACGAACCCGCCCATAAAATCCTCATGAAACACCCCCCGCGGCCAAAGTGAAGTCCAAAATCGAAATAGCAAAATTGCACCAAATTCCATTACGTAACGTCATTTTCCCCGCTTCATGGGGACATGGGGCGATAATGTGACACAGCATCATTACCCGTTCCATTTCCGGCGTGCCAACGAAACGCAACGATGTCCTCGAGGAAGAAGACCCCGTTTCGGTCCGTTGCGATCCGCTGCCATCGTAGCCGCCGGAATACATTGGAATCGATTATGTTGAGAACCGGAAACCTTCGAACGCGCATGATATTTATTTACACACAACTCATAAAAATATTTAATGTTGGTATTTCCCCGGGTGTGTGTGTGAATGCGGCTTGGCGCAAGTAATGCAAAAGTATACTTTGTTCAGTGTGTAGCCACAGAGTCGCAAAACAGAGGGTACCGTTTTTGCGAGAACCTTGGACACTTGATGAGATTATACAAAAGCTGTATTTTTTGCATACTGATTGAAAAAAAAAAACTTTTCCACGCTGCCGTGTTATCCAGCGTTGGAATTCGAGCGAGAAGAAAGAAAGCATTTCTTTCTCGCGAGCGAAGGAGAGAACTTGCAGTACTTTTCTCTTCTCGCTCGCATTTTCATTCGCGTTCTCGCTCGCGAGCGCCTCGTGCTAGCCGTTCGTCTATCAATTTGTTTATCAGGCTTATGAATGCAAATAAGAGGTGTTACTTCAATCGCTGTGTTGTTTTTTATTCGTTTCTAACACGTTAAACTTCTCGCGAACGGGCAATTCTGGCTCGCGAGAAAGCCCGTTCGCGAGCGGAGGAGAGCACGGCAATCGGTGAGTGTTTCTCTCGGTAGCTCAAGACTCTCGGCGAGAACTTGAGAGAGAGGAATTTTTCTCGCGAGAGCGCGAGAATACCAACACTGGTGCTATCATATCGCACGTCGCTTTTTGACGTTCCGAGATAGTGAGACAGTTCACACAATATAAACCACAACAAACACTTTTTGTTTGGTTATCCATGCTGTGCAATGTCCCTAAGTTTGTTTGAATTTTGTAGAAGGATTCCCGAGATATAATTAAAAATGTTTTCAGTAGTCTGGGGAGTTGTCGCACTTACAATTTACTTCTTTCATATGAAAAGTGAAAACAATGAACGGAGTTTTTCGGGTTTTGCTGAATATTGGATTGAAATCGAATTGTTGAGATCTGTGAAGATGAGACATTGTGAGCTGCACAATATGGCGTCCTTAACTTTATTTGGCCCAAAATGTACGTGCGACAAGATAGTACAATCACGACGCAATGAAAAGCAAAAAAAAAACAAAACAAAAAAATAGGCTTAAATAAGTAAAAACTTTTACAGATCCTCACGAAAAAAGGTCAAAGTTCTCAGGTGTCCGGGTGTCGACGCATGACGGTAGTGCCCTTTTTATTTCTCGCTCTGACACGAATTTCTCCACAGTCGCTTCACAGCAGTCCCGACAACGATACGGATTTGGCCCGGAGCGGGAAAAAGGACGCAAAAACGCAACACGAAAAAAAGGAGTACCGGAAAATTCTTTCCGATATGTGACCGTTGGCCGTAAATCTCTTTGTTTCCCGCAAACAGCTTTTTGCTTCCCTCCTCCATTTTCCTCCGACCCGGAGCTGACCAAACCGTCCTTTCATTCCGTTCCGGGAGGGATATTCTGCGTATCACACAACTCTCGGAAAACTTTTGTGTATGTGGCCGGCCATTATAATACACTTCCCTCGTCCTGCCATCCTTTCCGGGATCCCCGAGCTCCCGAGCCGGACGTGCAATACGGTCGCGTGACATTTTTGGTATTGTTTTTGTGGGTTCTTTATTTGAACTTCATATTGGATGCCACTCAAAGTCAAAGTCAGAGTTGAGTAATGATACGGAGTGGGAAATGTCGGTGGCTAATGGAAGCACGCCACCACGGATAAGTTGGGGGCGCAGATTTGAGTGATTAGATAGAAAGATTGACGGACTGGATTTTAATAACTTATTGCTTATTTAGAATAAGTTTGCCCTTTTCACCCTTTGGTAGTCATAGTTATGCATTTCAATTAACCTTTACTGAGGCAAATTTGATTAAAGAAAAATGTAAAGTAGTCTAAATTTAAGGGAATAGCAACTGTTGAGTACCTTTAGGGGTGTAAAGCAACTCGATGTCGTCGTGCTATCTTGTCGCACCCGCCATTTTGACGTTCCGAGAAAAACGCGTTTTAATGTTTGACCTTGAATATTCAAAAACGAGAGCACACAATGTAAACAATAACAAACACGTTTTGTTTGGCTCACAATTCTGTGCATTGTCCCAAAGTTTGGTTGAAGTTGGTTGCTGGAGTCCCGCGACAACGCATCCTGACTTTCCTGGCCTGAAATCTCTTTGGCCTTTTGTCGCACTTACATCAATTTTCATGGAGTGACAAGATAGCACGACAAGATTGAAATTTGAAAACAGAACTTCACCATTTTTTGATATATTATGTAAAAATTTTCGAGGAATCAGGTAAAAATATTTTCAGACATAGGCTTCAAAACCTTCAAAACAGCATTTTAAGTTTTCATACGACCTTTTCAAATGGTAAGCTAGATTTTTGAAACTTCTTACTATTTTTCCCAAATAGCCATACTCATCACCTATCTTTTGCGTCTAACACAGCTAAAATCGGATGAAACGGCGCGGAGATATGGTTTTAAAAAAGTGGTTTTTGCGAAAATCGACGAAAATTGCCATTTTTCGGACCACCCTAACACGGCGTAGGTCACCCTAACACGGCGTAGGTCACCCTAATTGCCAAACAAAAAAATACGGGTCTAATTATTGATCCTTGCACTGTAACTTGGATTTGGCCCGCACTTTTCTCTCGCACTTTTGACAACAAAATTTCCAAAAACTAGGCAACCAGCAGTTGTTTATTTACATTTACAGTCGCAGTTTTCACCAAACTGGACATTCGCACTTTAAAATTGCGATTGACAGGAGAGCAACATCGGCTCGCTTTGATCATTTTTTGAGAAATTTAAAATTTCCCAAGCCAGTTTGACAAGTCGCAATAGTGCGATCGATAGCAATAATTTAGTGCGAAGTCCAAGTTAGTGAGAATTGCGCAATACACAACAGAATCGAATAGTAACCTTTTTCAAAACAAATCGTCGCCGTCGTGCTAACTTGCCGTACGTGCATTTTGGGGCAAATTGAGTTAAGAACGCCATTTTGTACATCTCACAATGCCACAGCTTTGACCTTCACAGATCCCCAAAATTCTATTTCAATCCTAAGATATTCAATGAAAACCAAAAAAGCTCCGAAAATATTTGTCAATTTTCATATAAAAGTAGTTTCAATCTTGTCGTGCTATCTTGTCACTTCCTGAAAATTGATGTAAGTGCGACAAAAGGCCAAATGGATCTCAGGTCAGGATGCGTTTGACGCACTTACAAGCTAGACTACCGTAAACATTTGTAATTATAACTCGGGACTACAGCAACCAACTTCAACCAAACTTCGGGACAATGCACAGAATGGTCAGCCAAACAAAACGTGTTTGTTATTGTTTACATTGCGTGCTCTCATTTTTGTTTATTCAAGGTCAAACATTAAAACGCGTTTATCTCCGAACGTCAAAATGGCGGGTGCGACAAGATAGCACGACGACGTCGAAATGTTAAAAAGTTCAACTTTTTGCTGAAATTTTGAACTTTTCAGCACTTGTTTGAAAAAGTTATACTTTTCAACACTTATTTAATAAAAACGATTCATTGACTCAATGCATGGACATTTGCCCTGAAATTCTGTTATTTTTTTCATCCCTTGTCGTATTTATCCAACTCGGTGAACTTCGTTGGATAAATGTACGACTCGTGCTGAAAAATCCTCATTTTGCACCATGTTGCAAACTACTATTTTCCAGAAACCTCATAATTTAAATGGGAATACAAGTCTTATCAACTGAAAACAATTTGAAATGCATTTTCCTGCTTGTAAAATCATATTTAACATGTCTGGAATCGATCAAATATATTTTGAAGTTTTGTGAAATTCCGTTGTACAGTACCCAAAAAAATTTTTTCGGCGAAAAAAAAAGGTCGGTGGATACATAGATATTTTGCAAACTAATGCTAAAAAAACAACTGGGCAAAAAAAATCACTCAAACATAAATACACGGAGAAAAAAGAGTTCCTAAAATCGTGAATTTTTTTTTTTTTTTTGAATTAAATATACTTTATTGAATCTTTCTTATAATAATTACATTTGGTTTACATAATAAGTGGTCAGCTGTGGCTCTTCAGCTTTAGTTTGCTTTTCGTGATTTAAACACTGTTCATTTTTATAACTTTAAAAGTATATGATTTATCATTTTTGTAATAAAATCGTGAACAAGCGTTCATGAAAATGGAAACCACGAACAAACTGTTCAAATTTCATAGTACGTTTTTCAAAATCGTACCATGGGATATGAACACTTTGTTCGAGGTTCCCATTTCCATGAACGCTTGTTCACGGTTTTGGGAACTCTTTTTTCTCCGTGTACCATGGCTTGTATTTTCAATTGAACATTTTTTATTTTGTTTCAATTATCCGAAGTGAAATTTTGCCAAGGCCTTCACAGAGCCTTCATAGGGATCAAGTCTCTCCAATCTCCCCTACCAAAAATAATATTTGGTCTGGTTGGCTCATTTCTTGAACATAAGTTTATTGGTATCATTTGAACAGTTTTGATAATTTAGAAATTACAAATTTGACTCATATTCATTCAGAAAATACAAATTTGACTCATATTCATTCATATATGCATCTTTTTATTTAAATACTATCAACGCATTAATTCTAAAATGGATCGTTAAATACGCGCAGCAAAATATTAATTTCTACACCAGCATAATCTAGGCTAATTCTGTTTCTATGTACAAATACCGCCATAAAACTGAACCACTTTGTGGCGTTTTCGCAAGAGAAAGAACGGCCAATCCTGCCTGCATACCACAATGCGTTTGGTTTTTCGATTTTCCGAAAATCTCTGCCTTTGGCCATCCAAACAACGTGCAACGATCCGGCAACACTTTTTTGCCTAAGCCGATCCCCCGACCAAAAGTTTTTGATGGCGGCGGCGAATGGATTTATTCAATATTTATGGAAGCCTCGGAAAAATAACATTCGTTAGGCTACGCATCGCTCACTGTGGCCAGTCGTTTATGCTCTCTTTTTGCAAATATATATTTTGTATATGGTGGCGAGCCACGACGCACCAGCCAGGATTCCCTCGAGGATGCCAGCAACGAGGCCGATATGGAGTTAAATCGAATGTTTTTTTTTTGTGACCGAGTGCGTGTTGTTTAGATGGCCATTTGGCTTTCACGGCTCCTGATGCGACTTCTGGCGATGCTGCTCCAGGGAAGATAAACATAGAATATGATCGGAACCGGAACAAAGTAGCTACAATCGTGCTGCCAAAGTGGCCAGTGCTGATAAGCTTGATTTTGAAGGGGAAGGAATAATTTGTTTGTGTATATTTTTGTTTAAAATTTGAAAACTCTCACTCTCTTTTTAAAGCTAATTGGATTCTTGCAAATATGTGGACCAACAGTAAAAACGTTACTTAATCCACCCTTAGGTGGTTGGTGCCTTGCTCACATTTAAAAGGTAATGCTATCCAAAATAAACACTAAAGGGTGGACGTTTCAGTGTTCTATCAACTTGTCTCATTATTCATACCATCAGATTGGGTAGTCAGATCTTCATATTTCAGAGCACTTATGTGCTTACAACTTATAATAATGCAGTCAAATCTTCAATTCAATTCGTGCTCGTTGGAAAGATCTTTTAATTACCTATCCAAAAATAAGTCGCATGATATATCTGGACAACGTTTTCATCAAAATATGTGAGATCCGGCCTCCAAAAAGTGCAACACTTAAGTGCTTATAACTTTTGATAAGGTTGTCATATTTTCAATGTTTTGGACGCGTTGGAAAGGGTTTGACGGGGTTTCTTACAAAAAACCACCCTTTTTACAATCTTTCGAACTTTAGTAATAATCGTTTTTTCAGCATAACTTTTGAAGTACTCTAAGCTTAATAATTTTTAATAGCGACTTATAGGACCCCAAGACGAATGAGGCCAAAACGGACAAAATCGATTCAGCCAATGTCGAGATAATCGAGTGACAATTTTTTGATCAACATCCCACCACACACACAGACATTTGCTCAGAATTTGATTCTTAGTCGATAGGTATGCATGAAGGTGGATCTAGGAGGTCTAATTGGGAAGTTCATTTTTCGAGTGATTTTATAGCCTTTCCTCAGTAAGGTGAGAAAAGCAAAAAGAGTGAAGCGAAATGATAAACCACGATTGAAAAAAAATAGTTTGAAACTCGACAACATGAACCTTCATCGGTGCGCCGTAACTAATCGCTTTTTTTTCTCCATGGCCACCGATAGCTGAACACTGGAAGCCATACATCGTGTTCCGAAATTGCTACTCTGTTGCTTCCAATCCAGCAGTGACCCACCACTCCATGCTTGTGGCTATTTCACGGTGCCCATTTGAGCCACATGTGGACTACACGACCGATGTCACCGGATAGGCCACAAATCGGATCATACCCTCTGTCCTGACCTGTCCCGGCTCAGCCCAACCGGTAGTCGTGCAACAAATGCGAAGCAATCAAGTAAAATTAAATTTAAGTACCGCGTACCTGTAAAAACGCCGCACTATCAGTCTCTTTTAACGCTTCGATGCAGAACTGTATTAATCCTGTGGTTTGCTGGAGCTTCCCTGTACAACTCGCTTGTTGATCCTGTGTGGGGGAAAAAAGTGGAACACGAAACCGTTAGAAGGACAAATTGTGGGCGCTGTGGCGGTTACTACCGTGTACCTTTAACGTCCTAATTTTGGTATCTTTGTCCTGTCGGATGGCCTCCAGTAGGACTTCCCTCCGGGCGTGTATCGCCTCTATCAACGCTTCACACTGCGCCGTCACTAGCCGCTCAAACTCGATGCAGGATTCCTGGAAAGATAGAAAAAAGTCATAAAACTGAACAGTGGATTTTTTTTTCAAAAGCTTTCACAAAAAAAATGAACCTAGAATTTTCAAACAGTGCAAGAAAATATATTTTTTACAAAACAATATCAATATTTCAACATAATCAAGCAGGAAAAAATTAACAGTACTTCTTTGTGGCTCAAAAGTTGCGGGTTTCTGTCCCCTAGAGCCTAGAACAGGGGTGCCCAACCTTTTAGTCTTGCGGGCCAAATTAGAGTTTTCGGAAGCAATGGCGGGGCGGACATTTTTTGTTAAAATTTCGGATGAGGAATATTACAAAATAGACAAATAAAACTAATGCTTAATAAAGTGTTGAAGGAATATTTGCTTCAATGAATGTTTTAAAAAGTGTTCTTAAATGTTATTCTTTACATTAAAAGTTTTACAGATATTATATATTTATTTAAATTTTATGATTTTGTTTAAGATAAGGGTTCTTAAAAACCTCTCACAAAAAATCAAATTGAACAATATCAGTTTATATTTTTTCTTAAAAAATATTATTAATAAGTTAATTCAAATTCAGTGATAAAAACATAGATTTCTAATGATTCAGTTTCCAGATCAGATCAGGGAAACTGTTTTTTTACTTCTTATATTAAATTAGTACTTGAGAGTGATACACCTCAAGTACATTACATTTTTACATTTTTTTTAAATATATTCAGAACTATAGTCCAAGATTCTAGTCATCATCAATACCTACAACTTTGCCGAAGGCACTAAATCGATCTGAAATTCCCTTTAAAAGATACAGATTTTCGAATATGTACGTATTATTTATGTATGTGCTCTGTCAAAATTGTATAGAGACTTGTATGGGTGAACCAAAAGCACAAAATGGAAACTTTGGTCACAATGTTTGAGCCAAATGAAAAGTACAAAAAATAAAAATGCACAAAATCGATCGCAAAGCAAAGCAAAGCAATCCACTTTAAATACCCCCGGGTTTTGGTGGTCTCTGTTGCAAGTTACTGCTCATTTTGTGTGTGGTGAGTCACCCAAAACCTCTTTTACACAAATGGACCAACGTTTTACTTCCCCATCCGATAGAAGGCCAGGAGGATAAGGCGGGAATTGAACCGGCGCCCCATAGCAACTTAGGGATCGGCAGCCGAAGCCGCTAACCACCGCACCACGAGGCCCTCCACAAAATCGGTCGATCCGTGGTAAATTGCTCATATATAAGGCTACCAACTTTTGCTGAGCACAAATTCATAGGGGAGAGTGGGAAGACTTTATCCCTTTTTTATCGTACGTAACTCTCTCATTTTCTCCATAAACAAAGATTCGAAGTATGAACTCTTTGAATCATGCCCAGCTCTTAGAAAAAAAAATATTTAAACCGGCTCTTTCAAAATAATAGGACTAACTTGATCCTCCTTCAAATATTTTTAAGAAATCTTAAGCAAAATGTTTCTTATTCATCCAAACTATTGATTTTCTATAAGTTCCAGCAATTTCACATAAAACCTGTACGTTTGTGATCAAATTATAACATGTTTAGTATGTAAAATATTCAAAAAAATAAAATATTATTTTATAGATCAAATTTGGGCATGTTTACCAAACATTTGAAAAAATGTTCAACCTGCAGTAAGTCATCCACAACTATACTGAAGAAATCCATGTACGAAAAATCAAACCTATTAAGAGGCGGTATTTGTAGATTTTGCTCGGTTTGTTCTAGAGGTCGTATCGATTTGCTCCGATTTGGATGAAACATTCAGCGTTTTTTTATCTAGACATGAGATAAACTCATGCCAAATATAAGCCCTCTACGATAAAGGGAAGTGGGGTAAAACGGGCATTGAAGTTTGAGGTCCAAAAAACATGAAAAATCATAAAATTGCTTTCATTTGCGTAAAACTTGATCAATTCCAACTCACTTAGATGCATTCGAAAGGTCTTTGAAGCACTTCAAAATGTGCTTTATACATTCAGGATTGGTTTAACTTTTTCTCATTGCTTTTGCAAATTACTGTTAAAAATGGTTTTTTTTAAAACCTTAATATCTTTTTGCAACAGCCTCCAACACCCATACTCCCATAGGTCAAAAAATAGGAAATTTCATGGACTATAAGCCTATGGAATTACCTTTTTGGCCAATTACAGTTTTTCACATAGATTTACGATTTTTCTATACCAAACTTTTTACAACGTTAACTTTTGCCCTGTAACCCAAGAAGACGGCACTTTTTGAACTCAATTTTAACATATTCGGAATCCTCGGAAAATTTCACGTAAGTATGAAGCTAAAAAATTGTTAATTTGATTGAAAAAAATGCCATTTAGAATGAATTAAAATATTTTTTAACATTTTGTTGGATTAGGGGTAAATCAGATATTCGCCTACTTGATACAGCGTTTGACGGATTGATCACAGGGTTAATTAAATCTAACTTTTTTTTCAAAAATGTTATATTTTATTATTTTTCAAAATCAAATTTAAGACTCGAATACTTCAAACTTACGTGGAATTTCCTGAGGATTCCAAATATGTAAAAATTGAGCCCAAAATGTGCCGTCTTCTTGGGCTACAGGGCAAAAGTTAACGCTGTAAAAAGTTTGGTATAGAAAAATCGTAAATCTATGTGAAAAACTGTTATTGGCCAAAAAGCTAATTCCATAGGCTTATAGTCCATGAAATTTCCTATTTTTTGACCTATGGGAGTATGGGTGTTGGAGGCTGTTGCAAAAAGATATTAAGGTTTTAAAAAAATCCATTTTTAACAGTAATTTGCAAAAGCAATGAGAAAAAGTCAAACCAATCCTGGATGTATAAAGCACATTTTAAATTGCTTCAAAAGACCTTTCGAATGCGACTAAGAGAATTAAAATTGATCATGTTTTACGCAAATGAAAGCAATTTTATGATTTTTAATGTTTTTGAACCTCAAAATTCAATGCCCGTTTTACCCCACTTTTCTTTGTCGTAGAGGGCTCATATTTGGCATAAGATCATCTCGTATATAGATAAACAAACGCTGAAAGTTTCATCTATATCGGAGCAACTCGATACGACCTGTTACACATTGGTGAAAAACTCGCTCTGAAATAAACTTGAGATTGATGCCAGTAACTGTAAAAATTTCCAAAAAAGTTTCCAAGTGGTTTATGGATGGTCCCATCTTAAAAACTTTCTCTAAATAAACGTTTCAAAGTTTACGAAATGTCATGTTTCCTTCTACGAATAATATTGCTCTGTTTGTTTTCACGAGAACATTTCGATGCCTCTGTGCTCTCTTGTACAAAGCTTGCTGGTTTTCCTATCTAGTTAGCATAAGAGAGCACAGAAGCATAGATTTGTTAATTCAAATTTTCACAGCCTTGTCAAAGCTTTAAAAAACATTTGGATCCTTTATTATATTA
Organism: Culex quinquefasciatus; assembly: GCF_015732765.1. Lineage (NCBI taxonomy): Eukaryota > Metazoa > Arthropoda > Insecta > Diptera > Culicidae > Culex > Culex quinquefasciatus. Next base: position 120,885,944 of record NC_051862.1, read on the forward strand.
AGAGATTTAGAAAGAAATAAAAATAATAGTTAATAATCAACTTAAACTGAGGCAAACCTGTAAACTATAGAAATTATCCTTTTAAACTGACAGTCAACTAAAAATATTTCACTAGCAAAAGTTTTGGAAATATCAAAAACAGCAATTTTAAAAAGTTGTTATTGTCGTCATAAGATTCCGTACAAATCCGTATTGAACAAAAACAATCGTACCAAAAGTCCGGCCTGTTTAAAATTCGCGGAATGGTTTGCAAATCTGTACGGTAGGGTACAGTTGGTAGCCTTACCCATACACTTCAAGCTTTTTTTAGGATAAATAAACTTAATTTGAGCAATCAAACACACGAAAAACTCATAATTCAACACTCACCGTCACTTTATCGCTCATTCCTTTCAGTCTTTGGATAAATTCTGTCGTTGATCGCGCCTTCTCCGAAAGCTGCTGCAGGTTATGTGATAGTTCAGTCTGTAAAGGAAACAAGAGGAAGAGAGAAAAAAAAACACCAAAATTAGTTTCCAGTTATCAAGCTCATTGGATAATTTTCCAGCACGTGACCCTCAACTATGTGACCACATTGTTGACACAAATATGGAAATAGAGAAGAAGAAAAAAATGCTCACACAAGTGGGCTAATATTGATTGGCGAAAAGACAAAAATGTCAAGGGTAGCACACAATTGCAAGTAGCTCCGAGTCGTGCCCGCTCAGCTATGATTTATGATCCCTCTCGCTTCCAAGTGTCACGGAACGTGGAACTTCCAATGGCAACCAGGCTCAGGCTCAGGTCCGGCCAGAAGAAGTTCATTAATGGCCCATACGCTACGCCAAACGAGCCGTGGAATTTGAGTATGTAGTACTATGTGAGATTGGTGGTGCATGGACGATGGATGCATTTATGTGCAATTGACCATGCATCAGTGAACGGCGACGTCATGCCGCCGTGGAGTCCCCAATCAGCCGAAACCCATCCGATGGCCGATGGCAATGGATCGGGAGGACGGTCCTGGAGTTCAAGGGCGCCAAACGACGACGTCGACGGCCAGCGTTGTCATACGAACCCGCTATGCATGATTTGAATTTAATTTTTTGATGAATTTGCCGTCGTGTGGACTGTGTGGCACGGTGAACGAATGACAAAGTGGATACGAATTGGCAATATGTGTCTGGCATATTGGATTTTCGGGACTTTGATTAAGAGGGGCAAACAAGGGTTTGTTATTTTTCGGTAGAATTGCATGAGATGTTCAGAATTTGAAATTTATTGCACCATTTAAAAATAACTTATTACAAAACAAATCACACCTTTGTCGTGTTATTTTGGATTGCATATTAAGCAAATTCCTTGAAAGTTGTGTTGTGTATTTTTTTACTTCTTTGATCTACATTTAAAACTATTTTATGATTAATACTACTTAGTTGAAACAAAATTACATTTACGATAAGCAAACCATTAATTATTTTTTGAAAGTGATATGACAAATTTATTTAAGCACGTGGAACAGCAAAACCTGATATTTTTAACAAAAGTATTGAAGGACTCCACCGAATTTGAAAATTTAAATCGAAATAATTATTTTATTAACTGTTCGTCGGTTCCAAATCCTCATTCCATGAATTAACCCTAATCATTCAACAACACACTCCACAAACGACAAATGATGTGTTACACATCGCGTGAATTGGCCAGCACGTGCAATGATGGGACAACTTACAAGCCGACACTATGACCGCGCCCCTTTGCCCCTTCTAATGTTGACGACGAGGTCATAAATCCCGCCACGATTAAGCTGCGGGCGTTGCTGCCGGGATGGGTTGGCTGGCTGGCTGGCTGGCAGTGGCCACTTATCGCGCCGTCAGCTGCTGGCCCGCGCCAATGTCTATGATATCCGGTAATTTAGAGTAATTGCCTGGGCCCGGGGCGATTTATCGGCGCGAAAGTGCAAATAAATTCTACCTGACTGATTTATGATGCAATTGATCTACATTTTATAACAGTTTGGGGTGGCACGTGGTTGCAACTGGGGCGTCAATAATGGGTGCAGTTTGGGGTTCTCCTCTCCCCTTTCCCACATCTGCACCAAAAAAGCATCACGTAACGCGTTTCCAGTTGGCCAAAATTTGCCGCAGTTTATTAAATTAATTTAGGGCTGGCGCAAAATGGACGGTTTAAATTAACGACCCCAAGCCGAGATTATCTAAATTTATGGAAAATATTGGTGGAGGGAAGCTCCGATAACGTGACAGCACGAAGCTCCACCACCAAGCGCCACCACAGATATGGAATACATAATATAGGTCAACCGGAAACGACTATCTTGATAGCACCAGTCGGAACTGGGCGGAAAATACGAACGGAAGATTTTCCCGGCTCCCGAACCGTTTTTGTTGCCTTTCTTTCAATTTGAAGATACTGCTTGATTTCCGTTTCTTGTTTTTGGGAAATTAAATCAAGGATGCCATGACATTGTAACCACTGACTTGTTTCTATTGGAGCAGATACAATGTTGCAAAAATCTACGTTGATAAAACGAGGCTTGTTACGCACGAAAAGCAATCCTGAGATGGTTTTAGATACTGGAAGTTTTTCTGTCCTTCGGCTCTGGTCGAGGTTCACCGAGTTGGATAAATACGACGATATGATGAAAAATTCAAGTTTTGCAACGAGTTCCATACATCGTTTTTTTTGCAATCCGAAAAACACCCTTTGAACAGAATTGTAGGACAAATGCCCATGCAGTCAATGAATCGTTTGATTAAAAACAAATGTTGAAAAGTATAACTTTTCCTAACAAGTGCTGAAAAATTCAACTTCAATTCAGTGCTGAAAAGTAAAACTTTTCAGCATTTGTTTTGAAAAGGGTTACTATTCGATTTTGTGATTTTTGATACAGAAAAGTAGGCTATTTCGTCGTTCAAGAATGACAGGAAAAGGAAAGAATTTCACGACGGAATTGCAAACAATATTTTATTTCTTTTATTTTGCATAAATAAGCTTTGTACAATGTACTCTGAATTATTATCAATTGATTTTTTATTTTTTTCTATTATAAGGGACAAAAACTTGAAATAGAATTATAAAGGCCTCATCTTTCTATGATTTTAAATATTAAGAAACCATATGGGTTATTCTCTACCAACTCACACGAAATCGGGAAAAGTTGCCGCAATCCCTCTTCGATTTGCGTGAAACTTTTTCTTAAGAGGTAACTTTTGTCCCTGATTATGAATCTCATGTCCATTTTATGATATATCGTGACGGAGGGGCGGTACGACCCCTTCCATTTTTGAAAATGCGAAAAAATACATTTTTTCAATAATTTGCAGCCTAAAAGGTGATGAGATGGAAATTTGTTGTCAAAGGTCCCTTTTCAAGGGATGGGGCAACTGCTGTGTGAATTGGCGGAGCATACAAGCTAAGTGATTTTACAAGCTGCAAATTTCAAGTTTTCAACTTCAAGTTGGAAACTATCAAATAAATTCATCAGAATTTGCAAATGTTTCACGGGACTAAAAAAATTAAAATATTCCAGAGAAGAGAACTTGATTTGAATCGTATTTTTTTTAATTCTACCTTTAAAATGAAATGGTAGTCAAATTGTCATTGCATAAAATTTCTTTATCATGTTAACCGCTTTCATCAGTTTTCAAAAAAAAACAACAAAAAATGACGAAAAAACTTTTCACCGAACAGTACATGGAAATTCCACTAATTTCAAAATGATTTTATAGGTACGATCTCATTCGTGTTTATAGTGACAAAAATGTTGGAAAATGCTGCTGGAGTTGGTTGCATTACTATTTTTACTAACCATTTCAAAGAACCTTTTTGGAAAAATGTTTTAGTTTTAGTTTTATAGTTTTTGTCCCATAAATCGCTCCGCTAGGAGACGGTGATTTGCAGAGTAGATTTAACCATGTGATGATATTATTGTCTAAGCTCAAGTTGCCTAGGAATCGATAATTGGGAATAGAACCAATTCCACCTGAACCAGATTTTCACCACCATGACAGCCATCCATTGCCGGCCGCTCTTATCTCAACCGCGCACCAGGGACAAGGAAAAGGATTTGGAAGACTGGAAGTGTTGTTGCTCCACTTTTTTAAGGGGACAAGGGAAAATCTCCACTGTGTCTCCAAGTAAGTTTCGCTTGGAGTGGAATGTTGTTTTTGTCTCTGAAATTAAGAAAAACTCTATATCAAATGTTAAGTAGTTTTATTTTATTGGGAGCTAAAAGTATCAAATAATGCATTATACAATTTTAGAGATACATGTTTCTGTGAAAAAAACTAAATTTTAATGAATCCCGGAGTTCTACGGATATTTCAAATCTGTGGTTCCAAAACAATTGTTTACACTCGCTTGTTCACTAGGGTGACAATAAAAAAAAATCGACATCAGAGATACCCTCTGACTTGATTCCTAATGCAAAAATAAGTATCTGTGCCAATTATGAGCCAAATCGGTTAAGGCAAAGGGGTCGCTTTTCATTGTTGAAGTTTATATGAGGAAAATCACGAAAATGTATGGGGAAAAACATCGTTTCAGTAATTTTCTGCTTGGTGGCGCAGGTCTCGCCCAAAATTGTCCAAGTGTGAGATTCTTGTAGGAAATTTAATTCTACAACTTTGTCGAAGGGTGGAAAACGATCCGAGTTGATCCTGATTTTTGGTGATTGTTCTAAAAAAAAAATTTCTTATATACTTCCTATATACCCCTTGTACACTTTCAAGTACATAAGCCGATTTCTTTTCATCGCATTGCTAATAACTCATCAGGATCAACTCGGATCGTCTTGCACCCTTCTACAAAGTTGTAGGTAATTAAATTTCCTACAAGAATCTCACACTTGGACAATTTTGGGCGAGACCTGCGCCACCTGCTGCAAAAATCCTAAAGCGATGTTTTTCTCCATACATTTTTGCTTTTTTCCACATATAAACTTCAACGATGAAAAGCGACCCCTTAGCCTTAACCGATTTGGCTCAAAATTGGCACAGTTACTTGTTTTTGCCTAAAGAATCGACCCAGGGAGTATCTCTTGTGATTTTCCGAAATTTTCAATTTTTCTTGACACCCTATTGTACACATTTTTTTAATGCAAATTTATATTTTTAGCATACATATTTTGTGACTCCCTATTATTCTGGAAAATTTCCCAAGTACCATTTTTTTCCAAGAGTTCTACAAGAGCTCTTCAAGATAGCTACAGCATAGCAGTTTGGTTCGCGATAGGATAAAACTCTCATCAAGTACTCTTCCAAACTCCTGAAGAAGTTTTGAAGAGAATTTTATCCTACCGCGGTCCAAACTGCTATGCTGTAGCTATCTTGAAGAGCTCTTGTAGAACTCCTGGAAAAAATGTTACTTGGGTTAATGGGGGGACAGATACATTAAATAAAATTGAAATTGGCCTAACAGAATTCTTACAATTCTCATTTTGATTTGAATTATTTTTTGCTTCAATTTGGTATTCATAACACTCATTTCATATTAAATTTTGTAACAATTCTATTTTTTTAATTCTATTTTTGTATTCCTTTCACATATTAGAGTTCAATTCAACTGTAGAATTCACTTATGAATGCTATTGCTATAAACAATAAATATTAAACTATTGAAAGCCATTCGAGTGCTCCACACACTGCCGTCCACAATCACTTTTATTCATCGAAAGCATCCCTCTGCACTGTGCACACGTAATGAGAAATTAAATCTTTCCGCAATACTAATTGGCACCCCCATTGTTTTCACCGTTTGATAATTTCCCTAATGGGGTGTGACTGCCATCGTCATCAACCACTGATAAAATTAAATCAGAATGCAAACGAACCAAAACCATACAATTTAACTTCTGATTATGTGTCTGGTTATGGGTACTGAACATATCATTAAATTATGCACATCATAAAGCATACGACAGTGCCGGTGCTGGTGGCTCCCACGTGTACTGATTATTAGGAAAGAGAGAGTGGAAAACTCACAGTGGTAAATCACGCGACAATCACTGTGGCGAGATAAACAACAATCACGAGTGATTCCCCACCAGCGATAAGAGAGTTCATTCAATGAACATTGTCCCTCTTTTTTTCTGTATTGATTTGTGGTTGGAATAATTTGGAAATCCAATCCAGCGGTAGCAGTGTCGATGATTGCGACACTTTCGGTAGAGATAGCCGTTGAAACTGGTTGTGTTCGCATTACGAAAGCCGTGGTCGTTGAATTATTATAATAATGGGTCATATCAGAACGAGAACCAAATTCGATTATGGTACGATTGTAACGAGCGAGGTGTGGCCACCCACAATCGTTGCCTCTGGATGGGTTGTTGATTCAAGCCTCGTGTTCCGTGTTTCATCCTGGGTTGGATGTCGGTGGAGTAAGTTGGTCTATGTTGGATTCAATGGCACACAGAACAAGATTTACATGATAAATACAAGTATCATGATAATATACCGTCGTGCTCGTACATCTTGCTACTTTTGCGGCTTAGTTGTCATTTATTATAAATAAAATCAATCGCCCATGGTTTTTTAGAGAACTTCCCGATGATTTATCCTCGATGAAATATTCGGATTACGAAGATTGATGTACCAATGCCTCTGTACTCTCTCAAATCGAAGAGCAAACCCTATACCTGTCTCTAGTAAGAAAAGCAAAACGTGAAAAAAATATCAGCTTGACGAGGACATTCTCTTATTGCAAAAAAGTAATAATCATCAAAGTAAAATTTCAATGAAATATTTTCACGTATTTCTTTAACTCAAAGGGTCCAAACGGCCCCAAAATCGCCAAAGAATTCCTCACCAAACTCATTAGAACCAATATAGCATCATAAACCTGCCCGTCGGTGCGGAATCTGGTACAAACTCGTGTAATAATAACGATCATTGTCGGCCAAGAATAAATTGCTTTCGTGATTCGCGGCTGACCAACAAAAGTGAGGGCGCCTCCTCCCCCGATTGTGGGTGGGTGGCTGACCCAACAACAACAACAGCAACAACAAAAGAGAACTTCCACCCTTCCTACCGATCCATTTCGTGCGCTTTTGTCGTGAACAAGTGTATAAGGGTGTATGTGCCACATTTGGGTCAGCTGTAATTAATGGGAGAACCTTCCTTTTTATTGCGGTGCTTGTGAAACTCGTGAAATCTGCCCAAATTGCTCTCCTGTTCGAATTAGTCATCCAAATATTCACCGTGACCGGTCACGGCTGATTTGGCTGGCTGGCCGGCTGCCATGGCCAACGGAGGACATTCCAGGGTTCCTTCCGTGAGCCGGCAAAAGGGAAAATTCTTATCATTATTGCCATTTTGTGTATCGTTGAACTTTTAATGGGCAAACTTTTAGGGGTTGTCGCTGGCGATGCCGTGGCAGGAAATAATATTTTTTCAAACTATTTCATTGAAACTCGGGTGAAGTTTTCAGGCATAAGAGACTGAAGAATGCTTCTTTTGAGATGGCCTAAGGAAACGAGCGAGATGCTGCGCTCTGGAGAGGAATTGAATAAAGGCAGGCTCTACGCAAACACTAACAATGTTAAAAATAAAGTTTCCAGTCAAACCGAGGCGTATGCAATTTGCAGAGCAACAATGAATTATATTGAATTCTGTCTCATTGAATTGATAATTTTCATTTTGTCATCGAAAACAGTTTTCTTGTTTTGAGAATCATGCAACAAAAGTTACTTAAGGTGACGACTTCCAATATCGCATTGCCATGATTTTGCGTTCGACGGTATAAATTTGGCTCCGTTTCAAAAATATTCAAAAAATTCCTTCTACAAGTTGTTAAAAATAGGGTACACGTGTTGATACTTTTTGGTAACGACATTCCTCTTCTTTAAAGAGTTATGAATACCATCATTAATCAAAGATTGTCAATCACACAACAGGTTTGCATTACAACATTTTATAAATTTTAAGACACTCTTTAGTTACACGCTCACAAATTCCTTAAAATGTGGAAAGTTTGTCTTGTTTTCCAATTCTTTGCACACTTGTGAAACGTGGTACGTGTTTACATTCAAAGCACAAAAAATGAATCCATCATTCATCATTCATAGTTTTCAAAATATTTACCATAAAACTTTAAAAATCTATTTTCTGGAATAGCCGTTGCAAATATTTTTCAAAGTTTATATAACCCGCCAGGACTTTGAAATTTTAGAAACATATGATTGCAAAACAACTGGACAGGTGTATAATGCATTTCAAAACACTTTTTTTATTCACATGTTGAAACCATGGCTTGTATGAGTGCATAATTGACAAAGGGAGCGCGTGGTCGTAAAAAATATTCGGAGTGAAAAGTGATTTTTTTTTGTGTGTGTGCCTTTTGCTACGCATTTTTGTCGTGAATTGTGTGCTGCGAGGAGAAGATTGCCCTCTGAAAATGCAGCGTCATCAGTGCATAATTGACAAAGAGAGCGCGTGGTCGTAAAACATATTCGGAGTGAAAAGTGATTTCTTTTGTGATTTTCAAAGCCCCTTCTATATCATTGTTGATCGAAAGGCACGGCGTCGGGTGGATTGTGTTTTAATTTTTCGAATAAGGTTTTATTTTTTTGCGGTGAAAAAGCCATTTCTATATAATGAACGAAAGACGCACTGACAATTTGGATCGTTGAGTTAATAGTGGAGCAAAATAACTGTGTGTGAGTGAGTTTGTGTGTTAACCAGAAAGACCTTCCCATAGCATCGTTGCTCGGAAGGCTCGCCGACGGGTCTGTTATGCAAGTCCTCCCCATAGCGTCGTAGCTCGGGAGGCATCGAAAAGCCAATACCTTATCCTACTAACCCAAACAAAAATTAATCACGTGATGCTTGAAGGAGATGCTGTGGATTCAACGGTCTCAAGCGGTATCAACAAGTATATAGCGAAAAACTATGTGCTTGATGAGTCTGCAACTTCAACTATCGGACTAACATTCCTCCCTTTCGTTGAACTGCAGACTTCTTGGGAGGGCGCCGGCATTGACTAATAAAGTAGGGATCTTCAGAGGTTAAACAGTGAACGGATGTTTGGCTCCCACTGATCATTTTTGATTCGTTGTTTAACTTCAGCTGATCTGTCAATAACGGAGTAGCAGCTCAATGGCAGTCAACCATGCTCATGCTCATGCTCATGCTCATGCTCATGCTCATGTTGAAACCGTGGCTTGTATTTATTTTTAAACTTTTTTTTATTTTTGCCCATCCCCCCTCCCCTTGACTTTGGTCAGCGTCGAGAGACATAAACTTTAAAAAATATTTGCTACGGCCTAAATGATCGTTGTCCTAAGATTCACAACAGACGTGTAATACACGAATAAATCTTAATTCAAATTTAATTTACAGAATTTCATATTGTTTCTCAATATATATTTTTTCTGATGCATTAATATCAGTTTTCTCTAAAATATTACTTTTTTGAAAAGTCAGTACTTCTTTCTGTTATTTTTATTTTGCTGAACCAGCGTTTTTGCACTGATTCAGCGTTTTATTTCTCTGACTTATGTTTTTTTCCGGCGGCAGTAGCTCGTGCCAAAATAAACAAGAAGATTATTCTGCTGGTTTTGAGTGAAACTTCGCTAGTCCAGTGATTGTTTGCATTGGACTAGCGTTTGTTTGCAGATTTCGTAACGTAAACCAACTCACGCAAAATCGGAAAAAGTTGCCACGACCCCTCTTCGATTTGCGTGAAACTTTGCTCTAAGGGGTTATTTTGGTTCCTGATCACGAATCCGTGGTCCATTTTTCGATTTTTCGTGACGGTGGGGCGGTACGACCCCTTTCATTTTTCTGGTTTTTTACTAAGACACGTTTTTCAGTGATTTGTAGCTCGCAATCGTGAAGAGATAGAAATTTGGTGTCAAAGGGACTTTTGTGTGAAATTAGACGCCCGATTTGATGGCGTATTCAAAATTCCGAAAAAAAACGTATTTTTCATCAAAAAAAAAGTAAAAAAAAAAAATTTTAAAATCGCTGCCATTTCCCGTTACTTAACTGTCAAAAATCGTGAGACATGTCATTTTATGGGAAATTTATTGTACTTTACGAAACTGAAATAATAATAGAAGGGTCATTTTTTCATTTAGAACAAAATTTTTCATTTTAAAATTACGTGTTTTTTCTAACTTTGCAGGGTTACATTTAAGCGTGTAACAATGTTCTACAAAGTTGTAGAGCAGACAAAACACAAATTTTGATTTATAGACATGAGGGGTTTGCACGAGTTATCAGAATTCACGAGTTATCAGAATTTTACAAAAAAGTTTTTTGAAAAAGTTATGATTTTGATCATTTTTGACCAGTTTTTGAAAGTTTTTTTTTCGGAAAGTTCAGCAAATATTGCATAAAAATGACCCCTTGGACGATTGTTGTGGCTTAGTGAAAAACTAGAAAAATGAAAGGGGTCGTACTGCCCCACCGTCACGAAATATCGAAAAATGAACCTCGGATTCGTGATCAGGAACCAAAATAACCCCTTAGAGCAAAGTTTCACGCAAATCAAAGAGGGTCGGGGCAACTGCTGTGTGAGTTGGCGGAGAATGACCCAAACAATAAAAATTAACATTACTGGAAGCTGTGAAAAACGAAAGCTTAATATATATTTGGATAGTCAGATATTTCTACAAGTTATAGTAATATTTCTCAATAAGTGAAACATTGTTGGAAAAGTTTTCGAAACATAATTTTGTTTGTTTTGACATGTTTGCAAATTAATTCCCCCTTCACATTATCATATTTGTTTACATACGCGTTGGAATTGTTGATTTGATAAACCGACACTGAGTGAACATAGAATTTCAATTGAGTGGTCGATTTTACTGCACGCTACCACTTCACAAAACAAAATTTGCTTTTTATTTTCACTAAGTTTCAAAAGCTTGTTGAGTCCCATCAATCAACTCTGAGATGAGCATGACAGAAGAATTTCTACCAGAGTAGTGGAGAAAAGTTTCGCTAGAATTTCTGCGGTCAAATATGTTTGCCAGTAATTAGCGTATACAAAACAGCACAACTAAGTTGCTGGATTTGATTTTGCTCTTCGCTGGTTTCAGCGAAAAAAAAATCGCCGGTTCAGTGAAATTTCCCTTTCCGTTTGTTTTTCGATTTTTTTTCATGAATTTCCAGAAATTTAGTTCTACTTGCGAATTACTATTTGGGTAATTCTCCGCCAACTCACACAGCAGTTGCCCCGACCCCTCTTCGATTTGCGTGAAACTTTGTCCTAAGGGGTAACTTTTGTCCCTGATCACGAATCCGAGGTCCGTTTTTTTATATCTCGTGACGGAGGGGCGGTACGACCCCTTCCATTTTTGAACATGCGAAAAAGAGGTGTTTTTCAATAATTTGCAGCCTGAAACGGTGATGAGATAGAAATTTGGTGTCAAAGGGACTTTTATGTAAAATTAGACGCCCGATTTGATGGCGTACTCAGAATTCGAAAAAACGTATTTTCATCGAAAAAACACTAAAAAGTTTTAAAAATTCTCCCATTTTCCGTTACTCGACTGTAAAAATTTTGGAACATGTCATTTTATGGGAAATTTAATGTACTTTTCGAATCTACATTGTCCCAGAAGGGTCATTTTTTCATTTAGAACAAAATTTTTCATTTTAAAATTTCGTGTTTTTTCTAACTTTGCAGGGTTATTTTTTAGAGTGTAACAATGTTCTACAAAGTTGTAGAGCAGACAATAACAAACATTTTTATATATAGACATAAGGGGTTTGCTTGTAAACATCTCGAGTTATCGCGATTTTACGAAAAAAAAGTTTTGAAAAAGTTGGTCGTCATCGATCATGGCCATTCATGGTCACCCGCGACAGACACGGACGACGAAACAAAGAGAAACGCAAAAAGTAACTTTTTCAAAACTTTTTTTCGTAAAATCGCGATAATTCGTGATGTTTATAAGCAAACCCCTTATGTCTATATATCAACATTTTTGTAATTGTCTGCTCTACAACTTTGTCGAACATTGTTACACTCTAAAAAATAACCCTGCAAAGTTAGAAAAAACACGATATTTTAAAATAAAAAAATTTGTTCTAAATGAAAAAATGACCCTTCTGGGACAATGAAGATTCGAAAAGTACATTAAATTTCCCATAAAATGACATGTTCCAAAATTTTTTACAGTCAAGTAACGAAAAATGGGAAAATTTTTAAAACTTTTTTAGTGTTTTTTTCGATGAAAAATACGTTTATTCGGAATTCTGAGTACGTCATCAAATCGGGCGTCTAATTTTACATAAAAGTCCCTTTGACACCAAATTTCTATCTCATCACCGTTTCAGGCTGCAAATTGTTGAAAAACACCTCTTTTTTCGCATGTTCAAAAATGGAAGGGTCGTACCGCCCCTCCGTCACGAGATATCAAAAAACGGACCTCGGTTTCGTGATCAGGGACAAAAGTTACCCCTTAGGACAAAGTTTCACGCAAATCGAAGAGGGGTCGGGGCAACTTTTCCCGATTTCGTGTGAGTTGGTAGAGAATTACCCATTTATTATTACTATACTTTTACTATTTTTGAATACAGTAACTTATTTTCAAAAGTAATCATATGTAAAAAAATCATGCAACAATAAAGTTCAATACATTGTGAAGTTTTAGATCGATTTCTTATGCAATCGAGTGTTATTAACTGATGGGTTACAGACAAAAGAATAGTGAAGGAGTGACTGATGCATATCTCAAAAAGCCCTTCAAACAATCAAAAACCCATAAAAACAGACACTCCACTCAGACCCATAGATAAGTAACCCAAATTTCAAAATATTGATTGGAAATAAAACTATTCCATCGCCACTAATTGAACCCAACTGAGTGGAACGAAAATAGTTCACACCAGTCTCGAATGAGGGAGGGAGGGAAACAGTTCCAGAATGCAGCAAGAATTCCAAATGTAGAACGCGGCTCATAAAAGTCGGCTAGAGTTTCAAGGCTGGATGCTCCCCCTCGTAGCACTTCCCTAGCGCACAGCATGGAAGTGCTGCTGGCCAGGGAGCATAAAATATCTGTAACAGGACCGATAAATCTTGAGCTCCTAAAGAGCGGGAAATAAAACAAAGGCCAGTGTGCTGACGAAAAAAAAATAATATAAAAGTCAAGAATCCAATTTCCTTTCCTGGGGCGTAATGATCGTAAAACAATGGCGTTGATGAGTTTTCGAAGAAATTTGGGCCAACTAGCGATTTTTTGGGATCGGGGGAATGAGGAATCTATTGAAGAAGATGTTGCTGAATCAACTTATTTTATCGATAGAATATTTTATTGTCATAACCCAAACAAAATGTTGGAAACACATGTTCTTCTAATGTTCAAATATAAGAAAAAAAATATCAAATTGTCGTAAAACTTCCTATTCAAAGATAATTTTGGTCTCTCAAGCCAAATTATATCCCCCTTTTCCGTCTGCAGGCGACGCACACTTGCTAATCCTCTGCATCGATTTTTCATAACTCCAAACGGCTAACCCAAACATACCATCAACTTTCACTCAAATTCTGAGCCAAATACCAATGCCTTCATCATTTGCCCCCGTTGCTACTTTGCCCTGGACTTCTTGCCAAACATTCTAGAGGGTGCGGTGGCTCGCCGCAGGAAAAGGAAGTAGCTATTTTCTGTTATGTAGCACGGCAAGTAACGAAATAATATGAATTAGTAAAACTTTTTTTTATGGTTGAATGTCACGAAGCGAAAGAGCAAGTGGTGGGGAGCCTACAAAGTCAGCCACTCTGCACTATGGGGTATTTCCATATAAGCGAGCGGCCAAAAATATTTTTTTGATTTCTGTGACTTTTTTGTGTTGTTTGTACTTAGTATAATGAAAACAAATAAAATTTGATATTTTTCCAAAAAAAAGTTAAATTTTCGATTTTTTTATATATTTGAGGCCACATGCATTAAAGTGGTGAATTTTAATATTCTTGCTCTGTCTATTTGATGCACGGAATGGCGGTTTATGCTATGTTAAAGTTTCAGATTTACGTTCAATCTCCCTCCCCTTTTTCTTGAGTTAAAATCCACATCTCTTTGAAGACCCCCCCCCCCCTCTCCCTCCAATTAAAATTTGATTTTTGCGGTGTATTAGAATTTTAGACGGTTTATTTTATGGAACATTGTATGGATTCTCGTCCACGTTTTTGGTTGATCCACTTGCAAAATTCACGTTTTCCACGATAAATTCTTCTAAATCAAAATCACTATGTAACCGATTGTCGTTAGATTACTTAAAATATGAACTTCTTCTATGGGCTTTTGTATACCTCGTTTTGAAGCTACAGAACAACGTGCGTAGTTTTTCCTCTGTGGTTTTTCCCTGAGTTGATCATGTGATGGTTCTGCAATGTTGTAATTCTTACAAATATACTCGAAAGCAGTTCTCACGACGAATCGTTTCTGTAAAATACTTAGAATAGGAATTTCTAATTTTATTAAACGTACCTAAGTACCAACAAAGTCATGAATATCAAATCAATTTCAAAACATACATAACAGGTACGTCATTTCTGCCTCCGCAGGTAAATAATGTGATTTTAACCAAGCGTATACGCGAAATCATTAATTTCCTTGAATGAATCAAAATGTTCAAAATGGTATAACTCAAAAAGTGCACATAAGTGCACTTTGAAATTTGGAGACAAGTTAGGACATGGTTCAAATTTTAAGCAGCAAAATTTTCAGATCGCACAAATGCACACAAAAAAAGTACTCCATTAACAAAGTTGAAAAAAACAAAATTTTGAATAAAAATCCATCTTTTTTTATTTTTATTATTTATTTAGCCTGTAAAAGTGTGTTTTGTAAAATATTATTGAAAAGTTAAATCAATTACCTTTCTGAATATATATAATGATGCAGGAAAAAATACATAAACAGCTACACAGTACAACTATGAAAAATAATATTTTTTTTGTCAAAAAACATGTTTTTTCTTACCATTTTCGCCTTTGAAGGATTGCAATTCAGTGAATTTTGAACCTACAACTTTCAAACTCCGGATTTTTCTTATGTTTATTTTCGAAAAAAAATACCAAAAAAATAATAAGAGTATATCGGTTTTTCGATTTATGGCCGCCTGAAACCCCATAGTGCTCTGCAAGGAACAACGACTACAATGAAAGGTTCAAGGAGAGAGAAAAGTTTTCCCCCAGGTCGGTGGGGGTGGAAAGTAACTTTGCAAAGTTCTTCGAACTTTGAGTGTGCGGGGAAAAGTTGCGGAGAAGGCCTCCGACATTCATTTAATAACTGGCATCATTCATTCGTCAGTTATTGGGTGCGGAAATTTGGTTATGGAGGAATTACACGGAGAGACTGTTTGTGGCGAATCCAATAATCGATGGGTTAATTTTCATCCTGATCAATGTTTGTTTGGATTAGGAAAAATATGGGTTCATTAAACTAAACAAAATAAACTCTGCCAAAATTTATCAATTTAAGCTAGTTTTTAGCAAATTCAATTTTTTAGCTACAGTCTTTCCATAAAAAAGCTAAATGATGACATCATGCTTCTGTTATTTTCTAAATTTTTAATCGAAGTTAACATAAACTCACACAGCAGTTGCCCCGACCCCTCTTCGATTTGCGTGAAACTTTGTCCTAAGGGGTAACTTTTGTCCCTGATCACGAATCCGAGGTCCGAAATAAGGGGTTTGCTTATAAACATCACGAGTTATCGCGATTTTACGAAAAAATTTTTTGAAAAAGTTGGTCGTCATCGATCATGGCCATTTATGGTCACCCACGACAGACACGGACGACGAAACAAAGAGAAACGCAAAAAGTAACTTTTTCAAAACTTTTTTTCGTAAAATCGCGATAACTCGTGATGTTTATAAGCAAACCCCTTATGTCTATATATCAAAATTTTTGTAATTGTCTGCTCTACAACTTTGTAGAACATTGTTACACTCTAAAAAATAACCCAGCAAAGTTAGAAAAAACACGAAATTTTAAAATGAAAAATTTTGTTCTAAATGAAAAAATGACCCTTCTGGGACAATGTAGATTCGAAAAATACATTAAATTTCCCATAAAATGACATGTTCCAAAATTTTTACAGTCGAGTAACGGAAAATGGGAGAATTTTTAAAACTTTTTTAGTGTTTTTTTCGATGAAAAATACGTTTATTCGGAATTCTGAGTACGCCATCAAATCGGGCGTCTAATTTTACATAAAAGTCCCTTTGACACCAAATTTCTATCTCATCACCGTTTCAGGCTGCAAATTATTGAAAAACACCTCTTTTTTCGCATGTTCAAAAATGGAAGGGGTCGTACCGCCCCTCCGTCACGAGATATCAAAAAACGGACCTCGGATTCGTGATCAGGGACAAAAGTTACCCCTTAGGACAAAGTTTCACGCAAATCGAAGAGGGGTCGGGGCAACTTTTCCCGATTTCGTGTGAGTTGGTAGAGAATTACCCAGTTATGACCATTACTCGAAAAATAAACCCACCTTCACGTAAACATATCGACTCAACTAGAGCGTCCAATTTCCCGGGGTTACAAAATTCCCGGGAAACGGGAAATTTTCAACAAATTTCCCGGGAAATCCCGGGAATTCCCGGAAAATTTTAAATTTATCGAAAATTGTTCTGATTTTGGTTTTGATTGATATTTTGCAACAAAATTGAATAGAATTGCAACTGAGCAGTTCTCTAGGATTTCGGTCATTCGATTTTTTTTTGTATTTTTTAATCCGACTGAAACTTTTTTGGTGCCTTCGGTATGCCCAAAGAAGCCATTTTGCATCATTAGTTTGTCCATATAATTTTCCATACAAATTCGGCAGCTGTCCATACAAAAATGATGTATGAAAATTCAAAAATTTGTATCTTTTGAAGGAATTTTTTGATCGATTTGGTATCTTCGGCAAAGTTGTAGGTATGGATACGGACTACACTGGAAAAAATAATACACGGTAAAAAAATTTGGTGATTTTTTATTTAACTTTTATCACTAAAACTTGATTTACAAAAAACACTATTTTTAATTTTTTTATTTTTGATATGTTTTAGAAGGCATAAAATGCCAACTTTTCAGAAATTTCAGGTTGTGCAAAATCACTGACCGAGTTATGAATTTTTAATCAATACTGATTTTTCAAAAATCGAAATTTTGGTCGTAAAATTTTTCAACTTCATTTTTCGATGTAAAATCAAATTTGCAATCAAAAAGTACTTTACTGAAATTTTGATAAAGTGCATCGTTTTCAAGTTATAGCCATATTTAAGTGACTTTTTGAAAATAGTCGCAGTTTTCATTTTTAAATTAGTGCACATGTTTGCCCAGTTTTGAAAAAATATTTTTGAAAAGCTGAGAAAATTCTCTATATTTTGCTTATTTGGACTTTGTTGATACGACCTTTAGTTGCTGAGATATTGCAATGCAAAGGTTTAAAAACAGGAAAATTGATGTTTTCTAAGTTTCACCCAAACAACCCACCATTTTCTATCGTCAATATCTCAGCAACTAATGGTCCGATTTTCAATGTTAATATATGAAACATTTGTGAAATTTTCCGATCTCTTCGAAAAAATATTTTGGAATTTTCAAATCAAGACTAACATTTCACAAAGGCCAAACATTCAATATTACGCCCTTTTAAAATGTTTGTCTTGATTTGAAAATTCCAAAATATTTTTTCGAAGAGATCGGAAAATTTCACAATTGTTTCATATATTAACATTGAAAATCGGACCATTAGTTGCTGAGATATTGACGATAGAAAATGGTGGGTTGTTTGGGTGAAACTTAGAAAACATCAATTTTCCTGTTTTTAAACCTTTGCATTGCAAT
This sequence comes from Culex quinquefasciatus, assembly GCF_015732765.1. Taxonomy (NCBI): domain Eukaryota; kingdom Metazoa; phylum Arthropoda; class Insecta; order Diptera; family Culicidae; genus Culex; species Culex quinquefasciatus. Next base: position 120,903,735 of record NC_051862.1, read on the forward strand.
ATCTCAGCAACTAAAGGTCGTATCAACATAGTCCGAATAAGCAAAATATAGAGAATTTTCTCAGCTTTTCAAAAATATTTTTTTCAAAACTGGGCAAACATGTGCACTAATTTAAAAATGAAAAACTGCGACTATTTTCAAAAAGTCACTTAAATATGGCTATAACTTGAAAACGGTGCACTTTATCAAAATTTTAGTAAAGTACTTTTGATTGCAAATTTGATTTTACATCGAAAAATGAAGTTGAAAAATTTTACGACCAAAATTTCGATTTTTGAAAAATCAGTATTGATTAAAAATTCATAACTCGGTCAGTGATTTTTGCACAACCTGAAAATTCTGAAAAGTTGGCATTTTATGTCTTCTAAAACATATCAAAAATAAAAAAATTAAAAATAGTGTTTTTTAAATCAAGTTTTAGTGATAAAAGTTAAATAAAAAATCACCAAATTTTTTTACCGTGTATTATTTTTTCCAGTGTAGTCCGTATCCATACCTACAACTTTGCCGAAGACACCAAATCGATCAAACAATTCCTTCAAAAGATACAGATTTTTGAATTTTCATACATCATTTTTGTATGGACAGCTGCCGAATTTGTATGGAAAATTATATGGACAAACTAATGATGCAAAATGGCTTCTTTGGGCATACCGAAGGCACCAAAAAAGTTTCAACCGGATTAAAAAATACAAAAATTAAAATTGAAGAAAAAAGACCGATTTCGTAGAGAATTGCTCAACTATAATGGTAAAAACAAAAGTTAGGTTCAATTAATTCCTTGGCTGCATGTATAAAAAACATAAAACTTGAAGAAAATGCAGTAGTTGTTCGGTAACTGGGCATCGAATGTTGCTCGTTAACCCTCTACTACCCAACCCCGCCTTTAGACGGGCTTCGATTTGAAAAATCGCCAAAAATCAATTTTACAACCAATTTTTGATCTTTCAAATGCATTGTAAAGAAGAACTCTTAAATTTCAGAAAATTTATGGGTTGGAAGTTTTACTTGTTTTATGTAACTTTGCCAGTGTTTTTAAAAATGTCATTTTTTTAGGGGTCAACTTTGGTTTTGTTTTTTACTAACATGTCCTATGTTTTAAGTAAAAAGATGTATGCAGTAATTTTTTTAGTGTCCTAGGCTATGCTTCTACGCATTTTTTACAATTTCAATGATAATGGTGCCGTTCTATAGCAGAAAATGTGAAAAACAAGCAAAAAAATGGAAAAGTGACTGTAAAACATGAAAAAATTTAATAGGCAAAATGTTATGATAGGAGGTGGAAGAATAGGCCAAATACTACCAAAAACAAACATAAACTAAACAAGATAAATGCAAATTAAAATACTAAAAATACAACAAGAAAAACATAAAACAAGAGAAGTAAAGTTTTTCGTAGAACAAAAGTTGCTCAAAATGACCTCCTGAACACGGGAAAAATAAAAAAAATCGAAAAAACAATTTGGGCAGTAGAGGGTTAACTGGGATGAACAAAAAATAACGAGGAGACCACCGATGCATAATATTTTCCAGATGAAATATAAAAATAAAAGTAACTCAAATTTGTGCACAATGCTTACTTTCCATAATTCTTTAATTGTAACATGAAATTAAACAAAAGTTTGAAAAAACTTTTTTTATTTATTGAATATGTTTTTTGCATCCATTAACCCCTCGGTCATTTTGGTTTGTTTTAGTTTTTTGACATTGTCTGCTTTTTAACTGGGCTACGGCCCAGTTATCGAGCGCCCAGTTAAAAAGCAAACCAGTCAAACAACGCCTAGTTACCGAACAACTGCTGTATAAAGAGTTTAAACAATTGAAGCTAGGTATTATTTTTTAATCGATGCCTCTGTGCTATCTTGTACTAATCTTGCTGGTTTTCCTATCTAGTTAGCATAAGAGAGCACAGAGGCATCGAAATATGTTTTTCATAGCAAATATTTTATCCAGAACAAATCTTACTGATTTGAGTTCATGAACATTGAATTGAATTCACCTTAAAAATCTGCAATTCCCTTGAAATATCATTTTTATGTATTAACAACTCAAAGTTTTCAAATGTTTGGAGCGAGTATTTGAAATATATTTGTATTTTTGGGCACCTTTTATATAATACGAAGTAGTTTTTTTAAATGATTTTTTAATAATTCGGTAAAAATATGTTCATAGAAAAACAAGTAGTTTAGTTGTTTCATATTTGAACCGTCACGCCCTTGGTAGCTCTAGTGCTCTACAAATTTTCAACTTTTAACTGTAATTTCTCGAAAACTTTTAAACAAATTAACCTAATTCTTCTAACAAAAATCCTCTTCTCCTTTGGTCAAGGTAAAGAAAATGAAATAAAGCTCTATTTTAATCTTGGCGGCCAGAGGAACCTTAGTTTCAAATAACATAACATGAATTTTCGTTTAAAAAGCTAACCAAAATTATAACAGTTAATTTTAATTCCATAATATCGTAATTTTTGTTGCCCAACAAATAAACAGGACCTATTCCCCGTTGTGAATGCTTCAGAAATTAATATCATCTGAAATAAATCTTAAAATGAAATTTTCAGACGAACTGATAAGTTCACTAAAAACGTACATTTAATTTATAGTACCTAATAAAATTGTTCTTTCATTATTATTTTTTTTTTTTTTGTAAGTTAGACAAAATTTTACCAAAAAGTTAGGAAAATGTTTACTTCCGCTTGCATTTCGGGAATTCCCGGGAAATTTACAAATTTCCCGGAAAACGGGAAATATTTTTTTTCGGGATATTCCGAAAATTCCCGGGAATTTTTTTCCCGGGACGGGAAATTGGACGCTCTAAACTCAACATTAAAAACTAAACAAACCGATGCCTTCGTGCTCTTTAGTTCTCACTGGATAAGAATACCAGCAACCTTCGTACAAGAGAGCACCCGTCAATGGATGGATGTTGATGTGTCCAGCGGAAAATCTGTATCTGATATATTTATTATGATATTTTTTTTACTGTGGAGGTACGAAATCATGCTTTAAAATGTTCCCAACACTATTTTGTGTTGTTACATCCTATATATGTATTTTTATTGTATATTGAAAGGTATTTTGATAATTTGACCACATTATCAAAAGTTATGAAAACCTAAATGTTAATTGTGTGCTATTGGTTCTCAGATATTTTGTCTAAACTTCCTAAAAATGTATTCAGCATTCATCTTCTGGTTTACATGAAACGAGATGTACTTAAAGTTAATTCAACTATCGAATACACTTCTCGTGTTGATGCAGCAATGATATAAATTACTTTATGACTGCCATTAGCAATGAATTTATCCTTTATTCCAATAAAGTTGACATGACCGAGTAGCAAATCACAATCGTAACAGTTCAATCATAACTTAAACAATCCATATGGTCAAACAACCGTTCATACAACCAGCCACCCAGCTAGCCCAACAGCGAACACACTTCAGTCACTCTTAATTGAGGCAAGTGTGTGGCGTACGTCGCGTCACGTCGGCAGCCTAGCATCTCAAAGCAAAGACCATCCAATCTGAGCTGGTGCCTGTTGAAGAACCAGCTATAGTGACAAACCGCACATTACATCTGCTCGCTGAGGAGGGACTTTATCTTTCGCGTTGCAGCCGTAAATTTCCCATCTTTATGAGATACTCTTGAACATCTCCGACTCTCTACGGACGGCTTAACCTCAACGCTGGTCTCGTCGCGTCGCGTGTCGCGTCAGACACCGCCGCGTGCTCAGCTCAACAAAACGCAACGCAACGCAACACAGTAGTCAAAACATTGGCCCAAAGATAACATCGACGAGGAAAATTTAATAATAAAAACAAATCAAAACATAATTATGCTAACGCTGAGTGAAGTTATCTCGCCGCTGCATCTGACATCAGACTTAAGTCGAGACCGCCGCCGCACGAGCGGTTCCAAATCTGGCCCAGGCGCGTCGTGTCACGTCGTGTCACGTCGCTTGAACTACTTTTCGCCGCCGCAGCCAGCTGGGTTGACTTTGAACCACGTCTAATGGGGTCATGTTTTGCCTATAATGAGCGACGCCAATGGATTGTCTCCAGCGAGTCTCTCTAGTTCACTTTTTGTTATCTGATCATGTGACAAGTTTTTTTTTTCTTGACTTTTTGATTCTATTAAGTCTCAAATCTCAATCACTTGGGTGCGATAGTGTGTCGCGATATCGGGCGAGCACGCGTTTAGTTTCGTTTAATGAGGTGAGAATGAATGATTGGCATATGTCTTGATTTCCGTTGGCACTATGGCAAAACATTCAGAGGTTATTGGACCTGTTATAGAGTCTGCTCAGAATAAATTGTTGCATATGTCAAGTTTCATGTGAACTTTTTCAACTAAAATCATTTGTTTTGGCTGTGTTTGCACGCAATGTAAACAATAACAGACACGTTTTGTTTGGCTGACCCTTCTATGCACTGTCCCAAAATTTAGTTGAAATTGGTGGCCTGATTCATCAAAAATGTATACATTAGTCGGGCTTTCTCATTTGACTAAACGAACGTGGCTAAATTTTCTCTGGCTATATGTCGCACTTGCATGGTGTGGCAAGTTAGCCCGATCTGATCGCAATTACTTTCTTATAAAGTGTTACAACAATGCACGTGGTTTTCGTTGAATATCTCAGGTGTCCAAAATGGCGTCCTTAACTCAATTTGGCCCAAAATCAACGTGCGACAAGATACACAATAACGACGAATATACGTTTGTTCGACATCGTCGTGCTATCTTGTCGCACCCGACGTTCCGAGAAAAACGCGTTTTATTGTTTGACCTTGATTAAACAAAAACGAAAGCACTCAATGTAAACAATAACAAACACGTTTTGTTTGGCTGACTATTTTGTGCAATGTACCGAAATTTGGTTGAAGTTGGTTGCTGGAGTCCTAGATATAATTACAAATATTTACGGTAGTCTAACTTGTATGTGCGTCAAACGCGTTCTGACCTGAAATCCCTTTGGCCAGTTGTCGCACTTACATCAATTTCACGAAATTTTTCGGTTTTTATTGAATATCTCAGGATTGAAATCAAATTTTGGGGATCTGTGAAGATCAAAAGGTGAGGCATTGTGAGCTGCGCAAAATGGCGTTCTTAACTCAATTCAGCCCAAAATGCTCGTGCGACAAGTTATGCAAACTAACTTACAACAAACATGTGCAACTGTTCCTCCAATTACAGTCATTGCTTGCTTTGGATTACACAGCTCTCTGCTGTACAACATAGCCGACAGTGGCATTCTCATTGACGTTTAGGTCAGCCTACTCACTATGTAGCCCCGTGGAGAGAAGAAATCCCAAATTATCCCAGTAAGAAATACGGGGCCGATCGGGTCTGATCGTAAGAACGACGATCAGACCTACAGGGGCCGATGCGGGTCTGATTTTGAGACACGCATCAGACCCGAATCAAGGTGTTTTGCACCCGAAACGTCAACCTGTCAAGGTTGTTCGAACATCGCAAGAGGCCTACATGCGGGGCCGATGTAAGAACGACGTAAAGGTGGAAAATCGGACGCGCATCAACCTCTCTTTTAGGTTCTTCTTCTTGTTATTCTGTCATCTGTCAAACTCATAATTTGTTTTGATTGAAACAATTAGTTTATTTTTCGCGTTTTTTGCACTTTTTTTTACTTTATTTAACAAAAATATATACAGCGGGACAGGTTCCGGGTGATCTGGACCTGAAAGGATTCGTGTAGCGATCGTTCCGAGGAAACTTGAATGGCGGTGCTGGAACGTGGTCGTCCGGTGTGGCATGTTTCGAGCGGCATCGATCCGAGTGCGCTTGCAGTGCCATGGCCGCGTGCCGGTTGCGGACGGCGTTTGGGGTTGGGTGCAGAACAGCTCGAGATCGCTGCATAAAAAGAGTCTTCGTTCACTTTATTGGAGTAGATCCTGGCAGTGACTGCTCGAGCGTTCCGTCGTGTTCGTCCCCATCGAACTGATGCTTCCTTTCCTTCAGTGACACCGATTCCGCTTCCGCAGACTGCTCCTGCGTCTAATTCGAGGTGGCCTGGCCATGAGCCACCATTGTCGTTCTCGGTCCCGGTGAGGACGGGCAATTGCGGCAACGTTTTAGATCAGCTGAGTAAGAATCCGGTTCGATTCTGGAAAGAATGAAAAGAAAAACAAAACAATTTAGAGAAGGAATTTTACAACATTTTTTTTCTTGCCGAGAACATACTCAATGTCATGTGGTTCTTCTCCGAGCCGCCGAGTTGGAGGAGTGTCTGGAACGGCGACAGGTGCGTTGAGCGGTGAGACTGGTTCTTTCTGAATGCCGGGGTTCCGGAGGCCGGAGTGCGGCTGCAGCATGCGCTGCTTCTTTTCGAGTTGGACAAGCCACTGCCGACGTTCTTGATCAGCACCGGCAACCGGTTTTTTGCACTCCATGTTGACCTTGAAGCTTTCGGCGGATCCTATGACATTGCTGGTTCAGTTCGGCGGTTAGATGGTCATCTCTTCATGAAGTGTCGTATCCGGTGCCGGAGTGTTGCTGACAATTTCCGCCGTCCGGAGTTCCGCCGATGATCGTCGTGATCCCGGTGCTGGTTTCGCTGATGCCGGGTGGCCAACCTTGGAGGTTGCGCCTCCTCCGTACGAGTCACGAATAGTTTGATCCGTGCGATTGGTGATGATTCGTACCGCCGCCACTGCCGCCCGAGACGAAGCTCGGTATTATACTGATGTATCCGCTTCCGCCACCACTGTTGTTTCGCATTCCACGATTGTCTCGGCCGTCGTTAATCGGTCCCAACGAAGGTGGACACTCCGACGGTGGTGGATCATTTTGGTTTAGGTGACCGTTCGGGAGTGGCGATGCTGTAAATGTTAGAAAGATTTGAATACGAGAATAGTTGTTTCAACTTTATAAAGAAGAATACTTTTCTTACCGTGGGACTCGCACTGTCAGCATATGATCATCCGGCTGCCGAGGCCTTCTGTCAACGAAGAGGTGGTTCCGGTGTTGAACAGATTGCCCTAAGCAATTTGGCACGAGTTCGGCAGACTAGAATACGCCACCGGGCAAGAATCGTGTTTGTTGTTTCGGGGTCACGGAATCTTGATTATGCCGTAATGGTTTGATCGTCGACAGAGGAGGTGTACTCCAAGGTTTATGTATATTTTTCGTCCCCATCATCAGATTCGTGTTACTCGCGGATCAAAACGACGTTTCCTCTTCCGGGAGCAGGGTTTTAGAGCTGGAAAGGGAGAAGGTTAGTTTGGAACATTTCTCTGATGACTATTTTTACCATTTTACCTGTCCTTCGACAGCACCGGTTCCAAGTACACCTCCAATGTAGTCCTGTATGGTAATGTCCCGAAAGAGGCGTGTCGCCTCCGGTCTGCTAATTCTATTTGTTGTCACGGTAAGTCAGCCACCGCCCCGTCGTCCTTCTCCGGATGAACTTATCTCATGTTTAACATGATGCTGCTGATTCTGGTTCGTCTGTTTGAATCGCAAGTGCCTCGGCAGATCAACCCAGCAGGGTTGGTCCTTATTGATCATTGTCAAAGAAGTGGCTCGGGACCGTTGGATGGCCTTTTCAGATACAGCTTCTGGACCGCTTTGGTGACGCCAGCTTGGTCGATTCTGCTGAGTCTTGGGAACCGCGTTCAACACGAGCCCTTTTGAGCGGACGGCGACTATCCTTCGAGTCTGTTCCGTGCTACCCTTTTCTGAGGGACTCTCGAAGTCCATTGCCGTTTCGCAAAGCAACTCCGGATTGCATGAACCTGTTAGAAAAGAAAACTAAACAATAAGTGAACAGGATAAAATAAATGTTACGAATAAATTACCGAAATTTGAAAGCAATAGTCCACAATCGACCGGTTTTGTTTGATCTGGACCTGGACGCATTCGTCGTTCCGGAACGCCTCGATTAATCTGCGTCGTTGAACGGCAACCGCCGCCACTCACTTTGTTGGACGAAACCCGTTCACTGCTGCTGGTGCGATCGTCCTGCTCCTGAAGCTTCCAGGTCACGTTATATCTTCCTCCGCTGGTTCATCTCGCGACGCAACTTGAGACGTTCATTGGCTAGTCCAGTCCACGACCTCCTACGCCGACGTTGCCATTCTGTCGCGAGAGAGCCGGTGGTTGACGGACGGCCGATTCACTCTCTTGGTATTGCGCTTGTCATCTTCCTGGTGGTAAAGTTTTTGCTGTTGTTGGCCCCGGCATATCCATCGGCGTACTCGCCTTGGCCAAGTCCCCTCGTCCTTGGTGATAGCCTCGATGTGCAGCAGATCCTCTTTCTGGATGAAAGACCGCTGAACGACAATTTTCGGATCCATGAACGGAACCGCCGCCGACGAAAAGTCCCGCCGATCATCGTCGTGATCCTAGTGCTGGTCTTGCTGCTGCTGGTTGGCCATCCTTGGATGTTGTATTGTATTGACCGTCCGGCAAGCCACCGGAAACCGGAACTTGAAAAGCAGGAGCGGCGGCGACCGTCCGGCGATCCTGATTCATCCAGCGTCATTCCGATGGAGCTTGCAGGGCCACGACCGTCCATCGAGCTTGTTCCGTACAGCGTCGTTCAGATGGCACTTGAAAGTTGGCGACTCCCGGCGAACCTTCTCTAGAGTCATGGCCGTTCGTGGTGGCAAGAACCTATTTAAATAGAAAAAAAAATAAACAAATGGTGCACTACATTAAGCAAATGTACAAATAAATTACCAGGATCGTTGAGCGGATTCGGTTGATATCTTGATTGGACGTGTTCGGGAAGCATTTTATCCGAGGTTTCGAGGTCACTTGCAGGGTGGCAACCGTCCGCCAAGTCTGATTCATGCAGCGACGTTCCGAGGAAGCTGGCAGGGCCATAACCGTGCATCGAGCCCATTCCGTCCAGTTCATTCCGAGGGCACTTGTAGGATTGCGACCGCCTGGCAAACCTGTTCCGTGCTGACTCTTTTCGGGGGAACCTTGAAGACCACGGCCGTTTCGCGTGGTAATTCCAGGTATATGCCGGCCCGGCAAGCGAGCCTATTCCGCCCAGTGCCATTCCGAGGGAACTTACAGTTTGACAACAGTACATGCTTCTTTGTTCTATGGGCATTTGCAGAACGGCGACCGTTCCGCGAGCCTATTTTGTGCTGCTTCTTTCCGAGCGAACTTGTAGGGCCATGTCCGTTGCACGTGGCAGATCCAGATTGAAGAACCTATTGAAAAAAGGATAAAAGAATGCTCTGATACTGGTCGAAAATGTTACTAGAAAATTACCTAAATTATAACAAGAATTGGCCGGGAACATGAACCGGTTTCGGTTGATCTTGACCTGGCGCAGTCCAGCACTGAATCCACCGTTCCGAGGACAGTTGTAGGGCGATACTAGCGCGTTCCGAGCTGTTCCGTTCTGATTGGACGGTGCGGTCACCTTCAGCACTCTGGCCCGACGGAAGTTGTTTGGTCGATCGATCTCCGCGTGGCTCCACGGCGGTGGCGGAACTCCAAAATTGACTTCCGTTTCCCTGCTTCCTGGTTGTGACGTACGAATTATTTGGCCTGAAAAAGGAGATATTTAGATTGGGTAGAGAAGTCTCACAAATTACTGTTTGTACCTGTGCTCCAGCAGCACTGGTTCCGCTGCTACCGGTTGCTTATGTTAATTCTCTTCGTCGTCATCATCCGACCGATTTCCCGCAGATCAGACCAGCCAATACCTAGTCGGAAGCAGAATATTGAAAAGAACTGGAGTCAATCCGACGATTCATAATAAAATCACGTGCGACCATGTCACTGCGGCCACGATCGTCCCGTTCGCCACAATCCATTCCCCGACGCTGCTGCTGGCCCGCTGACCCTTGCCCATTGCTGGGTTGAACCGCGGATCGTATCATTCTTACCGTCACCCTGCTGCTCCGTTTACACCCTTCTTAGTCTTCAGCTGCTGCTCCAACTCCTGCAGTTTCCTGGCCGCGGCCTGCTTGCGTTCCCTTCGCTGGTCCTCACGACGCAACTCGAGACGTTCCTTGGCCTCGACGTCCAGTTCAAGACCTCCGACGCAGGCGTGGCCATTCTTTGGAGAGGGCGGTGGCGGATGACTGACGGTCGATGGTGAGCCGCTGAACGACAATCTTCGGCTGTTTAAAGGAAGCCGCCACCGACGAAAAGTCCCGCCGGTGATAGTCGTGATCCTGGTGCTGGTCTCGTTGCTGCCGAGTGGCCAACCTTGGAGGTTACATTTGTTCGAGACAGCCTCGTCACGATATTTGCCACACGAATGCGTCGGCAAATAGTTTGGTCCATGTGATTGCTGATGATTTGTACTGTTGCCGCCTGAGACGAAATTGTCCCGGTCGTCGTTCATCGGTCCCGACGAAGGTGAACCGTCCGATGGAGGCTGTGGCGATCCGGAACTTCCACCTGCGCCTCCGCTGCTATAGTACGGTGGCATCTGCGTACGGAACTGCGTCGTAACGGAGCTTGTTGCTGTTGGGGCCCGGGCCCGCAACCGCAATCGCTCTGAGAGCACTCTTGTAGTGCCAAAATCTTCCTTCGAACCTGTTCCGTACAGCGTTTTTCCAAGGGTACTTGCAGGGCGGGAAAACCGGAATCACCGGAGATTTGCAAATGCCCTGAAATAGAGAATTTGAAAAAGTTAAATTTTACAGCAAACAAAACAATACAAACTAGGGGAAATTCTCGTATCTTTGGCAGGTTAAGCACTCGCTCCTAACTCCATCCAATTTGCTGATTTTCACTATTTAAACAACTAATTTTGCAAAACTTTTTATAGAAACTTGCATGCTCACTTCTTATTGAGCTATTTATCACTCGAGTTCAGTTGAAACCGCTTTTAATTAGCTTTAATTGAATGTCAAAGTTCTGACCTGCCAACATTAGAGGCACGCTGGAATTAGATGCTGTTCCCCTACTTGGACTGCCGATTCCACCTACAACCCGGAACAAGCCCAGAAAAGTTGACTAAATGCCAAAGTTTCGCGAAGGAAAAAACTTGCACGCCACGTTTTTTTCGTTTGACAGAACTGCCGAAAAATTCGCAAACATGAAGGAGCGAGATAGCATGCTTAGCGAAACTTCGATGAAAATACAAAGCATGCTTTCTCTTTCACTCTAACGCGCAGCATGCAGTTCATCGAAATTTTCGAAAAACATCGTGACCTTACAAAACATCGTGGGTTTACGGACTTTCGATCTGGGATGCGTTACGTAAAAACGAAAATGACGTTGATATGGATTCGTCGTGATAAGAGGCCATCCATAAACTACGGGGACATTTTAGAGGGGGCGATTGTCCACGATCCATACAAACAAGATTGTGTTTGAATGGAAAATGTCCACGAAGGGGGTGAGATTTCCAAAAACGTGTCAATTACCGACCCACAAACAAGTAGTCAAACCCTAAGTTAAACAATTAACCCAAAAATTTTGTCTGTTTCAAAAATATAGATCGATTAACCTGGATATTTTCTTACCCCGATAATTTGGACGCCCTAAATGTAACCCAGACACTGCGTAACCAGACCCACATGGGTCCCGAAAGTCACTGCTGCCGGGCTGTCAGACGCCCTAATCTACCCCGCCGCGTTCCGTCCCATCTTTGAGCCGTCACGAAACGCTTCAAATCAAAAAGGATTTCCCGCCATAATCTGTTTTAATGCCGTTTTAAAGCACGTTACATTTAGTGGATATTTTTTCATCTTCGTCATTCCGGTCCGGAACACCACCCACCGTTGGCCCCCGGGACACAGGGCACAGGGATCGCAGGGTGGGCGGTACATGACACACTCAATCCCGGAGTGGCGGCAGTCTCGTGTGTATGGTTTAATGTGTGCGCGCGGGGATCATAATATCAATTAGAGCAAAGAAGGTACTTAACAGTCAGTCAGTTTGCAGGCCGTGTGGCCACATGTGTTTCTTGTTTGGGCCACGCGCCTTGCCCTGCCAGCCGGTGCCCGGAAAATCGGGAAAAAGTGGTGCTCTTGCTTTAATGTGGGAATCGTGAGTGACGCGCCGCTGGAAAACTGTTTGGTTGTTAGTCACCACCCTCATTAAAATGCGAGGTTTTCATGCTTCAGCTTCAACGTTCTTCATGAAAGATGTAAGGAAAGAGGCGAAATTGCATCCAACCGTACATCTTTACAGCCATAAACTCATTGAGATTCGGTCGATGTTTTTTTTTTCCTCCGCCTGATTTTTTTTTCGGAAAACCAATGTTTGTACAACTTAAAGAGATGTAAAGGAGAGAAAAATGAGCTTGTGGATGAAAAATAGGGCCAGTAATAAATGCCATCAATGCTGAAGGAAGATATAATAACATGTAAACAAAGTTCGAGCATGAACACGTGCTGCTTTGGGTGATGCTGCTTTTGCTACTGATGGTGTTCTTGTGTCATAATACCTACCAAGTAGCAGCATCACCATCCTCATCATCATCATCTGCAGTCACAACATTTCGGAAGCAGCTCTAGCTGGTGAAAAGAGGAAAAACCTCAAAGAAAAATATCCGTCGTACGAACTACGATCAAAAGACATGGCATATTTAAGCTCTTATGTGGTCGTTTCTCGTTCTGAATTTAACATTCATTTCTATAAACGATGTTAGAAGCATCTTATGTAATATAACATAGTATTGGATTGTAGTATTGGGTTTCGATTAAGGGTATAAGAGTAAATAACACTTAAACGCTCGGGTAATCATTTTACCCCTATTTTTTTTCTTAAAAATCTCATAACTTTTGGTAGAATTGACCAATTTGGATGCTTCCGGTTGCAAAAGATCCAGATTTGTCTATATTTTAAACTGTCAGATGGGGGACAAATGTGGTCCACTTTCACTGGAGATATTCCGGATTCCGTTAGGGAACCTCGACCCTCCTATTTGGGTTTCGGGTCAAAATAACAATAACTTTTTCACAGAACAATGCCGGAAATGACGCAAAACTTCTAGGCTAAACATCCCTAATATATTCATCATCCTGCAAAAATAATTGACATGGTCAAAACCTTCATGCACCACAACAGGTTCTAACCGGAAACGGTTAACTGAGCTGACGTAGATTGGTCCTCAACTGGAACCTGTTCCGTTGGTGCTAGTAGAGCCTTTAAAAAGCCGTTCTGTTTACATGTGATGCGGTTCTTTACTTCGTCGCCATCGTGCTAACTTGTCGTACGTGCATTTTGGGCCAAATTGAGTTAAGAACGCCATTTTGTGCAGCTCACAATGCCTCACCTTTTGACCTTCACAGATTCCCAAAATTCGATTTCAATCCTGAGATATTCAACAAAAACCGAAAAAACTCCGTGAATTTTTGTCACTTTACATATGAAAGTAGTTTCAATCTTGTCGTGCTATCTTGTCACTCCATGAAAATTGATGTAAGTGCGACAAAAGGCCAAAGGGATTTCAGGCCAGGAAAGTCAGGATGCATTTGTCGCACGTACAAGCTAGACTACCGTAAACATTTGTAATTAAAACTCGGGACTCCAGCAACCAACTTCAACCAAACTTTGGGACAATGCACAGAATGGTGAGCCAAACAAAACGTGTTGTTATTGTTTACATTGCGTGTTCTCGTTTTTGAATATTCAACGTCAAACATTAAAACGCGTTTTTCTCGTAACGTCAAAATGGCGGGTGCGACAAGATAGCACGACGACGTCGACTTGCTGAAAGATTTTTTTATCAATAATACATCAATAATAATCCGATAGAAAAAATGGCACTGTGAACGGACGGAGAGGATAAATCCCGTACTTTACTCATGGGTTCATTTTTTCAAAAAGTTCATCTATCAAAAAACAGTGCCGGTACCGAGACTCGAACCCAAAACATTCTGCATAGTTAACCGTGCCTTTGCCGTATCGGCCAACACGGTTCGGTGAATAAGTGGTGGTCATTTGTTCATATAAGCCATTAAATGGGATGAACTGTTTCAATGAACGAATGAACACGATTTGTTGTTGTTGTAAGTGCGAGAGGTCTATGCTCTCGCCAAATAGTACTTTCCTCTCGCCTCTTTTCGGGAGGACTATCCGCATGGACTTTAACAGTGGGTGTAGATTCGAAAAGTTTTGGAATGCAAGACAAAAGGGCAATTCCGCGATAATTACGTACCGTAATCTGGGGCGAATCGGGACTACAGCCTGAATAGGGACAGCCGTTTTTAGAGCACTTAAAGCTTTTAAATTTGGAAATGGATGTACACATTTTGTTGGTCTGAGTCTGTTCTATCCGAAACCAACCAGAAAAATCAAAATATTGTGCTCCAACATGGTTAAAACTGCTGTCCCAATTCGCCCCATGTGTCCCGCTTGACCCCAGTTTACGGTATGTCTGATTTTGGGCCTGACTTAAAAGTAGGCACCAAAATAGACTTTTTCCATGTTTGTGGGAATTTTCCAGTATTTATTGACATGTTGAAAAGATGATACAGTGGAAGTGTCAGTTCTTCTGCAAGGTTCTTTAGAAATGCAGGTGCTATTCCGTCGGGTCCTGGTCCTTTTGATGAGTCAAAGTCCTTCAATGCCTGGCGTAGGGTAGAGTAGTCATCAATGAGACACGGGAAACAATGATAAAATTGCTCTCACAAGACGTAGTTTCAACCAATCAGGGGGAATGGTGTGTCTACTAGATACACGTCTACCATAGTAGTGGCTTTGGTTATAAAAGCTCCTTTGCAAAGTTATTCATGCATGTTTGATTCTGGGGCGTAAAAGTAAATTATGACTAAAAATTACATTTTCGCTCATAGGCTGCCATTAACACAAAAACTAATATTTCTCCAAATTTCTTTCGTCACTTCACAGGGCATGAGTTGGGCTATAATGTCCTATTATTAGGTTTGACCAAAATTAAGAATATATCCAGAATCCAGGGCTGTCTCATTGTTCCCCACTCTTTTCGGCCAATGGGTAACAATGAGATACTTTGATTTTTCTTCATTAAACTTTTCAAAATCTATGGAAAGCTTTCAAAACATGAATCGGAAGTGATTTTTGACATATTTATTGAGTTTGAACTTCATTTAACCAAAAATATAAAGTTATTTGGCATAATATATGTATTTTACAAAATTTAAATACTTTTAAGTATAACTTTTGTTAACTGAAGTTTCATGTAGACTTTTGCTTAAAAATGTTCAAAGCAAGTCACCTGCCATAGAACAATATAAAAAAACGTGATGTTTTACTAGAAAAGTATTGATTTTTGTAAAGTGTCTCATTGGTCCCCAGCCGTCTCATTGTTCCTGCCAAGTGCGTCTACAATGAGACAGTTGAATAACTCTGGCTGTAAACGTCAGATCGATCTCATATTTTTATTAGTGTTAGAACACACTAAAAGAAAGAAAATGCAACAAAATGCTCTTTAAAACATGCTAATGAAAAAAAAATACAAAAATCGTAGAAGTTTAAAAACCAAAAGTGTCTCATTGATGACTACCCTACCCTACTTCCGTTTCTGACAAAGAAATGACTGAGACGTCATTTGAAAATTCTGGTATAAATGAAAAGTAGTCGCGGTCGTGGTCTTCTTCTGAAAATGAGATGTATACTTCTTTGAAAATTTTTGAAAAAATATTGCGGATTTCTTTTGAGTTATTGCCTACATTTTCGTCTAGTTGCATTTGCGATAGAAAGTTACTACTTTTGGATTTGGATTTAACGTACACAGAAAAAAAAATTATGGTAATGTTCATCAGGAAATGGTGACAGATTTTGTGGCAAAATAAATGATAAATTTTACCCCAGAAAATGATGTGTTTTCATCAGTTTTTGATGAATATTCATCAGGTTCACATTTTTACACATTTTTTATGTAATATTACACAAATAAAGAGGTAATATTCAACCTACCAAATTTTCAACATTCCAAAATTCAACTTTTTTTTCTGTGTAGTTAAAGAAATTTTTCGGGCATTGAGTGCCGAAAAAAAATGGTCGGAAATATTCAGATAATTCAGAAGATTTATGTCATTTGTATTGTTTCTGTATAATTTGCAGGCTTTTGTTTTCTATTTTTTTGAATTTCTTAGTTGTGGAGTGAACACTAGGTATTTATTGCGTCGTCTTCTTCTAGTACACAGAAAAAAAAGTTGAATTTTGGAATGTTGAAAATTTGGTAGGTTGGAAATTACCTCTTTTTTTAGTAATATTACATAAAAAATGTGTAAAAATGTGAACCTGAAGAATATTCATCAAAAACTGATGAAAATTCATCATTTTCTGGAGTAAAATAAATCTTTATTTTTTGCCACAAAATCTGTCACCATTTCCTGATGAATATTACCATCATTTTTTTCTGTGTAGAATACTCCTACTAATTCGTCGACATTCTTTCATTATTTGCAACAGGCTAATGCAATGCTTTGCAAAATAAGCCTAGTACAAACTATTATAAAAATATTTCGAAATGTGTCTGGGTCCTTCCGTTCTTCGATACAATTGCCACTTTACATTTCTAGATGAGATTTTCAACCAAAAAAGTGCCAAAATCTTAGTAATTTTAGGTATGCATGAAATTACTAGAATGGTGATTTCCTTGTTTTTATCATATTTCTATAAACAATATTGTTTGGTGATATTTGTTGGTTTTGCTTCAACTTGATTTTGCTTTAGACCAAAATAAACTCATGACTTCAAACGTAAATCAGCTGCATCATAATAACTCATTCCAACACTTTAGGTCACTTCAGCTTCCGTTCTATCTGCTTTTCGAGTCCATTTTACAGCTCTGCTCCCCCTTGTGAGCCGTATCTTAACCAGGAAAACACCTCAAACATTTCATAAATCATAAAAACTACCTTTGTTGGCGGCATTTTTATCCAACCCTCACAGTGTCAATAACGGCTCCAGGTCGCGACCTAGCCCCCTCGGCCAGGTCGTATCTCATCTCGATGTTCCTCCCCCGCGACCAAAAAAAACGCACGCCGATTGGCTTACCTGCAAGTGGAGAGAAAAGAAGCCAGAAATAAAGACAGCAGTTAGTATAAATAAGTCATAACGGCCGCGGCTGCTGCCACTGCTGCTGCATTAAATTCATTTATTCATTTCGGTATGAATATTCAACGACACATTTTCTCAACCAGCTAGATTTGGAATATGAACTTGGACTTGGAAGTCGTCGTCGGCGTCGCATCTTTCTTTCTGATGATGATGATGGGACAGAAAGCGCGTTCCATTATTGAAGCAATAGCAATGAGGCCATTTGCGCTACATTGTTCCGGCGCGTGTTTTCTGGTAATAATCAACCCCTTCTGCTGCGGAGTTACTCTCAACAAAACATTTTTTTTTAACTGTATGTATTACAAATGCAACAATTTATTTAACCACTTTTTCTACTTAGGATCATTAACTCAAAGTGAAAATATGCATGGGACATTTTTGCGAATTTCCAAAGAATGCTTAGCTGTCATCTAGACGCTGGAAATTATGTCGTAAAGTCGAATGGTCGACCAGAATCGCTTCGCGAAAAAATGAATCTGCATCAATAAACTTAATTATTTATTCGAAATGAGTTATAATATTGCGAAAGAGCTTCGTGCAGAAGCAACTTTGGCGGGAACTTGCCCAAGTCTCGCTCCGGAGTGCCACCATGCGACGTCCATTAGCTTAATTAAATTTCATGTAAATACGGCTGCTCCAACATTTTCTGCTTTTCTTGGACATTTTTCCTCTCGATTAGTACCATTCTACGAGACTTGTACATGTCAGCCGTGGCATAAAGGGGCCATAACTCACCACCACTTCTTTCCCTTCTACGGGTCAAAGTCGGACAGAGAAAAAAGGATATCAATGAATAAAAGCTCCCCCAACAGAAGAATGCAGCTTTGATTAATATACAAATTAAAGTTGCCCGCTCAATAAAGAGTCAGAAAAGTGCCATTTCATTATGGCTCCATTAGTGGGGGACAGAAAAAAATGGTACGACCTTTTGACGAACGGAACAATCGATTCTTACAACACCGGGAGGCTTGTCGACGACAGCAGGCAACGAACCTGGTGCCGATTCATTAGCATACACACAGTTTAACGAGGTCTAAGCCCGTGAAGGGATGAGAGGGGGGCGCCAGTAAATACACCATAAAATATTTAATCTTTCTGCGGGGAATAACTTTCAACGAACGGTGGCACATTCTTCACGTGGCGAATGGTGACAGATTAGGCTATAAAACTGCTTAGGGTTGGAACTTAAGTAGGGTTTATTAGGTATTTCTTTATGGTGAATTGGCTTTAGAATTTGAAAAAATGTTGATACTTGGCTATTTAAAATGTACTTGTTTGAAACTTTGAATAAAAAAAAAGAAATTGATTCAAATTCAAAAAGGATTTTTTGCAATTCCGCCTTGAAACTACTTACTTTTCCTGTCATTCTTGAACGACGAAATAGCCTACTTTTCTTTACCAAAAATAACAGAATCGAATAGCAACACTTTTCAAAATAAATGAGGAAAAGTTCTACTTTTCAGCACTTGTTTCGATAAATAACACTTTCAACATTTTTTTAAAATTTAAATACATGAAAATTTGACATACAATTTCATTCAGTGTGTGTTTTTTGAAATTGCAAAAAAAATTGTATGGAACTCGTTGCAAAACTCGTTGTACGACTCGTACTGAAAAAATCCTCTTTTTGCAACTTGTTGCATAAACTACTATTTTAACAGAAATCATCCCATGATAGTAGGTTAGAGTCCCGTATGAAAATTGACAGTTCTTTACTTTTTAGTTAAACTTGTCAAACCAAACCGGAGTACAAACTTTAAATTGTCAAACGAAAAAGTTGAGTGTACCTTAAATTCAAGTTTAAGGTTCGTATCACAGCTAAAATTCACTTATTCTCACCATGGAGTAATACATGTGGTATATAAATAGTTTGACTTAAAATTAACATTCGATTGTCAGTTCAGTATTTAAGGTTTCAAAACTATCCACGAGACATTTTTTTCGAAAAAAAAAATCAAATATTTTGCTACGTTGCAACGTCAAAATGTGTCATAAATATAATAAATTATTGAATTATTCTAAAACAATAATCTGGCTCCTAGAGAATTTAAAAGTTGTCGTTTTTCCATTGAACCACCGAACTATGGAGAAATACTGGTTGGGAGCGGACATACTCAGTGCTAAAGTGAAATTGTTCACGTCAAACGATCCTGATTAGAACCTGGAATCTGACCTCGCGGCGTCTTTTGAAGATTTGAACTTTATGTTAAAGATTTGCTGTTTCTTGGTGAGAGCTGTCCATCATAAGTTGTTAAATTGTTATATGCCCCTATATTATGATATAATAAATTAAAATAACCCTTCTATCCCTTCCCCATTATCCCTTTCCCAATTCCCATTTTCCCTAACTTCAATTGCCCAATTCCACTTCCCTCCTTAAAATATAATTATTTGCCAATTTACACTTACACACCACACCTAACTGATTCGGAGCGTTTGGTACGGTATGTCCACGCATCCTTCCTCCCCTGTTGATTCTGTGAAATGTGATCCGTTCACCGAATCTGTCTCTGCGGTTAATGCAACGCAGTAGGCCTGGCCGCTTTAATTTTTGCTGTACATTTTTGGGGTTACTCGGATGTACTGCAATTATTAATATAGACAAGAATAGACTTGAGGCGTAATCTAACCGCAAGTTCTTCCAGGATGCTTTCTTCGGACTGGCTGCGCTTGTGTTCGATTAGATTAGATTAGATTAGATTAGAATTATTCTAAAATAATAATCTTCTAGGTTGACTCTTAAATCAGTTCCTGGTCATGTCAATGTACAAATTTGCTTAAGACCATGAAAAATTTCAAAATACCAAAAATCCTTAAAACTCATTTTTTATATAAAAAATAATAAAAAGGGTCATTCCATGTCAACTGAAAACAGAAATCACAAGTTTGGTGCCGATTTTACCATCCCTCTATTTTCGGCACCACCCACTATTTTGTTTATTTACTCTAAAAAATATTATTTCTTTTACTAATCACTTTCAAACTATTACAGTCCAGACTCGGTAATCTGAAGCCTTCGAAAAAATCACTTCGGTTAATCGAATCACGAAAAACAAAATATTTTCGTTGTCTTATATTTGATGAACGAGCTTAAGTCCTATGACCCCCAAACTACTTAAAAGTGTTTTAAACCAAAATGCGGCCATATTGGCGGTGATGAAATGTTGAAAAAATTTATTCATTAATATAACATTGAAATAAGAAAACAAATTCGATAAAAATAAAATCTTAACCCACAAACGCCCTACCATATTAATTCTATAGTTATTTGACCGATTCTCAGCGAAGCTACACCAAAATGTCACATTTTTCAATTTTCAATGTGATTTTTAATATGATAAAAATCATTTTTATTATGATGCAATAATTGCAATGTGCTTTAAATGCGTTTTCTTACCTTAAAAGCCAAGAACATTGACCAAATGTGGTCTGCAAGCCATTGAACGGAAGAGGAGTTTTTTCATAAATCTGCTCCTTTCGTTGTCCCGTCACGAAAAGAAATGGCTGGCAAAAACTCAAATTTCAACCAATTCTTTCAGTTCAAGGAGCAAAAGATTCGTTTTTTAATTAGTGATAATGTGTAGAAGAGCAAAAGTTTTTACAAATCAAACTGGCAAAACTGTAGCGATTTTTGTAGTGTTCCTTTTAAAAGTCCAGTTTTACGATGTTGTCCCGTCACGCTACATTTTTATTTCAGGAGAAGCACAGGTACTATATGGTTAATTCTGCATGATATTTATTTTTAGGAAAATCAATTATCTTTCCAAAAATGTTATAACATTGGTGGGTTTCTTCATTTATTTTGCCACTACAGCCAAAACGCTGAAAAAAACTTGGAATTTTTTTGAAAAGGAGCCGAAGAATCGGTCATTTAGTTAATTCTATGGTTCCATTAGTTTCAAAATGTGGTTTGGAGCCATTTCCAATTTTTGTTATTTTTTTATTTGATCGCTTTCGTGTTCCCAATTTCAAAGAAAATTAATTAAAATCTCAAATAAAAATGAACCGAAATGAAACGTTTGATTGAGCGAGTTTGGTTTATACTAGAACTGGGCCTAACACCAAAAATGCTCAAATGATTCTAAACGCAGAGACTTTTGATTTGATTCCATTGATTTTTTGCAGTTTTTGTTCAATTAAATAAAAAAAATTGCTCTCTTGTTTTTTCACTAGTTTTTACAGTTTGAAAATAAGTTCCTGTGATACAATTAAAAATCAGCTAACATCCCATAAAACGTAAAAGATAGCCGCCTTATAACTATTTTTGCATCAAGAAAGTTCTAAACATAATAGTTCTCCAAAATTTAACCTTCATGAAATCATGCCTGTAAGTGCATTGAAATATTATTTCGTCAGCTGTGTGCTATCTTGTGACATAGACCATTTTGTTCGAAAATGAGTTCATGATGACGTTTTGCTATACTTAACAAACACTACAAGATGCTTTTACCCGATTTTGGAAATTCGCTTCCGTTTCCCGGATATCACAATACACACTTGTGACATAGACCAATTTATCATCAAAATGATCATGCACACTTGTGACACGTCATACATGTTGTTGGAAAATGTGGAACAATTTTCTTGTTTTTCACAAATGTATGTACACACATACTTTCTAAAGGCAATGAAACCCTTTGTTTTTGAAAATATACTGATTAAGTCGGTAAAACTATTGATTTAAACCTATTTTAGTTTGTATGGGAATTCTGTGCACACTTGTGACACGTAGTACAATTTAACTTTCGAAACACACTTGTGACACGTGCTTTTCAGATCTTTGTTTTCATTATTTACTGTATCTTTTAACTGGTGTAACCAAATTAATTGAAACTTGGAGCGTTTGTTAAGCGATAGTATACGAACCGGTTGCTTCAAAAAGTTTGGCTCTATCCTTCATAGTTTTGAAATTATTTACCAACAAACTTTAAAAATCGATTTTCTAGAAAAGTACTAAATGGTCGTTGTCACAAGATAGCACACAACTGACGATTTGACGAAGGTAACTTTCTCGTAAAAACGGATTTGCAACATACTGTGCAGCAATAAAATAATCAACTTTGTTGGCGATAAGTAGAGCTGAATAAAATTCTAATCATTAAAAGATTTCCCCGAGGCAACAAAACAATGTTTTAAAGGGGTTCCAAATCAAACAATACTATCAACAAAAAAACTCACAATTGTTGTAGAACCACCAACACTTGACAATTCCACCCTCGCAATAACCCAATGAAGCAAACTAACAGCACCACATGGGGAGCCCGGCCAGGACACCACCCCCTTCTAAGGATTGCACCGGTTGGTCGGCTGGTGTACACCATTTGGCCCCTCATTAAAAAGCTGTTTTCAACCCCCGGAACGCCGGCAGTGCCGCTTCCGGGGGACTTTGGAACGGTACAATTCCCCAGAGACCCCTTTCCAACAGACAGGGGTTGAATTCTGCGTTCGTCTCTGAGCAGACGGGGGAAAATATGGAAGTAATAAAATAAAACGCAAATAGACATTAACGTTTGGGGCGTTACGTTATATAACAGCTCAGCCCGGCTAATCTCTTTTAGTCGGAGTGTGTGCGCGTTTGTCGTTTGTATACCTTCTAATGGCACCGATGACACTGCAAAGACTATTCCGGCTAATCTCTCGCCAGCTATAGTCATGTTTACGTTTGAAGTTTCCACCGCTTGTGTGTGCTTTTGGATCGACGAAATGATGTGCTAATTTGCGAAATTGTTATCTTCACCGCTTTTACACGGTAAATAGTCAGGGATTAACGCCATCGTCGGCGCCTGGCGCTGGATTGACTTAACATTATTTGCATGTGAATGAGTTGTTTGTTGAGCTCCGTTCAGTGAGACGTAATGGTGGGGTCCTTTTTCCCGCCACTAAACTAGATATTTAACCGCTTACCAGACATCAACTTCAGCAGGTCGGTGTTTACCCAAGCAGAGGGATGCAGCACCGGTTGGTTTAGTGTAGAGCGTTCATGTTAAGGTGGTAACTACTCCATTGTGGGTAAAATTGTTTGCAAGTTAGACAAGGCTCAAACCTTGTTGTGTTGTGTTGTGTTGATTTTAACAAATCGATGCCTCTGTGCTCTCTTGTACTAAACTTGCTGGTTTTCCTATCTAGTTAGCATAAGAGAGCACAGAGGCATAGTAAAAAAATGTGTAAATTTGAAAGGTTGAATATTATGTCTTGTATGATGTAATTTTACCTCGATTTAGACTGAAAATGTGACATTACACCAGAAAAGTAGTAAAATTGCACATTTTCAGAGGTAAAATTACACTTTTTTCTGACATAAAAGATGTATCCCTCCCCAGATATGATTTTTTACCATGATTTTTTTTAGCTGTGTAGCACTTCTTTTAAACAATCAAAATTCCATAAAATGGAACACCCTACTAGGTTTGAACTCACTTCCGGTTATGTGATTCACGACGCGCGGAAAACCTAGCGTTGGGTGGGCGGAAAAAGTTGTTCGTTCGTCGGTGGGGTTGTTTTTCTTTACATTTAGCCATTCAGTCAGTGCCTGCTGAACTCAAAGGAATAAGAGTGAGTCTAAAAAGCCGGTGTGCAAAGTAAATATAAAGGTCCCGCCGTTGGTGGAGCTGCAACGTCGCGACGTCCCAGGGGCGGATTAAGGGAAGGGGTGGGTGTTGTTCTCCTTTGGGAGGGAAAATGTTGAGACTGTTATATCATAACGAGACCTAGGAGAAGACGCTAGGAGATCAAGAGGAACCACTCCACGCTCTTTGTCGTGCCGGATGGCGAATAAAATAACAAACACGCGAATGATGACGAAACGATGACGTTGATTGGGAAGCGAATGCCGTTTATGGCTTTAAGATTGCTGTCTAGGGCTCGTTTGGGGATTTGAAGAAGGTACAGAAAGGGGTAACAAAGAATATTGAATGCGATAAAATTTTATTAAAACCCGGTCGTAAATTGAATAAGATTTCCAAACTTTATTATCAATCAACTTTTTATATTTTTTTTCTCCTAAACAAATTAAATAAATTACAAAAAATAATTTGATGAGTACAATCTTATTGTAACCATGAAAATTCTCCTGTCTAAGCAAATCTGACTGCCAAATTCAGCTGAAATTGCAATCACAAGATAAGAGCCACCACCCCCAGAGTGTCCGTAATTGCAATGACCATGGCAGTTGCGAGGGCTCGCCTCATAATTTGCGTTTTCCCCTATTTGAATCCCACCCAAAACTCGCAAGTTCGGAAACGACTGGGGTACGGGATAATGCCGAATTTGTGCACACGGAAAATGGAATCATAAATATTGGATTAGAGCATAATCTGATGGAATGCAATGATGATGGTGTATTTTGCTTTTAATGGCTTCTGATGTTTAATAATATGGCCAGCGGTGATGTTACGGTCTTTCTTTAATTACATTTATGGACTGCATGGCATGTGGTAAAAATGCATATTTTTACAAATCACCCATTCCAAGTCCTTCAAATCAACTCATACGGGGTTATGACTCATTCTACTTCCACATCATTTCACACACATACAAGCCTAAACATGCATGAAATCGGATTTGGTCGCCACAAGGTCGGTTTACCATCGAAATTTTATGCATTCGGATATTGAAAGAGCACTTTTGCATAATTTATTTTTGAAACGATCAATCGGGTTTCGAAGCTAGAGCCACCCTTCGTCGACCATTTGAAAACTGCAACAGGCTTATATCGCACTCTGTCTAAAATCTGCATGCCAAAATAACTTGTCCCATCAATAATACATTCCATCAAAATGGTTTTGACCACAGCATCAATTGACGCACTTATTAATAATTCATGCCGAGAGCTGGTGCAGATTTAATACATTATTGGTTTAGATTGATGTGGTTGCGACATCTACTTTGTAAACTAAAATTTCTGCTTTAAATTAGCCATACAGCTTTAAATATAAGATTCGTTTGGGACCTCCGTGTACGCACGAGAGAAAGCAGCAGTGAAGTGCTCAGTGCTCTGTCGCTGTTTCGGATTTTTTCGCCGCAATTGATTGTGATTAGTTTGCTTATCCAGCATGCCAAAGGCATGCTGGCGGCCTCGAAAAACCCGCGAAGTTCGTCTACCGGCCGTGTGCAAAAAGGTAAACAAACCAACGCCGTGTCGACCGCCATCGCGCAGGGGAGCGTGAGGGCAGAAGGCATCGACAAAAAGTTACTACATCCCGGATATGTTCCGAGATCACCAATGCGAACCCGTTCCGGTACTTCCGGTGCCACAACCAGTACATTATCAAAATTCGCCAACATCCCCATCAGGAACGAGTACCAGATGCTGAGCGACGACGAAGAAAACAACAACAACAACAACAACAACACCGACGGTAGCAGCACTACCGACGACGACGACGACGACAATGATGGTCGTGCACGGAAAAAAGTGTCAACGTCAAAAAAGAACAATTCTCCTACGGAACGAAGACCACCTCCAATTTTTGTTTTGGACACGTTGGCGGACGATGTTGACGAGTTGCTGGAAGGCCTCGGATATTGTCTGAAAATCGGCAAGTCGTCAGTGCAAGTGATCACACTGAATAAAAAGAACTTCGACCTGGTGTTTGAAGAATTGAAGCGTAGCAACTTCAACATTCAACCCCGAGAAGCCCCCTGTTTAGGTCGTCTTGCAGGGTTATCAAGAAGTACTCTCGCGCAAAACAACGGTAACAGGTACACACACACTGTACCTGTTGTACTTCGACCGCGGCACCGTCAAGATCCAAGATCTGCGGCGGACTAAGACGTTGGACGGTTTTTGGGTAAACTGGCGGTTTTACACCAAGAACCCGACGGACGTAGCGCAATGCCACCGTTGCCAGAAATTCGGCCACGGCTCGCGGAACTTCAACCTCCGGCCCCGCTGCGTGAAGTGCGGTGAGTCACACCTCTCGGAGGCGTGCGTAAAGTGCGCGAACTGTGACGGCAACCATACCGGCAATTACCGCGGATGCGTCGCGCGCAAGGCCTTCCTCGAGGAGCAGGAAAAGAGTAAAGAGAAAGCAGCAGCGTCCCACTCTCCTCAGCGAAGTACGAGCGCAGCGTACGTTTCCAGCTGAAAACTCAGCGTTCCCTCCTGGTTGAAGGCGTTCGTTCGCCAGCGTGGTCGCTACCGGTAACGGCAATGCGGCCCAGCAAGAAGTCACCGGGGAAGATCTCTTTACCCTGCCGGAGTTCTCTGCTCTCGCGGAGATGATGACGCGGTTTCGGATCTGCCGGAATAAGGCGGAACAATTCCTGGCCCTTGGGGAGCTGATGATCAAGCACATCTATAATTGATATTTTTTCTGTGATCTAGTGTTAAGCTTTCTCTTTATATATCCTTTTCCCTTTGCACTTTCTGTAAGTTTTTTGAAAACTTTTTCTTACTCTTGCCTTCTATTTACTATTTATAAGTAATAATACATTCGATTGAATTACGATGTAACACAGCTGAATGGAACTCCAAAACTCGGTTACCTGTACCTGTATGAACTCATTGTAACTTGATTATTCACAAATAAACCGAATTGAATTGATTTGAAGATTCGTTTGCAATCATCTAAAAATTTTGAAATCTGACTAGCAAGCTTCCCATGCGCCAGTGCCAACGCACACCGCGGGTTTGGTTTTCTAGCTTCGGTACGTGCCTGAACCCATTTGTGTATTGGTATCTTGGTACATCGTACCAGCGCACCACGACACTCTCGGCTCGCCCCATCGGTTTTGTGTCTGGCACTCACCCATGGCATGAACCCAGCGTGCTGTGGTACGCGCCGTGGTATTGAACCCGTTTTGTACCGCCAGCGCATACCACGGCACGTACCTCGGCCAGGCTTGCCACAAATACAGATTTTTCAGCACAGGCCCGAAACACAAACGAATTTTTTTTCACAGTTAAAATAAATTTGAGCAGTTTTTGTTAAATTGGCCAAAAAGATAAACATTGTTAGCATCTTTTGGCATGTTCAGTTTTTGGTAAGAATATTATTCTTTAAAGTTATACTCGATTGAGTGTTTGGTATGTGCCAAAAAAATCTGTATTTGTGGCAAGCCTGACCTCGGCTCGTGCCGAGTGAAGCACCTTGGTTCATACACCGGGTTCATGCCATGGGTGAGTGCCAGACACAAAACCGACGCGGCGAACCGAGAGTGTCGTGGTGCGCTGGTACGATGAACCAAAATACCCTCGGTTCGTGTGAGTCGGGTACGGGTGTAAACCGAACAAAGCAGGCGCAAAGCAAACCCGAGGGACAAGTGAACCGCGTGTACCGCACGGTGCAGGGAAGCTTGCTGACTAGAAACAGCTAATAATTCGTCCAATTTTAATAAAAGTATAAAAATAAATTTTGAGAATGTTAACTTTTACTGGAGACAAAGTAAGAGAGTGGCCTAACAAGTATATTAAAATAGTAAGATCGGCAAATAAATTCACAGAAGTATCCCAACATTGTGGGTATTTTGAAATGGAGGGATGACTATAAAATTACTATTTTGTTAAATTCGTGTAGAGTGTAGTGGAATTAATCACTCAATTGAAATAGTGCTGGTTTATCAAAAATGGAAGCAATTCAAACGCTGCCCACATTACTAGATTAAATTTTGAAAATGTCCTCTCTGCATACGAAACCCATGACTAATAGAATGTTTTGAAGATGTAACGTGTTAGTAAACAAAACAACGGTTTGCAAACTTGTGAAAAAAAACAGGTTTATCTTTTGAAAACATTTCCGACATAATTTCACTCGATGATAATTATCAATACTTTAGTAAATTTTTAAAACAACCTTTGAGTCATATGTTCCCTATGCAGATAGGACCTTTTTAAAATTTAATATAGATAAACTTGTTAAATCATCCGACTCTCCAGATATTTTGAAATCGTTTGCCACAGCTTTCATTACTGTTTATTTTTATTATCTATTATCTGCAAAAAACGCCGATCCATTGTAAATATGTAACCTCTAGTCCAGTGAAAAAATCACAAAACAAGCGTATTTTCCTAGAAACTAGCGGAAAAATCGTCTGATTTATTTAGGCGCAAGCGACTCCCGCCGGCAAAAAATGCTGATTCTGACGAAACTGACCCCGCAACCAGCGAAAAATTGACTATAACAGCAGACTTTTTCACTGGTTTGGTTAGATTTGACCGGCATCCAAACCAGTGAAAATCAAATAGCGAGTCCGGGTAATTTTTCTGCATGATATGAATTTTCGCAAATTTAGCGAACTTTATCGCTCTTGGATCCTCTTTCCGTGTAGTATGAACATCTGAATTATACGTTTCCAGTCATACAGTAGAATGGAACTGTGTTTCCGATAGAAAGATAAATGATAGTAGAACAACACGAAGGACTCTATCCAAGGGCTCTTCATGCTCGTGTGGAGAATATTGTCGCACGGGTGAAGCGAGGCTCACGCTGGTAAGAGGATCAATAAGTTGCCAGAAGTAGCACCGGTACTGTAAGATAAATGTATCGACTAATTAGCAGATAACAGTCTGCTGGTTTCCGAAGGAGTTCTCTAGAACTAAGACAACAAACGACGGTGTTGTCTGTTGCACAATGGGATTGCTTATGCTTTTGATTACGACTGTTAGTGGTATTCCTAATACTATTTGATTTGGGTTTGCACCTAATGATTTCGAATAAAACGATTCACCCTCTTCAAGAAATCTGTTGCTTCTTTACTCCACAAAGCGCCTGGAATGCCAAACCCAGTTCATGCTTTATCTATTTGTCTTCATGATGATAAGTGAAATGCGTTTCGTTCGCAGACGAGTTTTATTAAATCAGACAAATTGATTCATGTAATCAGAGATAGATTATTCAACGGGAAAAGTTGGTGCTTTTCACAAGAACCAACAGCAGCCGCCGAAAGTACACAAAACCAACCGTCAGCATCAGCGTCTAACGAACAGTCACAGACAAACAGATATTTCTTACTTTGATATTTTTGAAACCAATTCAACCCACGCAAGGATAAAAGCATTTCATGTCTGTTGCTCTGTGGAGCAACGACACGGTAGCGGATAGATTGGAGCAACAGTCCCGGAATGACGGAGCAAGGATTTGCATTCCGTCAGCTTCCCCCCTCGGGCAGACAAATTTCATTTATTACTGGAAGTGAATCCATGCTGGCTCATGGATTTTCTTTTCGTCGCGTTGCAACCCGGAAAGCTGCTCCTTCTTCCCAGAATGACGGTGCGACGCGACGTTGGTCCCTGAGACGGCTCTGTCTGCGGCAGCAGCAGCAGAGTGTAAACACAAAGTTACGGAAAATGTTCCGTAATTCAATAATGAAGCAGTTTCTGCAACGGTGAACGAAAGTTTGGGAAGCGTTCATCTCTAAGGTGTTTTAAAATAAAATAGTTTTCTGAATATTTAAACAACGCGACTTTTTCTTTGTTAAAACGCTGCCATTTAGCTGATTTCAATCAACGTTTTAATTCATCTAACGAAGTATTCAAATTTGTCGAAATAATCGATTTTGACAGTGATTGGACCGCCAACAGAGTTCGCTGGCTAGCACGAAACAACTGAGTTTGCGAAATAATTTTAGCATAATTGATTTAGGTTGTGCGCTCTCACCGGCAGTGCAGTGAGGCAAAATTTTCAATGCTAATGGCGTTTTAATAGAAACAACTCGCCCCAACTCCAGTCTCCAGCAGCTGGGTGCTTGAGCTGATGCTGGTCTGAGCAGAGAACACCGTCACCGCCCTGCTGTGCTGGTTTTTCAGGAAACTCTGGCGGCTATCTGTCTTATTCCAGCTTGTTGCTGCCGCCGCACTATACGCGAGCGCGTCGTAATTATATGGAAATTAGATTTGAATTATAATAAACAGCTCCATGATAATCTAATTAACCCAAACATGAAACGTGAAAACCGCTTGAATCGCCGAATTCGCAACATGAAAGACGGTTTGGCGAGTGTTAGGTGTAATTATGTTGACTTTGTTTGAAGATTTGGACTTGAGAGCTGGGCTTTAGTGAAACTCGTTATCATATCATAACAAGGCTAAAGCTAACATTGAAATCTCATTAAAATACCACCAAAAGTTAATCATTGCCCTTGAATATACTAATTTGTATTCTGAGCATTTTCCGACCACTTCTAATTCGAAAATATACACTTCAGTGACCTATTTTCAGCTCATTCGAAAACAGCATCCCAAAATTTTGTCGCTTAGGTTGTAAATAGAGTAGAAGCTTAAGTTACAAGTAACGATTTAAAGAAACTTTATGTTCATCACAATGGTCATTTTTAACAATTTTTAAAACAATGGCAATTTTTTCTATGATTTTTAAAAAACTTCATAAATTTTTAGGCAATCGGGCCAATGTTTTTTTGATGTTAATGTCTCTCCTACCCTTCAATTATTTTTTCAGAAATTTAGAGCAAACATTACTTTTTTTAGATTCATTGATTGAAAAAAATGTTGATTGTAATTTATTTTGCAAACATTGCATAACATTTATTATTGCATTTTTAATCTAACAAGGTACTTCAGCAGCCATCCATAAACAACGTGGACACTTTTTTAAATGTCTCTCTCACGTGAACAGTAGCGTGGTTCACGTTTCTATGAAAAAGACAAAAGTTGTTATTTTGTCTTGCATCAACCGGAATTTCGTTCTTTTATGTCCCCAGAAGCACTCCTGAAAATTTGAGCCCATTTGGTAAGGTCTAGGAGCTCCAGTTTTGATTTGAAATTTATATGGGATTTTGATTTATTTTCCATGGGAAACTATCTTTTACATTGTATTAGGATTTTTTTATAAATCGATGAAATGACTTGATTCTTATAGTAGGAGATAGGTTTTGAACTGGGGAACAACTTTGTAGAACATACCAACATGCTAGGAAGTGACCCTTTAAAGATACAGATACTTTTAGATGGTGGCTTTTGAAGGCCAGCCACCATCTAAAAGTATCTGTATCTTTAAAGGGTCACTTCCTAGCATGTTGGTATGTTCTACAAAGTTGTTCCCCAGTTCTACTATAAGAATCAAGTCATTTCATCGATTTATAAAAAAATCCTAATACAATGTAAAAGATAGTTTCCCATGGAAAATAAATCAAAATCCCATATAAATTTCAAATTAAAACTGGAGCTCCTAGACCTTACCAAATGGGCTCAAATTTTCAGGAGTGCTTCTGGGGACATAAAAGAACGAAATTCCGGTTGATGCAAGACAAAATAACAACTTTTGTCTTTTTCATAGAAACGTGAACCACGCTAGTGAACAGTTGTTTTAAAAAAAAAGTGATGCAGCGAGAATATTTAAAGTATGGCATGCGACACACCTAGCATGACTGATTCTGGCTGACAAATCCAAATTGACACCATACAAGTTTTGGCCCCTTTGACCACCACCCAGAATACAAGTAGTGGATTATGGATTTGTCAACAATAATTAAATATTCGAATAAAAAAATACCAATAATTTCATAACAATTTGTCAAAAAAAAACGCTGCTATTTAGCTGATTTCAATCAGCGGTTAATTCACCTAACGAAGTATTTAAAGTTGTCGAAATCATCGATTTTTGCAGTGATTGGACCCCCAAAAGAGTTCGCTGGCTACCACGAAACAACTGAGGATTTATCATAAATAATGAATTATTCGATATAAAAATAACAATCAGCGATTCCCCACGAAAACAGCATGATTCGAAAAAAATGTTTTCCGATCGGGCTCAAATTTTTTTATGGGGGTTCCTTGGCTGAAATGATTAGACCCGTATTTTTTTTTGTTTGGTCATTAGGATGACCTACGCCGTGTTAGGGTGGTCCAAAAAATTGCAATTTTCGTCGATTTTCGCAAAAACCACTTTATTAAAAAAAAAAATAACTCCATGCGATTTTAGCTGTCTTAGACGAAAAAAAGAGGTGATTTAGATTTTGGGAAAAATAGTAAGAAGTTTTAAAAATCTAGCCTTTGAACCTTTGAAAAAGTCGTATGAAAACTTAAAATGCTGTCTTGAAGGTCTCTGGACCAAAGAGCCTATGTCTGAAAATATGTTTAGCTGATTCCTCGGAAAATTTTACATAAAATATCAAAAAAGAATGTGAAGTTATGTTTCTAATCCTCTGAGATATAATTTTTTGAAAATAAAAACTGGGGTTTTCGACGCGCTACGTACCTTGGCTGCTAAAGTACCTTGTAAAAATAAATGGGAAAATGAAGAAAAACGGAAAAAACCGACATTTTCACTAAAACTACGGTAACTTGAAAATTTCAGCGATGACCTATACATGTTAGGGTACCAAAAGTTGCGTATTTCAATTACGAAAATTTGGTACCCTAACATGTATAGGACACCGCTATAATTTTCAAGTTATCGCAGTTTTAGTAAAAAAAAGTTGATTTTATGTTTTCATGCGACCTAGCTGAAAAATTTTGAGCCCGATCGGAGAACTTTTTTTCGAATCATGCTGTTTTTGTGGGCAATTGCTGAATAATTTCATAACAATTTGTCTAAATTTAAAAATAAGTCCAGAATCAATTATCCGAAGGCCTCGGAAAAAAATACGGCAAATAAGGACAAACTTTATTTAATGTTTTTGTCACAAGTACACAATGTCAAACATAGTTTTCCCGAATTATTCATTTAGAATAATTCGATTGAGAATAAAAACATCTTGAAAATTTCAAGTGTAGTCGAATTTGGTCGAATTTTAACTTAACTCAACTAAGCTAAAATTTTCCCAGTTTTCCAGTCGAATTCCCGAGACATTTTACTGATAAATCAAAGAGCAACTCTCTTCAAAATTCTTAAGATTTATTCGAGTTTAAATAGTAGTAGCATCTTCAGTCAATTAAAGATCAATTTTTCTCTGTACAAGCAACAAGTACTTAGTATCAACTTTCATTGGCCATCAGTCACTACTTCAACGAACAGTTAATTAGCCTCCCATTGCCCACAGGACGTTTCGTCCCGCCATTTACGCTAATGGTTCCGATAAAAGACCCATCAGTGGCACTGGCGTCCACCCGAAAACGCCACCGGCCCAAGCGATAATCACTGCTTTTATGAGTTGGATTTAATGAAGTTCGCAGTAAATTCATCAAAACCTGTCACTCTCTCCCTCTCGGCTCGACGGTGACACTTTCGACAGTCCCGGCCAGCCCGGAGTCCATTCCGAATTCCAACCGTTCGCTGGTCGTCCTCGTCGCGCCGTCGTCGTCCGAGGCCAGTTTCATTGCATTCGAAAAACATCATATTGAAAATTCCACCCACGTTCCTCTGGCGTTTGTGTAAACACAGCTTCACAGTGAAGAGAGAGTCGGCGGCGGAACAGGCATGCGCCGCGGCCATGGCCAACTGAGGTGGCCTCGGGGCCGCCTGGCAGAGTATGGAAAAAAATCAGCGGCACAAAGCGAAAACGCCGGAAAATTTTAATAATTCCGAATGAAATGATAAATTACAGCGAGAAACGCCCGGACTCCGGAATATGAACCAGCTTGGACAGACACGACTATCGTTCCGCTTGCCGGTGTTGTACATCATCATCATCATCACATCGTTGTTGCTGGTTTGGTTTGGTTTGGAGAAATTTTCAGCATTTCAAAATTTTACATGCACAGCAGGTCCGGATGCGGAAGTTGCCGTTGTTCTACTGCTGCAGATCGTCGCCATCGTGCTAACTTGTCGTACGTGCATTTTGGGCCAAATTGAGTTAAGAACGCCATTTTGTGCAGCTCACAATGCCTCACCTTTTGACCTTTACAGATCCCCAAAATTCGATTTCAACAAAAACCGAAAAAAATCCGTGCATTTTTGTCACTTTACATATGAAAGTAGTTTCAATCTTGTCGTGCTATCTTGTCACTCCATGAAAATTGATGTAAATGCGACAAAAGGCCAAAGAGATTTCAGGCCAGGAAAGTCAGGATGCGTTTGTCGCACGTACAAGCTAGACTATCGTAAACATTTTTAATTATAACTCGGGACTCCAGCAACCAACTTCAACCAAACTTCGGGACAATGCACAGAATGGTCAGCCAAACAAAACGTGTTTGTTATTGTTTACATTGCGTGCTCTCGTTTTTGTATATTCAAGGTCAAACATTAAAACCCGTTTTTCTCGGAACGTCAAAATGGCGGGTACGACAAGATAGCACGACGACGTCGAGATGACGTTATTCGCGCACCCGAAAATACCCGGTAGCAACATAAAATTCCATTTGCATAGAAGCAACAATTGAGATTTTTCTACATGTCGTCGTGACGGTGCTATCTAACCGCATGTCGATTCGCATTTGAAGTTCTAGCCAGATGTCGTTTTGTCACTCTTGGATGTACGTTTACTCATAACATTTTTGATTTTAACTCAAGACTCCTGCATCCAAATTGAACCAAACTTAAGGACAATGCACAGAACGGTTAGCCAAATGAAACGAGTTTATTATTGATGACATTACGGATTTTTAAATTCTCGAAACGTTAAAAAGCCAGATACGACAAGATAGTACGATCACGCCGAATTGAGGTTTTACTACATGTAGAGCTGAAATGGGACTGCGTCGAACGTGGCAACATATTCGCTCATTAATTTTTCAGATTCTATCCACTACTGCAGAGTTTGGTATTTTCTTTGGCGGCATGTAGTTCAGTGCATTTTCACATGGTGCAGTTTTGACAAAATATTTCTTGAAAACATTTGAGAATTTGAGGGAATTTTAGTGCATTTTGTTGCAATTCCTGTCCTTGAGTAATTGAGCCTTGTAGGTGCTTTAAGTCCAAAAAAAAACTACCGTCATCAGGGGTGACATTGGGTCTGGGGGTGAGATTGGGTCATACAAAAATGCAGAAATTTGTATGACCCAGACTCACCCCCCAGACCCAATGTAACCCCTGATGACTGTAACTTAATCCACCTACGTGGTTGGGGCCTTCCTCACCCCTATCCATATCCGGGAATAATTTCCATCTGAATTATAAATTTAATGGAAACAAAGTACGCAGAAAACAAGGTTTTAGGTATAAAACCAACTAAGTTCAATTCAAATCTAGCCTCAAAAAGTATTGACAAATTTGCCAGATCTTTGATTTTTTAGACTAGTTAGGATGGTTTTAATATGATTGAAATATGAGCAATAAAACACAAATTTGTTATGCAAAAATTGTTAATTCGACTAAATAATATCAGGATTGCTCGAAATGTTCATTTTCTAGTAAAAAGAAGGTTTGCAATTGAATATTCCAGCTATTTCTCACCCACGTGGTAGCTACCTGACATATGGCGTCGCGGTGTGCATCAAGCTTTCATAGCATGCTAAGGAAAATTTGATGCTTTTTCAGGAAAAACCGTTGATTCCGGAGACATCGGATTGTTTGCCGATGCGCCAGCTGTAGGTACAACGAATCCGTATGCTCTCTTCGGGAAAAGTGTTCTCCAGACCATTCCCCTTAGGTCTGACCAAATGAGCTGATATTTGGCATGAAAGTCCCTATGGGCATGCCCTACAAGAGGAACCATACGGAGAACTTTTTGAAAAACGTACCCACCCTAATGCACCCCTAAGGGAAAACTGTGAATTCTCAACCATAACATCAATTCTGTGGAAGAATTTTCTTAAATGTTCTAAACCAACTATTATTCTTCGTCTTCCATGTGTAAAATGTCTTGAAAAACCCTCAAAATTGTTTAAAAATCCAATTTTCTAAAAATATGTTTGATTCATTCCAAACAATCAATGCACTACAACAACGGGGTAAAATGCACCACAACAATTGGGCAAAATGCACCGGGTAAAAGCAGTTTTCACTAGTCACCACTAGATGACACCGCTGTTTTTACAATGGAACATCACAGCGGTGCTTTTTGCCCCGACCACGCTTATTACATAAAATTCAATAAAAATACATTTTTTTATGTTTATGTATTTCGAGTCATCTATTTATAGAACAATGAAGATTGAGGCAAAAAATGTATAAATCAACAGTTACAATATCAATAAATGCTTTTTATATTGTCCAAAAAGTATATTGGAAGTTCAATAAAAATTAGATCAAAACACAACATTTTAATATTTTGCTAATAATTTTGGCTGTTTTCATCCAACCAGGCTCAAATTTTTCCAGCATAGTTTTACAATGTTAAGCTTCCAATTTCTATGACTTTTTCACCGGAAAATGCTTTCAAATGTCGAGAAATGCTGGGGGTGCATTTTGCCCCGGGGTGCATATTACCCCCTCTCCCCCTGTAACGTAATGATTCGAAATCCGGACACTTAGTAGCATATCCCTTCTCTCTGATATCATTTTTGTTATAGCTGGCAAAAAATCATGTAATAAGTTAGAAATGTAGAAATATCATCAGGATGTAGTATAAACACTGATGTTTACTAAACAGTCAATTTCAAGGGAATACATGCAAGATATGTCTTTTCTAACCATTTTTCCTCAGAATTTACAAATTAAAATGACGTGTTGTTCGAACACCTATGAAATATTTCCGCAGAAATGTTTCACAGTTTTGGTAATCACATGATTTAATTTAATTTAATTGTTCTAGCATTGGCCACAACGTATAAACATATTTGAAATGAAAGTTGATGTTAAAATTCCGGCCTCCAAAAAGTGTATAAATAACACTTAAGTGCTAATAACTTTTGATAGGGTTGTCTTCAATGTTTTGGGCTTATTGGAAAGGTTTTTTAAATACCTTTCTGAAAATGTGTAACATGATAGGTTGTCTTGCAAAAACCACCCTTTTACAATCTTCCGGACTTGAATGAATGAATGAAATGAATAATTCTCATACCCGCCGGCAGCTTGGTCCAGTTACCCTTTTACAATCTTCCGGACTTACGCCAAAATCGTTTTTTAAGCATAACTTTTGAAGTACTTAACTAAATTTGCAGATTTTAAATAGAGACCTATGGGACCCCAATACGGATCGAATGAGACTAATACGGTCAAAATCCGTTCATCCAGTCCGGAGATAATCGAGTGACAATTTTTTTGTCCACCCACCTACACACATCCACACAGACATTTGCTCAGAACATGATTCTGAGTGGATATGTATACGTGAAGGTGGGTCTACGAGGTCAAATTGATATGTTCATTTTTCGAGTGATTTTATAGCCTTCCCCTCAGTAAGGTGAGGAAGGCAAAAACTATTCGTTTTCTTTCCATTGTGAAAGTGCTAATACAGCGTTTTCTTTTAAGTTTGTTTCCAACCAATTCACAGCTTCAATTTCCCAAAGCTTTTCTCCCGCGAACCAAGAAACAATACCAATCCATAAATCAACCCACTCTCTACGCGACAAAGTTAAACAAGAGATAAAGCATCCTCCGGGCCAACCGGGAGTGCGCGCGTGAATTTTCAATCCATTACTGTCTTCGATCTGTCTGTCGTGGCACCTTTTTTTCTGGGACTGGGACCGTTTTTCGCGCTCGTTTGAATTTTAAAGCGTCCGCTGCTCCTCCCCCCAGGGTGGTGGAAAATGCACTTATCGCCTTCTGGAAAATCACAGCGCGCTCAGTGTCACCCAGTCAACGAAAGAAGAAAACGCATAATAAATGACACTTTCTTCGTTTCTTGGCTCCTATCTGTCAGTCCCAGACGTTTTGTCGTCCACTCTTTGAAGATTTAACGCCCATTTCTCATTGAATTACATTAAAGCGACAATCGATTCATTACTCATTTTCTGATTCAGCAAGCTTTAGCCGGGGTGGGGAGGATTAGCTTGGAGAGACGGAGCCATCTCATCTTGGCGGAGGACGTTTTCTTTGAAACAAAGCAGTTCTTATTGGTATATTTCCAATTCCCGGTTAGATAAGCCTCTAAACGGCTTAACAAGGTGCCATGCGGCTCCATTCGAGCATTTCAATGGGATCAACCGGTAACACCTTTTGTTTCGTCTCCTTTTGCTGTTTATTGAATAAACCGAAAAAGAAATCCACTTTCCACACAGGTTCGTCGATGCGTACAGACATCCGCCAAATATGGAACAGTTCCGAGTTTAACATGCAGATCTCTTTCTTAAAATGGAAAGGTTGAGGTTTTCTTTCTCGGGTAGATTTTCAAAAGATGCTAAGAGCCATTTGTAAATTAGGCAGATTTTCAATCCATTATCGTTCGGTTTACGAACCTTAAAAATTGTTGATCTGAACGTTCTTTAAATGCTCATTACTGAAAGAGTCGGAGGTCAAGATGGCTGTTACTAACCCAAGAAATGCACAGTTAACAAATCTTGGAAAGTTCTTGAAATGACCGAATGCCAAAATCATTTTTGTAGTTGTGGTTTTTTTTTTTGTAGGTTTGAATCAACCTTATTACGGTTTATGTATTCAAAAAACTAACCTTTGAAAAGGAGCGGCCGTGGCTGACTGGTTACGGTGTTCGCTTTGTAAGCGAATGGTTCTGGGTTCGATGCCCATCTGCGCCCAACGAGAAAGTTAAGAACACATTAATTTGAAATGATGAATGTGAACGAAAAATCAAAGTCGCTCAAGGCGGGGTTCGATCCTCCGTCCTTTGGATTGGTAAGCAAAAATGCTAACCACTAGGCCATGACGACTTTGTGAGCTTGGACTGGAATTAGGAATACTGTTACAGAGAGCGAGTTGTGGCGCTATAACCACGGCATATAGTGTCCAGGGCATTCGTGGAAATACAATGTCCCATCCCAGAGGGCCCCGGAGTACCAAACCTTCTTAGCATGGTGCTCCCAACGAATACAACCAAAATTCTCGGAGCGTATGGTGGTGTGTCCCCACGCTTCTTCCTCCCCTGTCGATTCAGAATTGTGTTGTTGTTCGAACACTCAGTGCTCAAACTCAACCCAATTACGAGTCATCTCTGCGATACGGCTTTACGCAGTAGGCCTGGCCGCTTTAACGCTTGTGATGTTTCAATGCATGCTAATGCAATGGCGCACTACAAATGTTAATAAATGACAAGAAGAGTGCTAGGCGTCATCTAACCTAAGGCACTCTCCAGGATCCCTTCGAAAGATTGGCTGCGCTAGGGTCTGATTAGATTAGATTAGAAAAAACTAACCTTTGAATGTTGAAAAATATCTTCAACATATTAGACATTCGTGTATTTTTTTCCAATATTTGTTCACGAACTTTTTACAAAAGAAAGGCTTCAAGATTCACCAATTTTGCCTTCCTCACCTTACTGAGGAAAGGCTATAAAATCACTCGAAAACTGAACTTCTCAATTAGACCTCCTAGACCCACCTTCATGTATACCTATCGACTCAGAATCGAATTCTGAGCAAATGTCTGTGTGTGTGTGTGTGTGTAGGGATGTGGGTCTGTGCACCAAAAAATATGCACTCGATTATCTCAGCACTGGCTTAACCGATTTGGACCGTTTTGGTCTCATTCGATTCGTCTTGGGGTCCCATAAGTCCCTATTGAAAATTATGAAGTTTAGTAAAGTACTTCAAAAGTTATGCTAATAAAACGATTTTGACTAAAGTCCGGAAGATTGTAAAAAGAGTGGTTTTTGTAAGAAACCCCAGCATGTTATACATTTTTAGAAAGGTATTTAAAAGACCTTTCCAACGCGACCAATACATTGAAGATCTGACAACCCTATCAAAAGTTATTAGCAATTAAGTGTTATTTATGCACTTGTTGGAAGCCGGATCTCAGATATCACGATGAAAACGTAGTCCGGATCTATCATGTAACCCGTCATTGAACAGGTAATCAAAAGACCTTTCCAACGCGTCCAAAACATTGAAGATCTGACAACCCTATCAAAAGTTATAAGCACTTAAGTGTTATTTATACACTTTTTGGAGGCTAGTTCTCAGATATTTGGATGAAAACGTATCCCAAATATATCATGCGACCTATCTTTGGATAGGTAATTTAAAGACCTTCCCACGAGCGTGTCTATT
Organism: Culex quinquefasciatus; assembly: GCF_015732765.1. Lineage (NCBI taxonomy): Eukaryota > Metazoa > Arthropoda > Insecta > Diptera > Culicidae > Culex > Culex quinquefasciatus. The sequence goes on from NC_051862.1 coordinate 120,943,608, forward strand.
TTGGATAGCATTACCCTTTGAATGAGAGGAAGGCACCAGCCACCTAAGGGTGGATTAAGTAACGTTTTATATGAAATTTTAAACAAAAGATTATTTCAGCACTAGTCATAAATTTATCCAACGAGGTTTACCGGGTTGGATAAATATGGCGAGTGCTTTAAAAAAACAAGTTTTGCAGCGAGTTTCCTGGATTCTTTGTATCCCCCTCTTGAAAATTATTAGATGTAAAAATAAGTGTCAAATTCCTAAAAAGAAATACCATTCATTAAAAAGGCCCTCAAATGAATGCTGTAATAGTAGTTTTTGCAATTCCGTCGTGAAACTAATTACTTTTTCTGTCATTCTTGAACGACGAAACAGCCTACTTTTCTGTACCAAAAATAACAGAATCGAATAGTAACCCTTTCAAAACAATTGCTGAACAGTTCTACTTTTCAGCACTGAAATGGATGCTGAAAAGTTGAACTTTTCAGCACTTGTTTCGAATAGTTATACTTTTCAGCATTTTTTGAATTAAACGATTCATTGACTCAATGCATGGACATTTATCCTATAATTCTGTTCAAAGGGTGTTTTCGGAATTGCAAAAAACTTTTTATGGAACTCGTTGCAAAACTTGTTTTTTTCATCACTCGTCGTATTTATCCAACTCGGTGAACCTCGTTGGATAAATATGCGACTCGTGCTGAAAAAATCCACTTTTCGCAACTTGTTGCATAAACTACTATTATGCAACATGTTGCAAAAAGAGGATTTTTTAAGCACGAGTCGTACATTTATCCAACGAGGTTCACCGAGTTGGATAAATATGAAGAGCGCTGAAAAAGTCAAGTTTTGCAAAGAGTTCCATACAACATTTTTTGCAATTCCAAAAAACACAAACTGAGTGAAATTTTAAGTCATGTTTTCATGTATTTTGTCAAAATACATACATAAATACATAAATCAAAAAAATGTTGAAAAGTGTTACATTTTGAAACAAGTGCTGAAAAGTTCAATTTTCAGCACCCATTTGAAAAGTTCTACTTTTCAGCATTTCTTTTGAAAAGTATTGCTATTCGATTCTGTTATTTTTGGTACAGAAAAGTAGGCTATTTCGTCGTTCAAGAATGACAGGAAAAGTAAGTAGTTTCACGACGGAATTGCAAAAAGTACTTTTTGCAATTCCGCTGTAAAACTGTCAACTTTTCCTGTCCTTCTGGAGAAACGAAACGGCCTACTTTTCCCTACCAAAAATAACAGAAAGGAAAATTAATACCTTTCAATACCAGTGCTGAAAAGTTCTACTTTTCAGCACTGAAATGGGTGCTGAAAAGTTGAACTTTTCAACATTATTATCGAAAAGTAACATTTTTAAATATTTTTTTGTTTTAAACTGTGAATTTACTAAACGCATGAATGTTTGACATAAAATTCCATTCAAGAATCGTTTTTCGGAATTGCAAAAAATGTTGTAAGCAACTTGTTGCAAAACTTGATTTTTTCAGCACTCGTCGTATTTATCCAACTCGGTAAACCTCGTTGGATAAATGTACGACTCGTGCTGAAAAAATCTTCTTTTTGCAACTTGTTGCATAAACTACTATTTCAGTAGGTATGTTATTTTTGGATATTTCGTCAACAATAAGTTGTTCATAATAAGGCTACCAACTATGTATTGCTAAGCTAAAATCCGTACACTTAGCCGATATGACCCCATGCATGGTATAACAATAACTGTTAAGGAATTATTCAGATAAATTTGGAACATAAAAAGATTAAACTGAGTTGTATTCACAGCTTACAGATTTCACATTGAAGCCAAAATTGAAGCTTATGACTTGCACGTTTTATAACATTCTCAAAATAAACCGTAACTTGCTGAATCAAATCTTTATGGTTTTTGAATTGTCAAATGTTTAAATGTTTACGAATTGTCATGTTTGCTTTATCAAGCATTATCGCTTTGAGTGTTTTCACGAGAAAATTTGCTGATTAAGAATTTAACAGGTTTTCACAAGCTTTTTGAAGCTTTTAGATTTATTATTTCATGAATTTGTTTTTGAATGAATTTGGAATTTGAAATGAAACAATTGATAATCAAGTTTGAACTGAGGCAAACCGGAGAACGACTCAAATTATCGGTTTCATAATCAAATTGACAATTACATTAAAATGTTTTATTTGCAAAAGCCTTGGCCAAAGCAAAAATGCATTTAAATTTTAAGGATTCAATTTCTTACAAATGAATATTATACGAAAAAATCCGTACATAAATCCGGCCTGTGTTATCGGTATTGTCAAAAAAAAATCTCACTACAAAACTCTATTTTTTATAAGAATATCAATCTTAAAATCTGAAAACATGAAATCTTGGAATCTTCATATCTTCACATATTTAAAAGAATATGATTATGAATTTCACAATACAAATTTTGGAAAATGGTTTATTGTGGGGTTTGGGTCATTCTAGAGTTTGGAGTGAATGGAATTCTGAGAAATTAAACATGGGGGAATTGAATTCTGAGGAATCAGACATCATCCACTCCAATTTATCTGATTTGTGATCTTTATTTGGATTATCACACTGACCTACACAAATTGACAAAAAATACTGCGCAGGCTCAACTCGAGAGGAAGTATGAACTTTGGGGTCCCCAGAAACACGTGCACTTTGATTATTTCAAAAATATTTAGACATAAATAATAATTGTGTCTGAGATCTAGTCTTAAATTTGCGACTGTCCCAAAATTGTAAGACAACTGTTCTCCACGACTGAAGAAAGCGAAGACACCTTTCAAGGCGCCACGTATCGATACACCCCGTAGAGCTAGCCGGGCCAGTTGTCGAACGAAACGTAGGTACATGCAAACGCCATAATGCTTTCCCAGTGGGAAAACGGAAAAACATTCACGTGCGTGCGTGTGTCCGTGCGTTTGTGTCTCACCATTGAAATAGGATACACACGCGTGTGTCTGTGCGTTTGTCGTTTGTGGCAGGAATTCCCATAAGAAAATGGACTTATTTTCTCGTTTGCCCATCCTTTCGTGCCCAGCAGACAATGCTTGGGTCTGAACGGTGAATGTCGCTGTATTTTTTTTCTTTTTTTTACCTTTCTAGGAAGCTGAGAAGTTTCCCGATAAAAGTTAGAGTATTGAGAAAAAAATGTGCACCACTCACGAAACGAGATAGGTAACGAATGAATTGGAAGAAAGTGGCTCGATTTTCCCAGAGGATCCATTCACCTAAAAAAAACAGGTAGCGTGTAAAAGGGTACTGTTCAGTTGGTGTTTTGGACATGCTGATCTGAGTGTTTTGTTCAAGTATCACCTATTGGGGGAAAATGTTTCGCAGAAAATACATAAGAGCAAAAAATCTGTAGCTACTAAATCATTGAAATATTTTCGAAAAATAATACTCTCAAATAGATTTACAAATTGAAGATTGATTTGCAATGGGATGCAAAGTTTTATTAACCAAATTTTTGGATTTTTTTAATGCAATTGCTATTATCGTCAAAAAATTTTAATTATCTAATCTTTTTTTCCACTGTAATACTTTTTATGACAAACCCTCAAGTGAAAACATATTTTCATAATAAAGCTACAAATAAAGTTTACCCATGTTGTTATTGACAAGCTTCAAACCATGTCGAGCTTTTATTGTTCCGTTGAGAAATTCCGCGCTCCATTAAAAAGCGAGTATAAAATTCATCAAAACACTCCCAAAACTCCCCTCCAGAGACGCACTTTGTCCGCGTTCAGTCAGCTGTGTCCTCGGAAAAATTTCACTCGGTTTCAACTTTCAACGCCTACAATCGTAACAACAACAACAACAACAGCACCCCATAAACTTTGATCCAAGTCGTAAAACTCGTCTCGAAGTGAGAATGCCTTACTTCCCTAATTTACTGCTAAATGGTGCATTCAAGTGAGCCGAAGAAGAATGCGAGGCTGCCAGTCGATAAATCGAGTGGTAAAGTGGTACCGAATTTTTTACTTGCTATTTTGTCTCGATATCCATCATCTCGGTTAATATCCATACTGGCAGTTGAGTTGAGGAATCTGGCACCTTCCGCGGACGTCGAAACGATATTGCTATTTGCATATCTGGTTATTTGATGTTGGTTGGCTGGTTGGATGGAATATTGCTTAGATGTGACCGGTGGCAACTAGCCAGAACGGCAAACAACAAACCACCTGGCAGATCAAGTGGAATCAGAATTTGATATTGATGTTTGACTACGGCCATATTTGATGTAAGTATCATGCCAAATAAATCAATATATTTATCAAAGGATCAACAGCGTAATCAACAATTTTTTTTTGATTGACAAATTTAGCTTTATTGCACTTAAAAAAAAAATTGCCTCATTTTCCTTCATTAACTTTCTATTGGATCAACACCAACAAGATGTTCTGAAAATGATGTGTGATTGTTCATTTTTGGTTTTAAGTCAAAAACGTTACCCACTGAGCCTTACTCACATTAATTTAATTTTTGATAGGGTTGCCAGATATTCTAATCTGTTAACATTTATTGGTCTTTTGATTACGCATCCAACTATGGGTTAAATTTTGGATCCGGGCATAATTTTCATCAATATATCTGATTCCGTCGGACGGGGAAGTAAATGTTGGTCCCGGTCTACCCTAGAGATAAGGTCGTTAGCTCAGTCCAGGTGTAGGAGTCACCGATTTGTGGTTTTTGTGCACTGTTGGTTTTTGTGCCAAAAAGTTGAGAAATTTTTTATTTTCGCTTGAATTCCGGGAAATACCGGGAAAATTCAAAATTCCCCGGGATACATGAAATATCTGATTCTTCATTCTGAAAATACCTTAAAATAAATCAAGCAAGTTCAACTTTTGAATCCAATCTGCCAGGGCTCTATAATTCCCTAAATTTTCAACATTTCCCATCATAAGGATATTGATATTTGACACTACTTTAAGAGTACACAACGCCCATGGAAGTTGTTGTCTTCTGATACCAAATTGTTGAGCTAACGGACCGAATCCTTAAATAGGGGAAATCTACCCTTTCCAATCAAACACCTATCTTCGTCATATGGAGAGTTTGATGCTCGATTAAAGCTCCAAAAATACTATTTGGGCTATAAACTTACCAGCAACAGCACCGCCTCGAGTAAGCACGCAAATGTATGCCACTTACTGGCCAAAAGATCACATTTAATGCACTTTTGATCATAATTTGTATTTTGCGAGACCACTTCTCATCATTTTGTTGGCACACACAGTGACACACACGAGAATCCCTCAAACGCTTAATGAATATCGCCAAAATTAACTTTTCACTTTCGTTTACTTTTTCACGGCGTTTAAGATATGAAATTGCTTCCAACTACCGGCAACATGTTCTTTTGATCATTAGTAAGGCACTCACTTGAAGAATAATCCCGAAAAATGTAATAAATTAGCAAGCGCCATCAAAAAAACAAACGCGCCAAGTCGTTTGACGTTTCAATTTTCACTTTGCATTCCAATCGAAGGCTGAAGAAAACCGAGCGAGAGACGAAGGCAAAAAAAAACAAAGGCTGGCCGTCAACACCACCAGCAGCACAGCCAAGGATGCCAGGAAACTTTCCCTATAAATGCCACTTTTCGTGAGTGTTCGTTTGAACTGTCAGCGCAAATGGCAACACTCGACAGAGTGTTGGAAGAAAAAAGAACTAAGCCGATATTAGAAAAATGGGCGTGGCCCAATGCATTCGCCTCGATTAGAATACCCTTGGGAATTTTTTTTTAAATGCTTGGTAAAGAAATAGAATAACTTTTAGTGAAAGTGAAAATAAACAGAAATGTTCACAAAAACTTGCTCTACTCGTTGGTGTACTTGGTTTTAGTAAAATTCAAGGGAGACTCTAGATTATCCAGCATCATTCAAACACGACCGCTTATTAGGATTAAAATGGGTAGATTTCCCCTAGTTTGATAGTAAAAATTAGCTAATTTTGTTGTAAATCCATCAAAGTTATGGGATGAATCAAAAATTATATTGATTGTTCAAGTAGCTCAAGTATCTGGATGCTTGAGGCTCAGGTAGATGTGCATCGTAAACACGAAATTAATATTCTTCATAAACGAAACTAATAAACATCAGTTCATCATGCGTAAGCACGTGTTTAACACTCGCAATCCCACGGATGAGCAAGCAATCCTTTTCCCATATGACACTTATTCATCTGAACTGGCAACAATTTCGAGCTTCATCCATCGACAACAACGACAGTACGTCCCCGTCCCATCCTGATGCGCAAGAAGAACCATTTTCTCGTGAATTTTGCCACTCGGTTTGCCTCGCTCACTGAAGTGCAATTTATGATCCGTGAACTCTTGCACACACAGACACGAGCGCCAAACGAAACAGAGTCATCCGATACTGCTGTCGGAATTAATATTCGGAATTACCATCGCAGGAGGCCAAATCCAGGTCTCTCGCTGGCAGGCAGATGGCAAAGCTCCATTTTATGACATCTCAAGCACCAGAAGGAGGAGGCCGTGTAGGCTGGTAAACACACTTCCCAGTCGCCATGAATCAGGATTAAAAGTGGAGTAGAGAGTGGGAAAACGAACGGAACAACTGCAGAGTAGGTGGAATTATTCCGCAAATGACCCAGATTTTTGGAGTGTCTTATTTGGGGGATTTAAGCTGCGTTTTTGCTTGCTTATGTGAAATTTAGTTCGGAGCTTGGACAACTTCATCAAGAGATTATAGCTTGAACCAAGATGTTCAAAACTGTTTGGGGAATCATTGGTCGATACTCCTCTCTTTTGATACAAAGTGCTAAAACATCACCCTGTTAATATGTGACCATCACCAGAGTCAAACTAGTATCGCACATTGACAAGTTGGTCGAACAGCTGGCAGTTTGTAGCACGCGTGGGCCATCTACAACACTAGTGCTAATCTTCCATCAATCAGCGGCAAAACAAGTGACTGAAAAAAAAACTATTCGCAGCATCATCCATCGTTTCCCCCCTTGGAGCAATGCCGCTTGATGAACTAATAATGGCCTCGTGACAATGATGCTGTAATAAATCATCACTGATCAATCAATATTCATCGGTTTCATAAATTTATCTCACTTCAGCTCGCTCGCATTCACCACATTGCTGCCATCCGAGACTTCCTCCCATTGATGTGGTCCACACTATGGGCCACATCAGGAGTGATTTTAGAGCCTTTTACAGCAAAGGGCACTAATGGTGCGTGCTTTCATAGGGTGACTAGAAAACAAAATCAGTTCCAACGCTAAACCAGCAAGTGCATCTAATTCACTATAGAGAGTATTGAGTATTCCGATGGTGTTATAAAGAAACAGTCGGCTTGAGAGGAATGTGAGCTTAAGGAACAGGTTGATCTCATGTCAAAATTATGTTTTCTGGGCACCCTGTTTCAAAAGTCTAGTACGAAAAATGCCGTATATTTCATACACAGATGCTGTCAGATTGATGATCAAACTGTGGCCATTCATGAGCCTGATGGTCCGGGGTCCATGTGCGAGCAGCTTGTACACACTGCATACAATGATGTTACCTCCTTACACCTTGTCCATCATACCTACTAGAAGAAGGGATCTCTAGGGATGCTCAGGTGGGACTATTAGCATAACATTTCGAATCATTAACTATCGGAAAGAAACTATTAACATGAATTCTGTGCTGTAGTTCATTGTTCAGACACTGTTTTACAACAAACAAACCAGGTTCTTGAACAATCCTCAAACACCTGAACACATAGAGTAGCTTAAAGAATGGGTCTACAAAAACATGGCCAGAGCACGATTTATGACGTGTGTACTCTCCTTTCGATAGGACAAGGTTCACTTTCCATCAGAAGGGCATACAATACACCCTCTTCCTCCCCTCTTTCTCCACTGCCGAAGTTAACGATGGATGCATGCATTTACGACACATATGGTCCTACACGGCTCACGATTATGCCGATAAACAAAACTGGGAAGATTTGCGAATTGTTGCACAAGCTGTGCGACGCCACCGTTCACTGTACGAAGGTTTGCGAGTGCTTCTGGGACGAGACGTTCAACTAATGCATACTTGGAACGTCGACGGAACCCGTACGAAGCGACGATGCTAATGATGAGATTTTGATATGAATTTTATAGCCGGTCATGACTTTGTCAGCAGTGATTTATCGATGCGTACACTCGCAGTCGGTTACTGTCGGCAGGTTCGAGCACACATTGGATTGAGCAGAAGCAGTAACAGTAGCGCTGATAGATGGCTGTTTATTGTTTCATTTTCGGAGATTATTGATTATATTTGTATAGCTATGTTATAAGACCGATGCTGCCGAGCATGTTCGTTCAAACCGAGTTCTTCGAAGTTCATCACATCGAGAGGTCAACACCGTCCGGCAGCGGAGCTTTGATCTCGCAGAAAGGCATAAATCTCCACCGGACAAGAATGGTCCACAGTTCATTTCGCAAGAAGCCATATGTAATCTCCGGAAGATCGTAAATCCACCGAAAGCTTCGAGTGTTTATGCTGCGCTTGAATATTTCATGCAAAAAGTTCCTTCTCTCTTTCTATACCTTTTGTCGGACGCATCATTTATAATACATTCGTCCGGGGTTCAGTTCAAGAAGTCCAAGTGAGTGCAAAACGTAGTTTAACATCTTTATCTGATACAGCGCGAACGGAGCATTATGTGATGAGGCTCCATTGTTATCGAATTTCTCTTGCGAGCCTCTCCATCATAACTTATTGAGCCTTCCTGGACCTTTGAGATGATATGTGTGTTGCCGTTGCATTCCCGGCGAAAAGGTCGCTCGTGCCAAGTAAAAGCCTCTAGATTACTGTCAGATTGTGATAAATAGCATCAAGAAAATGCAGATGTTTCCGAGCACTGTTTGGTTTGAGTTAACCGTCAGCTTATTAATCTTATTTTAATAATTTGAAGCAACATCAACTTTAAGAAAATTTCTCTAGAATTTTGACATTTGCTTCCATAGCTCAAAATCGATGCGTCTGAATCATATAAAATGTTTGACTGAATCATTTTCCGGTGACCAGCACATTTATCCAAAAAATATCAATTTAGTGAAAAAATTAAATTGATTTGGCTTATTGTGGTAGTCCGAGAGATAATAGGTGATAATAGGACTTCCAGGCAAGAACAACGTTGGTTACCGTGGCTGATAATTATTTTTTGATTGAATGATCATTTACACTGAACTGTATTTACATACTACAATTCACTCTTTAAAAAAGAAAACAGGCAGCATATTTAAGGATTCTGTGTTGCTTAAAAATATAACATTTTCCGAAAAAGATTTTTGCCTTTCTTACTAAAGAAAGGTATAGGTTTTAGTTTATAGCTGGACGTCATTTTCATCTTTGTAAATATTACGATTCAGCATGAATTTTCATCGGAAAAATCGTCAAAAAATCACACTGCATCGATTTTCGGCGCTCTATCGATTCGCCTAGACAGAACTCGTCTATCGCGAAGTCCTCGGCTCCCCTATTTTCGATTTTGATTGTCCCAAGTGCATTTGAAAGCTGGTGTGCTGAACCCGGGTAATTTTGAGGCCGAATTTAGAAATATTTATCTGTTTTCGGATGTGGCCAGACTTTAAAAAAAATACACAATTTTCAAATGAAAATATGGTAATTTTTTTCATTTTCATATCTTTTATTTATCTCAAAAATTGCAGTTTTTGAGCTCTACAACCTCCCAAATGTTCATCCAGATTCATAATTTGGTTTTAGAGTTAGAGCCGTTTGATTAACCTACCATAAGAAACAAAAATTCCTTTACATTATGGCTGGACGTCATTTTCATCTTCGTAAATATTACGATTCAGCATGAATTTTCATCGGAAAAATCGTCAAAAAATCACACTGCATCGATTTTCGACGCTTCGTCGCCAAGTCGACAAGTTTTCAAGTTAAGCTTCGAATACTGGCGCGAGAATGCTGGCGCATATATTTTATGGCGCGACTTATACTCGTTTTGTAGTAACTTGTCTACCGATGTTTCCTTCAACATGTAAGATATCGTAGCTTTTCGGTTTCTTTTGCCCTGTCCGTTTTTGCATAATTGTCCAATGTTTATGCAAAAACTTTTGTGACATAGGACATTCATCCGGCTGCAATCAATTTGTTTCCCTTGTGCTCATTAAATCGCCTAAAAGTAGACTTCATTTTTCGTGATTTCGTAAGTTTATTTAACATGGTTCATTGGATTCCAATAGGAGCTTTCTAAGCTTTTCATCGTTTATATCGTTTTCAATGTTTTCAATGCTGGCGACGCCAATGGCTTTCTACCTAAGGTACTCGCGATTGAGTGTGTAGTTGTGCCGATATAAAAATAGCTATCTCTGACTCTGTCACTTTCGTAGAAGCTGAATGGCTACCTTCCCTGCACACGCGGTTCACTTGTTCCTCGGTTTTTCTTTGCGCCTGCTCTGTTCAGTACGACGGTACGATGAATCAAAATACCAACACACAAAAGGGCTCGTACCGAAGCGAGAAAACCAAAACCGCCGTGTGCGTTGTCACTGGTGCATGGGAAGCTTGCTATGATCGCGTTTCTCATAAACGCTTGTTTGATTTTAAGTTGAAGGCGTTGATCATTTTCGTAGATAATTGATCATCAATCTAAAATATTATGTACAAAATTCAATTTAACGAATTTTTGCACCAAAATGAATCAGCATTTGCCGGTTGTTGCCTTCTTGAATCCACTGAAAGAATTTTTGATCTAAATCAAATGTGTCTCAAAATTTATATAATTTTGTGGAACAATCATTGACGTCCTAGTTGGCAATCAGTGATTAATGACGATTTCCATAACTTCGCAAGGAATCGGATAATTGTTACCAAAACGAATCCGCATGTGTAGAGCACTATTCTAAACAACTTGTTGAAGGATATTTGTCAAAATATTGATAGCGACGCAAAATTTAAATCATCGAACAAAAAACATGGCAATGATGGAAGTTTTCACGTTAAGAATATGTAACGTCATGATTCGAATTCCCGGACGCTTCGAAACCCGGATACTTCATATTATTTTATCAATAATTTGGATATAAGTTCGCATTATGAATGTCAAAACTATGTTATTTGATGAATTCTAACATCAACTTTCATTTCAAGTTTGTTTGAACGCTGTAGTTAATGTCAAAACCAGTGTTGCAAAAGAGTGATAGAAAAGCTATCAATAGATTATCTCTGCACCAAAAATATCCGAGAGTATAGCGGCCGTCACTATAGCTTGTGAGATCTCTTCTTGTGTCTCGTGATTCCCAGCGATGACATTCTCTATCTATCACTCCTTCCCTTTTCCTCGACTATGCGCTCTCACCGCTGAGTCTCTCAATCTCTCCGAAAATTGCAATGAGAGAACGCGAGATGGCGATTAGGAGCCGACCACGCATGACGCCCCTTCAAACTGCGTTTGCAAAATTGGTTTTGTGGCGGCTTTTGTGGTTAAACGCTGTTGCGGTAGGATTATCGTGGAAGCGAGAATGAGAGAGAAAAGGAAAATGTCAATCGCGAGTGGGTAAACACGAAAACGTGTTCGGCTATGTTCGGCGCTGAGAGTTTTAATGAAAAGAGAAGAGCAGTTGTATTTGAGGCATGAATATTCAGGCGAGATAATTGTAGTTGCTGAGAGCTGATATTTTGATATTTTAACAACCCTGGTCAAAACAATTAAATAAAATAAAATTATAAGATTACCCGGTCCAAAGCACCGGGAAGGCAAAGCAGAAATTTATGGTTTTGATTTCCTTAAATTCTAGCAAATTTTTATATAAAATATCGATTGTTTTGATGTTAACAGCTTATTTGAGACCTAAAGAATGCCATTCGATAACATTTCAGTCCAAATCTGTGCGATTCATTAGCAAAAATGAGTGTCCGGAATTCGAAGCAAAAGTGTCCGGATTTCCGGGATTCGAAGCACAACAAGTCATTTTAATTTTCAAATTCTGATGAAAAATTGTTAGAAAAGACATATTTTGCATGCATTCTCCTAAAAACTGACTGTTAATACTACATCCTGATGATATTCTTCATTTCCAACTCATTACATGATTTTTTGTCAGTTGAAACGAAAATGATATGCTACTAAGTGTCCGGATTTCGAATCATGACGTTACGATTAAAAATATTCTTTTGGTGAAAATAGCATCATACTTTGCTTTCATCATAAGACTCTCTTTTGTGCTGACGTTATAAATAAACTAAGTCGATGTTATGAATTGAAAAAAGTTCTACCATTGTTATATTTTTTAGTAAGAAAGGCTCTATCTCACCCCAGGTGGAATTAAATCGGGTTTTTAATTTCAGAATATCTAATTCTTATTCGAATATTCATGGGAATACAACAAACAAAACCTGCAATCGAAAGTTGAGCTTTGCATAATCACCCAAGCCAAAAACTAAAGCATATTTCACCCATTTCAAGCTCATTTGCACAACAATCCATCCCCCCGAAAGGTCACACCACAGGCAGACACATTCCCATATTTCATTTCCCACCGGCAGCAATTGCCAATCGATTGGCATTAAAATTGCATTTCATCAGGATTCCTTTTCTGTGATGTCGGGGCTGAGGCTGCTCCGTGCGCCACTTCAAAAGTTTGCCCACCGACGACGGACTGCCTAACCCTCGTCACTGCACTTGGAATCTCTCGCCGTGGCACTCCTCAGACTCCAGACGAGCTGACGGGGGTCCGACAGTCACATGGATCAATATTCTATTGCCGGTTCATATCGTCGATGCTCATAAGCTGAACGATGGCGACTCCTCAAGATCCATATTTGTGGTCTCGAGATATGTATTCAAAGCAAATCTGAAGCAGCACCCCCTAAATCCCCCAGCCCCAACGAACCACCCAATTTCGCAATGTTTACGAGGTTCTTTGAGCCGCTGAAAGAGATATTAAAGCTGGACTCGCCCTCCCTCCACATGTGGAGAAGGCAGTGCCTTAAATTTGTGGCTACTGTTGTACGCGAATGTTGGTCAAACAAAAATATGATTACTGACGGATGAATCCACCTGAAAGGATAATTCCGCTTGATTTTAAATATCTCTAGATAAACGTCCAAATTTTCAAAGTTTATGATCAGCTTAGGTGTCATCCATAAAGTATGTCACGCAAAAATCGGCCAATATTAACCCCCCTCCCCCCTATGTCACATTTTGTCACGCAAGGTTGAACCCCCCTTGCTTTCGATGGGATTTTTTATAGTTTTTATTTCTTTAAACCCTTATAATTTTGGTATGCATGCCAATTTTAATATGAAAAAAATATAAGTTGTCTAAATATTCATTTGAAAAACATTGCGATGTAAAATTGCGAAACAAAAAAAAAACAGTTTGGTATCTTTTAAAAATAAGAAGACCTTGTACAATATTCAAGTATTAAAAAATCTTGAAAACTGTTTTTCACAGCTTTATATCTAATAAGTTCAAACCATTAATAGCAGTTTTCTTATGAACACCCTGCTTTCAAAGCATTTATTTTTATCGAGCAAGAATTTGCAAAATATTGAAGATCCAGCTGAATAAAAAAATGTGACTATATAATCAATTATAATGTGATACTTCTAAATAATAGTAAGCATATAATTTCAGATAAGAGGATTTCATTTAATTGTGTACATTTAGAATTAATATTATACAATAATAAAAAAAACCTAGCATGACGTCACAGTCTCGCAAACCCCCTCCCCCCTTCGTTACATCTTGTCACACCTACGGTAACCCCCCCTCCCCCCTAAGAGCGTACGTACTTTATGGATGAGGCCTTACGAAAATCACCTGGAAGTTTCTTTTTCGCGTAATTTTGAAACTTTTCTTCAGCGAGAAATTTTTTTTATAAAAACTGGACCCAATCCCAGGCTTCAAATGGGCTACAATTTTGTCCCCACATACACCGCAGTGAAGAGATTTATCATTGAGGGCCTGTCGCCATGTCGTGGCCGCAGCCTCCGCCGAGGGACGCCCTCGTTTTTTTCGTTGTATTACTGCGTGCGGTCGCGAACACCAGATCGTACCATTTATGGAAGGGCACACAATATTGTTACTTAAAATGATGGCAGAAGCTTTTATGCTTTATAAGTCCACCGGCCAAACAAAACGCCACACTCCTCTACGAATGTTTGCCCCCAACCAAACATCATCCACATGTGACTGAGTGCCCGCGCCGCGGTTTATGGCCGCTGCCTCAAGCGAAAATAAACATGGATTTTGAATTTGTTCACAGGCAAGGTTTGAACTGTTTTCGACCTTTAACGCACAGATCTGAGAATAGGATGTAAAAACACTTCACCGCCGTGGTAAAGTGAGGCAATCGAACAAATTACATCACGCTGCATGATGTAATTGCAGAACTACCTTCAGTAGGAATGATTCTACGAAATTTATGACCAGATTCCAAGAGTTTCCAAGAGTGATTAATTCATCGATTCCGCCTGGACCAAGATCGAATCCCATCTCCAAATCAGTCCAATCGACTAGGCAGAAACATTCAATCAGGTCAGTCCCGAAGTGCCAAAAGACACCTGCTTGTCCACTCCGGATTTTTTGTTCTGCCCCAAAAGTGTGTCCCTCTCGGATGTGTTGTGATTAATTCTAGTCATGCCACGCTCTGACGACGTGTTAGTCCACTAGATAAGAATTCTAAAGCAAAAAGAGAGAAAAAAACAAGTCACGAGAAAAACTGGTGCACTTCATTCCGACCCGGTGGACACTCTGGCAGGTTCAGGACAGAATTCAATCTGTCGGCCTTGCATTCGGTCTATATGCCAGCAACAGAGAACTCATCAATGATGCACATATCAAATGAGTCCCGGGCCCGACAAACTCCAAAAGTCCAAGAAGAACAAACGAGAATCCCTCTCTCTTTAGTCCTAGTCCGTGCCGCATGCATATGTACATCGCATGACAATAGTTCACATAGTTCGTCTGCTCTGGCTGGGAACTACCGGGAAACAGCAGCAGCAGGTCCGCAGACCGAATGCTAAACCTGACCGGAGGAATGTTTTCGTCCCAATAAAACGAGATCAACGGCAAGGGATGCCGTGGCGTCCGGGCCGGTGTATACTGTTGCAGTGCTGCCAGATTAATTAATTTCTAAGTTTTCTAATCCTTGCTTCATTTCAAAATTTAAATCATGATAAAACTTGTAGTATTACAATAATCGATACAGAAGTTCGAGTCTTGAACTCAATATCGTTTTAAATACCGTCAACTGGGGCGAATCGGGACCGGGAGGGCAAAGCAAAAATTTATGTTTTTGATTTTCTTAAATTTTAGCCATTTTTTATATAACCTATCGATTATTTTGATGTTAACAGCTTATTTGAGACCTAAAGAATGCCATTCATTAACATTTCAGTCCAAATTTGTGCGATTCATAAGCAAAATCGAGTGTCCGGAATTCGAAGCAAAAGTGTCCGGATTTCGAATCAGCTTTTAACAGTGTCCGGGATTCGAAGCACAACAAGTCATTTTAGTTTTCAAATTCTGATGAAAAATTGTTAGAAAAGGCATATTTTGCATGCAGTCTCCTAAAACTGACTGTTTGTACTAAATCCTGATGATATTTCTACATTTCCAACTTATTTCATGATTTTTTGCCAGCTATAACAAAAATAATATGGTACTAAGTGTCCGGATTTCGAATCATGACGTTACAGTCTGAATAGTGACATCAACATATTTTTGTTGTTCTATGTCTGTTCTATCCGAAAACAATCATAAAGATCTTCAATATTTTGATCTTTATACTTGTATTCAACTGTCCCAATTCACCTCAGATGATGATAGCTAGTCTGCCTTCCTCATGAGGTGAAACGCTAATTCGAACGTATTCGAATTAAAAGAACTCAAACGTCAAAATCAGTTGTCAAACTGATGTTGACATTTCAATCCCGTTGTTCGACGATTTCCGAGCACGTGGTTTCAAGCTTTTGACAGCTTTCAGTCGTTCCAATTAGCGAATAAATATTCTTGCTTGATACAAACAATCTTGAACAATCTTTAATAAGGGCGCATACGCATTTTAACTACTGAAACTATTTTCGTTTTCCCAGCACAACACAGGACAAGCAACTATTTAACAAAACCCAATTATTCACCCTCCAGAGATATAGTAGCATAGCATAGCATAGGGTATGTACCTCGTTGTAGGGGGTGCCACAGTGGTCAATACAATATTCTTAAACAATTTGGTTGTTGAAAAAACTTCGCTAGGAGACGGTGATTTTAGCAGATTGCAGACTGGATTTCGCCACGTGATGTGATGATTGTCTAAGCCCAGGTTGCCTAGGAATTGATAATTGGCAATAGAACCAACTCCACCTGAACCAGATTTCTCAACACCATGACAGCCGTCTGTTGCCGGCCGCTCCCATCTCCACCGCGTACCAGGGACAAGGTAAGGAGTTTGGAAGACCGGAAGTGTTGATGCTCCACTTGTTTAAGGGGTCAAGGGCAAATCACCTCGGTGTCCCCAAGTAAGTTTCGCTTGGAGTTGGACGGTTTTTGGGAAGGTGAATGGTCTAAGGAGCCACCCTAGGCAAGTGGTTACGACCGTTTGCATTGTTGTTCGAATTTTTCGTGTGTTTCTCATTTCTAATAGGAAATTCTTCTCATCTCTCATTGGATGAATTCTGTGTCGTCCTAGCTATATTAGCGATGTAATGTAGGTTCATTTCAAATGCGCCTGCTTGCATGCAATGCAATGCATTCTAGTACAGTTCTGATATTCAACTTGCATTCAACTTTATTCTCGTCCGTTTCTTGGATTCAACTATATCTGTCTAAGTCTTCTTCAAGCTTCCAATGTTCCACGGTCAAGTGGAAGGCTTTTTGCTTGCCAATCCAAAGGGCAGGGGATCGAACCCCGCTGTGAACATACATGTTTTCATCAATTCCAATTCAATGAGTTCAAAACATTCTCGTTGGGAGCGGATGGGAATCGAACCCAGGACCATTCGCTTACAAAGCGAACATCGTAACCATTCAGCCACGACTGCTCCTAATTTGGTTGTTGAAAAAACTTAAGAGAAAAAAGTGGAACGATGTTTTAGATCGTAAAAATTACAGATTTGATCAAATCGAGCTCTGCAAAGTTTTAGAATCATGTAGACATCCTTACAAATTACTTGAAAAAATAATCGTCCCTAAAGAAGGTTTAACGACCAATAGCGACCCTTGAATTTTAACCGATTTGGCTCAAAATTGACACGGTTACTTATTTTTGCCTAAGGAATCGAGTCAGGAGGTATCCCTGACGTCGTTTTTTTATGGTCACCCTATTGTTACAAACAAAAATATCAGAGAACGTAAATTTCCACACTGTGCTCCAAGGCTACGCTGATACAATCCCAGGGGGATCACATAAAAATTATAAGATATTTCATGGATTTTGTATAAAGAATTTCAGTAAACATATGAAATGATTTTCAATTTCTGATGGATCTGTTTAGCAAGTTAAAAAATTTACCTAATTATTTTTTTGTGAAAGCGTTTTTTATAAAGGGGTGGAATCAGTTTAAATTTTTCAGTGCTCTTTATATTTAGGCATTTTCCAACACTGCCCACGTCATCAGCGGTCCCATATAGCTTAAACAAACGACGGTTGAAATCGTTACTTCTACCATCGTGATTAAAATGTTAACAAGCGAACATTTACCAAATCAGATGCTGCGGCACGATCATACATGTGTACACCTTCACCCACGCCGAGACTGTCACTGACACGTTTGGTTAGTTGGTGGGTTGGTGGTAGTCCTTTGTCAGGTTTGCTGGACCACGTGTGTCTACCCGGGTGGAGTAGGTGCAACTACGACGTGTAGTTCAGTCGCGCTCGCACACTCTCCAGCATAATTAATGATTCTAGAATGTCAGCCCGCTGCCCTTCGACCTGTTTCCCAGGATCTTCCCTTCTGCTGCTCTAAATGTCATCGGAGAAAGGCTTGGTTGTAATTTTCCATCCCAATGCACCTCGCCACCAAGAGAGGTGGTCGACGACCTCCATTAACAAGTCATTTGGCACCCCCGGGGTGGAGACCGGAGATCGAACACATCATTCCACTCAGCTGAGTACATCCAGTCTGTGAATTCATTTTTATATCCCGTGCAGATCTCCCATTCCGGAGAGGACAGTTTTCCCACAAACGCCACAGACACATCAACAGACACATTCGTCGAGCATGGAATTTTCAATTTGTTTCGCATATTTTAACACATACTTCATTACAGTGAACAAAAGCGAAACGGAAAATTAACAGTGTCTTTTTTTTAAGTTTTTAATAAAAACGAACATAATCGAAATTCGTTTTCCGTGGTACTTTAACAATTGCATTTTTTTTCTTCCAGTTTCATTCATTCGAAACCAACTAGCAGAAGCGTTTTTTTTTTTCAATTCACAACTCAGGCATCTGCATGTTGGATTTTATTGCAGGAATTCATTTGAAAATGCAGAAGCGTAAAATAATTGTCGCTATCTGTGCAAATTTTATTCATCGTGCCTATCTGCATATTTATCACCTCGATACTTTTTTTTCTCATTTCACCCGTTTCTCCAATTGTTCACCACACAGTTTTGTCTGCTGGCGACAGTTCTCTGAACCGTTACTGATTGGATGAGTGATACAGAAAAGGGTTCTGGTCGGGTTTGCGGTGTGGAGTCTTTTATCGCTTATTTTTGTTTCAGTTCAGTCGGTTTTTCAATTCACCACCTCATCATTTGTTTCGCGCAGTACTTTTCGGGGTACCATTCTTCAGTGGGACTTCGGGATGCGATATTACATTCAGTGATTGTTATTTTTCCATGAGAATAGAAAGGATGAAGTATCAATTAAAAAAATCATGATGAAATAATTAAAAAAAATCATTTTTTGGGATCACCCAAACACGGCATAGGTCCAAAAAAATACGGGTTTAATGATTTTGGACAAAGAACTCCTAAACAAATTATGAGCCCGATCGGAGAACTTTCATTCGGTTGGAATAGAATTGCTGTATAGGTAAACCTCAAATATAACAAATCCATATTGTAAAAACTTTTTAATAACACTTCTTATAGTTCCATCTTTCATTAAATTTATATCATCGGGACTGGCAACACCAGCCAGCAACAGTCAACTGTTCGGAGCTCCTCAAACTTTTCGATTTTTTCGCCGTAATTAATAGTGTTTACCCGCGAGTTTGCTGCTCCAGCATGCCAAGGGCCGGCCGTGGCCGTGGCAGTTCGAGTGCGGCCTCGAAAAACCCGCGAAGTTCATCTACCGGCAGAGTGCAGAAAGGTAAACATACCAACGCCGCATCGACCGCCATCGCGCACGGGAGCGTGCCCGGTGACGTCACCGATCCTTCTTTTTTACACGTGTCATACCGTCCACGTGAGTCCCCAGTACGGACGAGACAATCGACCCGGGCATCCGGAAGCACTTCCGACCAGCAGCAGCAGCAGCAGTCCACCAGCACTACGGCAACAACCACTTCCAACGTTCCCACCAGCAACGAATTTGAGTGAGATGCTGAGTGGAGAAGAAAACAACCAGTGACAGCAGCAGTGCTGGCGACGACGATGACGATGATGAACTTGCGCGCAAGCAAGGAAAGCAGAAAAAGTGTAACTCTCCGAAGGAACGACGACCACCTCCAATTTTTGTTTTGGATACGTTGGCGGACGATGTTGACGAGTTGCTTGAGGGACTCCAATATTGTCTCAAAATTAGCAAAACTTCTGTGCAAGTGATTACGCATAAAAAAACAGAATTTCGACTTGGTAGTGAAGAAGTTGAAGTTGCGAAACTTCAAATTCTTCACATTTGACCCAGCAGAGAAGGTCCCAGTGAAGATCGTCCTTCAGGGATATCCGGACCGCCCGATCTCCGACCTGGAAGAACACCTGTCGGGCGTCAAGGTTAAGCCTCGAGAGGTTAAGGTGCTCTCGAAATCGACAACGGTGACAGGTACGTACACATTGTACCTCCTGTACTTCGATCGTGGGTCGGTCAAAATCCAGGACCTACGGCAGATCAAAGCACTGGACGGCTTCTTCGTGACGTGGCGATTCTACACGAAGAATCCGACCGACGCAGCGCAATGCCACCGCTGTCAAAAATTCGGACACGGTTCAAGAAACTGTAATCTTCCGCCCCGGTGCGTTAAGTGCGGTGAGACCCACTTCACCGAAAGGTGCAATCTTCCGCGGAAAGACCAGCTGGGGGAAAACGCCCAGCAGCACAAAGCGCGCGTCAAGTGCGCGAACTGTGGTGGAAACCACACGGCGAATTTCCGTGGCTGTGCCGCGCGCAAAAAGTACCTCGAGGAGCAGGACAAGAAGAAGAAAGCGCCAGCGTCCCGCCAACCTCCAAAGACTTCGAGCATGAACGCTGCAGCAGCTGGCGGCGGAGCGGTTCCATCGACCAACCCAGCGTTCCCTCCCGGTTGGGGAGGTTCGTACGCTAGAGTAGCCGCTTCTGGGGGTGGTACTTCACCGGGACAAGCAGACGTTACCGGAGATGATCTCTTCACGCTTCCCGAGTTTTTCGCTCTTGCTGGAGAGATGCTCACGCGCTTTCGTGCCTGCCGGAACAAGGCAGAACAATTCCAAGCTCTGAGTGAGCTTATGATGAAGTATATCTACAACGGATAAGCTGCCTTGTGCAGCGAAGTTTTTCGACGTCAAAAGACAAAACAAACTGTGATCAAGTTTTAAGCTTTTCTATCTCTATCCTTTTCCTTAGCAAATTTAGAAGGTTTTTTTAAAATAATTTTTCCTTCTGTTGGCAAATCCATTGTTAGAATATCCAATTACATCAAAATGAACTATAGTACAAATCATAGTTGAAAGGTACTCCAAAACTCTATTAAGTTATAAGAATTACGAAATTAAGAATTGATTATTTACTAATAAAAACTAATTGAATTGAAAATTAAATTTATATTCGAAATTGAATACTGTACAATTTCCAAAGTTGTTCAAATGGTAGGCAATTGCTTCTTCTGGCTAATTTGTCTTTTTGCTTTCTTGCAATGCCATTGTGAAACAGTTTTCTTTTCCTGCCATTCTAGATTTGTGAAACGGCCTACTTTTCACCATCAAAAATAACAGAATCAAAAAGGAATACTTCTCAGCACACAAATAAGTGGCATTTTATTTATTTATTTATTCGTCAAACATAGGTAGACTACATGATCGTTGCTTAGTTTCTAATTACAAGGTGAGAACATCTATCTTTGATTGTAGAACTGTTTTTTTGCAATTCCGTCGTGAAACTACTTACTTTTCCTGTCATTCTTGAACGACGAAATAGCCTACTTTTCCGTACCAAAAATAACAGAATCGAATAGCAACACTTTTCAGCACTTGTTTCGAAAAGTAACACTTTTCAACATTTTTTTGATTTAAACGATTTATTGACAAAATACATGAAAATTTGACATAAAATTTCACTCAGTGTGTGTTTTTTGGAATTGCAATGTTGTATGGAACTCGTTGCAAAACTTGATTTTTTCAGCACTCTTCGTATTTATCCAACTCGGTGAACCTCGTTGGATAAATGTACGACTCGTGCTGAAAAAATCCTCTTTTTGCAACTTGTTGCATAAACTACTATTTGTAACTAATGGTGGGCTACTCCAGCATCAGTGAGACCCCCCTCTTTGCCTCAGGGTCGGCATGTTAATCCGGAATCGGAAAGGGAAACACTCGATTGGACCAACGGACAAAACAAACCCACTTTATTCCGGAAACTCGTGTTTTATTCAGCAGACTCAAGCTGCGCGTTCTTCGTTCCTCGATCCCCCACTTCCTTACTATCTAATCCTACCTCACACGTCCTTCTTCCTTCTTCTTCGGGCCCTTTCCGGAACTGCTGCTTCCGCTTTCTCTCCACTCTCAGCTCGCGTTCCAGGAACAACGGCTACACGCCTCCACCGACCTCCGGGACTCGGTCAACCGGGGCGGGACACGTCTTCCTCTCACGTTCAGCGACCACTATGGGCGGTCAGATACTGTTCTCGTACTCGACCCTCTTCTGCGCCACCTGCCTCGACGCTCCCGAGTATGTTGACGGACTCTGGGACTACGGTAGATGAATCTACCGGTCTGCCTGGTTTCCGGCGTCGGTTGATATAACGGCTGGCGAGGCTGGCGTCTTATCTCGCGACGGTTGGTCCGCAGACCAAAATGGCGGCGTCGCGAGGGCGGTTCCCACACCGGAACGGTGTCGCGGGCGATCCTCGTGCGTGAGCGATCGTGCTCGGCGGTATGATGTACCGCGCGGGGAATACCGCGGGTGTCGGGTGGCTTACGGCGGACGAATGCGTCTGTGCCGGCCTGTACGCGAAGCGTACGAACACCGAGGGGTTCTGTGGGCACAATGGGACGGAAATTAGCGATGGCGGAGGGAGGTTGGACGGCGATAGATCGGGGAAGCAACGACATTTACCTGGATGTCCACAAATCAACGCAGGCTCCTCCTGCTTGCGTCCGGATCTCCAGATCGTCGGACGGCTTTCCTCCGGGATGGCGTCTACCGGATCTACTTCCACTTCACTTCCGAAACTTCACTTTTGAAACGGTGATATTACGGGTATCGACCGTTCTTGTACAAAATACCAGGCAAAGTGACCGTTGCAATGGCGGGGTTTCCCAGCGATCCTCAACCTCCCCCTTCTGGACTCCTTCGTCCCATCGTCCCATCGTCCTGATCATCGCCGCTACCCAAGGCGGGCGTTTGCGATGATCTCGTGCGCTCCTAGCGGTGACTAGCGCAACTAGCGGTGCAGCTTTGGTAGCGTCCGTAGGGGCTGGACAGCTACGCTAGTAGGTCGTTCTGCCCGCAAGCCTGCTCAAGTGCTCCCTCCGTAACTTGCCGCGGAACAAACGATCGCACTAATCTTGGGATGCAAATACCACAGGTTACATATTTCATGGTGGATTTTGTCATTGTGAAATCGATTATGTTATTATATTTGTTAGGGGAGTGTGGGGTAATTTGGACACCCTAAGGAAATTGCTCTGTTACGGGCTGTATGGATATTATAAAGGAATGTGGATGACACCAGAGGATAATAGAGACCATATTTGATGGAAAAATGTCATTCATTTCGATAAATTTTGATGAAAAACCCATTTTTATCGCAAAAGTTAAAAGGTGTCCAAATAACCCCCACATTTTTGCGTGGGGGTAATATGAACACCTTTTGTGGGGTAATTTGGACACATGTTGAAGAATAAGTTTAACATTTGATTTTTTGAGCATGTTTTTTTATCTTTCAACCTGGTTTTGTAATTGCTTTATATTTTGAAGTGTTGCTCACAATATTCCATCAAAGGTTTAAATAATGATTTTGTGATAGAACTACAATTCAATAGGAAGATAACAAATAGTTCAGTGTAGTATACATAATTTAATCATTAATACTGAAATGATTTAAACATTGATTCTGGATCAGGCACACTATACTTGTTTTTAGTAATTAAGGTATCGTTTATGTTTATATAAATCAATATTTATATAAAATTTATTAGCCTGAAAATATATTTTTTTAATTTTACATTCTGTAGCCCTTCAAATTTAAATATTATTGTAAACCAGCATAGAAATTAGAAATGTCAAAGAAATTAATTCAAAGCAATCAACATTAGAGTCTTGTTGAACGCCAAATGTACAGTAATCAGATTTTCATCAATTCGAATATTGGAATGAATTTATCTAAATTAAAAAATAAGGGTTTTGTGAAAGTTCTCTTTGCTCACATTCATTTTTGATTGTTTTGACATATTAAATCCCTCTAAATTTATCTAAATCCCTTTTAAAACTCATCCAACCATGAAAGTTACTTTTTTGTTGCCTGACAGGTAGACTTTCAGGTATGTCCAAATTACCCCACAAGCCTTGTCCAAATTACCCCCATAGCATATTCTATCATAAATTGCGATTTTTGATGATAAAAATGGATAAAATGCACAATTTTTATACGTACATATCTCAGGCATCGTCCAAGCATCCTCCTTAAACAAAAATGTCCACTTTTTTGTCATATAACTCCTGCAAAACCTTATTTCCTAACCTTCAAATATTATAATTTAAGGCAGTGCCAACCGGCCTTTGGAAACTTTTACATATTATACCAAAACTACTTAACCTATTCCAATTTTTTTGGTTTGTCCATACTCCTAGGCCATTACTAGTACTAGCCTTATCACTTAAATTGCCGTTTTCACTTTATATCCGAAGAAAACGTGATTTTTAAAGGGGTGTCCAAATTACCCCCACTGTCCATATTACCCCAAACTCCCCTATACGTTTCCATCATTCTATTCATGGGCCCGTGTTTAGCGTAGAACGAGTAGCTTGTGAACTTTTCAGCACTTGTATTGTAAAGTAATATTTACTCTTCAATATCATTTTGCAAAATGTCTTGTTACATAAACTATTATTTTCGTGTTTTTTATCTTTACTTTTAATATCAAATTCGAGTTCTGCGCCCCCATTTAAATCAAATCTGAATAGTTAAATTACAAGACGCATTTTTTTTTTTTGCAATTTCGTCGTAAAACAAATTACTTTTCCTGATGTTCTCTAACGACAAAACAGCATACTTTTCTGTACCGAAAATAACAGAATGGAATAGAAACAGTTTTCAAAACAAACTCCGAAAAGTTCTACTTTTCAGCACTGAAATGAATGCTTAAAAATTTAAATTTACAGCACTTGTTTTGAAAAGTAATACTCTTCAACATTGTTTTGATTTAAACGGTGGATCGACTAAACACATGGATATTTGACATACAATTCCATTCAAAAGGTGTTTTTCGGAATTGCAAAAAAAAAATTGTAAGGACTTGATTTTTGCAAAACTTGATTTTTTGAGCACTCGTCGTATTTATCCAACTCAGTGAACCTAGTTGGATAAAAAAATCATTTTGCAACTTGTTGTATAAACTACTATTTAAATATTTACTCATCGCCATTTTGCCCATCTTGGATTTCAAAATTTTAAATCACTTTAGCGTAGTCTATGGGTCATCCCTAGGCTAGACAATCATAAATTATACAAGAAAAACACATTTTAGCTTGATTCGATTATCCAAAGTGACATTTTTCTAAGGACTTCGGATTGAATTGTTAGGAGCGGGCGGTGATAAAAGAAATCTAACCAGTTCGACTTCCAGTTTTAGAATGCCTCTTTATTTTTGTCATGGACTTAAACTACCCTGCTTAAGTCTAGTTACATAATCATAATGTACTCACGTTACATCTACATAACGTACAGAAAGAGATGGCGAGAGTCAGTCATACAAGTTATTTACCTCGAAGCACTCTTCGGGTGGTAACTTGTAAACAGCCGAATGCTCGGTGCCTGTTTGTTCAACATCTGGTACCCATAAAGAGGGTCAGTGTTAAATATCAACAAGGAACCGAGTGTTATGCTGATGATCGTGTTACTGAATTTGGGTGACAAGTAGGTCGCCCAAGAAGTAGAACATAAATAATTGTTCTGCCTCAAACTTTGTAATATGAGTCAGCAAGAACTGACACTAAACTTGTGTTGACCCACTACACGCCTCTTCTGGGAAAAATTAAAAATTATTCTATAGTGATAATTTTTAATACTATTTGAAAATTAATCTAAGTACTATATGTAAGTATGTGTTGATGTTATAATATATGTAAGTGTAGTGTATTATGTTATAATGGTGTATTGTGGTTTTATATATTTACTTTTGTTCTGCTTGTTCCTTCAAAAATTTTTTTTAGATGAATTTTCGTATTCGATTCTTATGAATAATATCTATTTTATCTTTAATTTTTATTCTTAGATTACTTCCTAAATCTTCTAGAACTTCATATGGTCCTTCAAATTTCTGTTCCAACTTGGAACCAGTTTCATTTTTAATGAGTACTAGATCTTTAGATTTATATAGATTTTTATCGTCATGTCCGGTATTTTTAGCAATTCTCATTTCTTTAAATTTTAACAGACTTTCTCTAGCTTGCTTTTGAGCTGTCTGTAATTTAAATTTAAGAATAGCGGAATAGTCGTCTATGTTGTAGACTGGACTGATTTCCGTTTCATCTTGTATGCTTGAGGGTAAATTGCATAATTTCCCGTATATTAATTCGAATGGAGTTTTTCCAGTTGCGCTGTGTACCGTAGTATTATAAGCGAACTTATAATACGGCACCCAAGCAGACCAATATCCATAAGAATTATTTGTTTGGATTCGTAGAAAATTCCCAAGCACTTTATGCGAATTTTCTAACGCTCCAATTTTTCATGGTGATATGCTGTTGAATTGAGTTTCTCAATTTTCAGCATATCACAAATTTTTGTGAAAACAGAGGACATGAATTCTGTACCTCTGTCCGTCAATATTTGGTCGGGAACGCCATAATTTAAAATTATTGCTTCAACAAATGCTTTGGCCACTGCATTTGTTGACTTGTCAATAATTGGCGTTGCAGTTATGAATTTTGACAGATCGCACTGGGTAGTCAGTATGTACTGATTCCCGTAGGCGTCTGGTAATAATGGACCAACAATGTCCAAAAATATTTTTTCAAAAGCAGTTTTTGCTGTGCTTGTCATTGTCATAGGTACTTTTGTGCGGAAAGACTTATTTTGTTGGCATTTCACACACTTTTTAATAAAATTTGAGATATCCTGGTCCATGGATTTCCAGTAATATCTTTGTTTGATGGTATTTTGTGTTCGTTTTATACCAGCATGCCCTGCAGTTGGCAATATGTGGTAATTATTAATGATGAGTTGTTGCTCATCTTTATTTTCAACATGTTTTATTTCATTTCCTATTACAATGATAGGTGGCATACCATTTATTTTTAGAGCTTCTATTTGCTCTTTTATTTTTTATATGTCTGCGTATTTTGCATGACTAGGCCTTTTATCGGATTCTTTTCTGTAAACACCACTAGTCGTTTCAATACTCCCCGTAGGTGAGATATTGACGTTTTAGGGTTAATAATCAGAGTTCCATCCTCAATCTTAAATTCATTTTCATTATTTCCAATTTGGATTTGTATGTAATCTGTTGCAACCTCACTTTTATCTTCATTTTTCTCAGCTGATTTTATTTTATTTTTATTTTGTGCTCTTGTACACACAAAATTTATTTGAGGCGTAAGTGCCTGGAGATCTTCAATAGAAATACGTGACAACGCGTCCGCTATCACGTTTTCTGATCCCTTTTTGTATATGACATCAAATTTATATTCTTCGAGTGCTAACCGAAATTTGGTTAATCTACTCGAAGGGTCAGTTAATGTGAATAAATAAATTAAAGGACGGTGGTCTGAATAAACATCAAATCTTCTCCCATACAAATATGGTCTAAAATGTTTGATTGCCCAAACCACTCCAAGTAGTTCTTTTTCAATTGTGCTGTAGTTTATCTCAGCTTTATTCAATGCTTTACTCGCAAATGCAATAGGTCTACCATTTTGGTTGCTTAAAACAGCACCAATAGCTTTTCCTGATGCATCTGTGTGTAAAGTAAATGTGTTTTTATCCGAAAAATCTGGATAATCTAATATTGGTGGAGTAATAAAACAATTTTTCAAATGCTGGAAACTGTTTTCACATTCTTCCGACCACTCAAAATCTACACCTTTTCTTGTTAGTCTATTTAAAGGACTGCAAAGTTTGGCAAAATTTTTGATGTGCTTTCTATAGTAATTAGAAAAAGCTACAAATCTCTTTACTTCATCAGCCGTTTTAGGGCTGCTCCATTTTTTTAATTATTTCAATTTTCGAAGGATCTGGTTTGATACCTTCTTCAGAAACAGTATGACCCAAATAGATCAACTCCTTCTTCAAAAAGTTACATTTCAATGGGTTTAATTTCAAATTAGTTTGTCGTAATCGTTCGAAAACATCAAAAAGATTTCGATTGTGATCTTCAAGTGTTTTGCCAAAGACAATTATATCATCAAGATAAACTAAACACCTTTCCATATTGAGACCAGCCATCGCAACGGTCATCAATCTTGAGAAAATTGAAGGACTATTTTTTAAACCCATAGGTAGACGAGTCATTTGGTACTGTCCCCTATTAGTACAAAATGAAGTACAGGATCTGTCCTCCGGTCTTATCTCACATTGATAATAACCTTGAGTTAGATCCAAATGCGAAAAATATTTTGCTCCTGCTAAAGATTCTATAACTTCCTCAATATTTGGAAGTGGAAATTTATCATCCTGTAAAACGTTGTTTAACTTACGATAATCTATGACTAACCGCCATTTTTTACTATCGTCAGTTGATTTCTTAGGAACTAATAACAAAGGACTATTCCATTCTGATACAGTCTCTTCGATTATATTGTCGTTTAGCATCTTATCAACTTGTCTCTGTACCTCATCACGCTGAGATTGAGGTAACTTATATGGACGGGTATACACTGGTTGTGTATCCGGTTTTACTTTCAAAGATGGCTGATAAATTTTTGTAACAGTTATTTTGTCATCTGTTAAACAAAATATATCACTAAATTTCAAACAAAGTTTAGTAATTTCAACTTTATCTTTTTCATTAATTCCATCAAAATTTAATTCTGATAAAAGTTTGTTTGCTCTGTCCACATTATGAGGATAAGCACTACCTATTTTTATCAAATCATAATTTTTAAAAGGTTTGGCCAAAAGTTTCAAGTCATTTACCTTTACGGCTTTATTTTTCAAATTCATCAGTCTAACCGGAATCTTTCCGTTGACTGGAGAAACTAACGCATTAGCTATAAAAACTAAAGGTTCTATTTCTTGATTTAAAATAACTAAATCCTCCTTAAAACTTGTTTCAATAAATGTTACTACTTCCGTTCTTGCGGGTATAACGAAGTTTTCATGGAACAATGGTTCCCGTAAAATCATAGTAGAATTTTCAAAATCTATTACTGCTCCGAACTTTCTTAAAAAATTCATTCCAACCAATCCTACTATAGAAGGTGATAGGTTTTCAACAATATGAAATGTTATGGGGTATTCATAACCATTATATTCTATAAACAATGATACAGTGCCAAGAGTGTGCGTGACTCCGTTTAAACCACGAACCTCTATGGACTGCGTAGCATTGATTTTTCACGAAATTTTTGGGGTAAATAATTTATGTCTAGTAGACAACAAGATGCTCCACTGTCTACTATTAACGAAATTTCCGAGTTATTAATTTTAAATTTTAGGCGTAGGGCTCTTTCGGCATTTGAACTATGCACGAAAAACTCGCCTACATTAACCTCTTTACGTGGTTGCTGAGGTTGTTGTTGTTGTTGCTGAGGGCGAAGTTCTCCTGCGCCACATTCGCGACTCCTCGATTTCCACCTCCGCGGTTATGTTGGTAACCTCGATTTCCTCTGTGGCCTCGATTCGAATTATAACCCTGCTGCTGCTGGTTATAACCTTGCTGGTTGTAACCTTGCTGGTTATAATCGTTTTGATTTTCAAAATTTCTATTATTTTGGAAACCACGGTTCCCTCTAAATTTACCTTTCTTTCCACGACCACGGCCTCTGAAGCCTGGGTTACTATAACTGGCATAGGTCCACATGACTTCCTCGGGCATGGGCTGCGCATGTATCTCCAGAGCATCCGACAATGCTTTGGTTAAGGTTTCCGGATTTCTTGACCGCATTTGCAATACTCTCGATTGATCCTTAAGACCATTTATAAAAGCTTCTACAGCAATTGGTTCGACTATGGGCCGCGTGGCTGCCTCAGTTGGGAAAAGTTGTGGTTGTTTCGATACCCACGCTGCGGCTAACCTAGCTGCCACTTTTTCGATTTCATTCCCGAAATCGACTAAAGATTTGCCTTTTGTTTCAACCCCGTAACTCGGCTGTCACGGCAACTGGGGTTAATTTAATCCCAAATCGGGATCTTAGAGTATTCCGTGCCTCTATAATGGTAGCTATTCCCGTTAACTCACCGCGGGCGGCACCAGTTAAACGGTTGTTCATAAATTGAACAAACACCGCTTCATCGACCGTTGGTTGCCCCGCTCGGAGAACCGTCACGTCGTTGAGCCAGTTTTCCAACTCGGCTGCGTCGCCATCGTATTTACCCACGACGCGAATAGCTAATGACAAATCTAAAGCAGTCGCCATTTTCACTTTTTTATATAAATCATTCAAGGCTATAATAACTTTTACCAAATTCTTAATAGAAAGTGGTTCAATATTTTTATCGAGCCTCGCTGTTAATTTTGTATATACTTCTCCATATATGTATCGTAAATTTTTTAATAATTTTTCATGGTCTGACTCTTTACAGAGTTCGATCTCAGTTAATGCTAAATCATATGTTTGCTTCGCTTTTTCCAATTTTTCAATTAGCGTTTTATTTTTATATCTCCTTGTCGGAGCCTTTGACAATTTTTTTATAATTTTGGTCAGACTTTCAAAGTACTGATCCATATGATGTGCTTACGTGTGCTTAGGGCCTGCTTCTCGGGTTGTGATGGAACCGACCGTTCCCACAACCGACGCTTCCCGACGCTTCGATGATTTCTCCTTAGGGTCTGCTTCCGGGCTGTGTCGGTACCGTCCATACCCACAACCAACGCTCCCCTTGCTGATGTGATATTTCGCGGATGATTTCTCCTTAGGGTCTGCTTCCGGGCTGTGACGGTACTGTCCGTACCCACAACCAACGCTCCCTTCTAGATGATCTGCATCTGCTGCTGATACTGCTGCTGCTGTCGGAGCTGTTGCTGGTGCTGGTTCTGCTGCTGAATCTTTGATCCTGGACGATCGGCCTCGCGCACGATGAGGGTCAGTTCACTGATCAATTTTCCGTCAAGATGTTTGATAACGATACAACCTTTTTATTCTGTTTTCGGTTTTCAATCGTTCATAGCGAATGACTAACTTGCATAAAATATACAGTAGTCCTAACACGATGATCGTTATACCAGCGTAGGCTAGTATTGAAGTTGCGTTCGCGGTTTTTCTAGGTGCGCCGTTTGCGCCACGTTCGCATTTACGATGCGAATTATGTCTTCGTGCACCGGGGTTTTGGAGTTGTGTTCTCATTACCCATTATGCAGAGGAAAAAATTAAAAAAACTCGTTTCACTTGCGGTGTTTTAACTGTGTACTACTACGCGGCGCGAAAACTTCCAGGCACGCATCGATTCACTACGGCGTGGCGTGCAAAATTCTAACTCGGGCTCCTGGCATCTTCTGATCCGCGGCTCCTGGCAGCTTCTGATCCGCGGCTCCTGGCAGGATCGCCATGAATTGTTAGGAGCGGGCGGTGATAAAAGAAATCTAACCAGTTCGACTTCCAGTTTTAGAATGCCTCTTTATTTTTGTCATGGACTTAAACTACCCTGCTTAAGTCTAGTTACATAATCATAATGTACTCACGTTACATCTACATAACGTACAGAAAGAGATGGCGAGAGTCAGTCATACAAGTTATTTACCTCGAAGCACTCTTCGGGTGGTAACTTGTAAACAGCCGAATGCTCGGTGCCTGTTTGTTCAACATCTGGTACCCATAAAGAGGGTCAGTGTTAAATATCAACAAGGAACCGAGTGTTATGCTGATGATCGTGTTACTGAATTTGGGTGACAAGTAGGTCGCCCAAGAAGTAGAACATAAATAATTGTTCTGCCTCAAACTTTGTAATATGAGTCAGCAAGAACTGACACTAAACTTGTGTTGACCCACTACAGGATAATGGAGTCTGACTTGAAAAGACAAGAATGCATCAACGTTGTTTCTCTTTTGCGTAAATGTTTGTAAAAAAAACTAGGCTGATTATATAAATAAAAATATATATAATTCTGTTAAATTATTGATAAAAATTGTTGGTACCCGATTCACTACATAATAGACTATTTGTCTCACAGATTCACATAAACCCATTGATATTGTTTGCTAGAAATATCCAGCATTTTCATTGTTTATCTGTTGCAAATATTTTTTGAAGTAAAATTCTCCAATCCTCAATTTGAAACGTTAAGATGAAAACACATTTATTTTTAAATATTTTTTAAAGTTTATGTCCATCGGCTCTGACCAAAGTCGAGAGGGGGGGGGAGGCAAAAAAAACAACAAAAATATAAAAATTGAAATTACAAGCCTAAGTTTCAACATTTGGATGAAAAAAGTGTTTTAAAATGCATTCTATAATCGATTATAATCGCAGGAAAATGCTTTTTAACTGGTTTAAAGTTGATTAAACTTTAATTTTCATTAAAATTTTAAAGTGATTATTCAGGCCGACTTTGAAGGGGGGGGGGGGGGCGGGGAGGCATAAACCTTGAATTATATGTGCAACGACCTAAGCAAAAAAAAAGTTTGCTATTTTATTCAATAAAAAACTTCTAAGTCCGATTAGCTATTAGAATTGAATTTTTAATAATTCTTACGACTTTATAATCAGATACCTTCAGATTACAATAACCGATGCATCGTCACATGATAATTTACCTGTAAAGAAAAAAGGCAAAAAATTATAAACATTTTTCACATGTAAGAATCATATGAACATAATCAAATCATGAACAAAACGCCAAGCAGAAGATACTACTAATTCAAATCACTTCACTGAATTCTAGCTATAATCCCTCATCCACAACTAACCAGTTCATCAAATCAACGAAGCGCAAATTTCCGCCGAATCAATCTCACCCCCAGCCAAACAGCACCCATTGGCAACAACAGCATTAGTGGAGTTGAATGAAATCTGAATGAATCGAAATCGGATCAATAAACAAAAGCCAAATTCCTCCGGTCTGAAGCTGGGGTGCTGAGGGTTGGAGGTCGACGGATGTTCCCCCGTTGCGACCTAACGAGATCTCAACACCATCCCCGTCCGTCCCACCTGCTGCTGCTGTCCCACCACCACCATTCAATCTGATGCCAGTAGCAGTTCATCTCCGACACAGCACAGAAATGTAATCAATAATGTTCTGACAGCGAAAAGATACAACGAGTTAGCGCGACCATTTAGGCAGATGGGCTTTCGACGGCTAGGAAGTGAGGGGGGGGGGGCACTCTGGTTCCTTCCGTCCGACCCCCAACGCCGGATGACGAGATTGATGCTATGAAAATAAGAAAAGATTTGTTGATCTAAGAAGCGGGAGATTACGATGGATCTGATTTCGGGTGCGGGTGTTTAGAGAAGATTGTTTTCTTTGGAAGCCGCAGAGCCGATGGTGTTTGAGTTGGGTTGGGAAATTGCCAAATCTTCAAATTAAGAGCTGTGAATGTGACGTCAATTTCATAATTTCATCCACAATAACTCACTTGAAGGTTGTATTTATTGGGGTTTTGTTAAAATCTCAGGAAAAAGCGTTAACTTTTGCTTAGCTCAGTTGAGAGTAGAGACATAAGCTAAGAATTATACTGGACAAAGCTAGTTAGATGTCAAGACAGAGAATAAAAGTGCAACCCTCTTTGCTCTCCCGATCCCTCTAAAATTGCTCCGTAATAAGAATAAATAGAGTTACTAGGTCTTCAATTGAAATTAACAACCGTTTTTTTAACTCGATTTCCACTAGAATTTGAAAAAAAACACAAAGAAATCTCTGTTACTTTTTATGTATTTCCACATTCCAGATCTGCGCACGTGGCTACGGGACTAAAAAGAGACAATAAAGCACAAGGCACAAACGGACAACGAGCTGGAACGAATCACCCGTCCTAATCACGGCACAACACGATATTCCGTATCAAAGCAGAGAGCAGCAGATGTTGTCTGATCCTTTTGCCACAAGTTTTGGTCTGATTTGCTACTGCACCTGGACCAGGACGACCACGTGCCCAAGATTATTTATTTGGACAAGCCAGCCCGCATAAAAGGCTTTTGACATAGGGCTTACTCAGCAGCTGAAGGATTGGATTCGACTTTACAGTTAGATATTGGGATGTATCTGAACAAAACTGTTGTATACATAGTACAGAGCGGACTCGTTAATTTGAATTTCGCTACTTCAAATGTCCGCTTTTTCGAATCCTCGCTAATTCGAATGTGTTTGAATTAAAAAGCACTCAAACGTCAAAACTGAGTTGTTATACTAATGTTTACATTTCA
Organism: Culex quinquefasciatus; assembly: GCF_015732765.1. NCBI lineage: Eukaryota > Metazoa > Arthropoda > Insecta > Diptera > Culicidae > Culex > Culex quinquefasciatus. The sequence continues at coordinate 120,977,683 of NC_051862.1, forward strand.
ACTCCTTTGCTCGTCGATATCCGAGCAAGTGGTTTCGTTGCTTTGACAGCTGTCAGTCGTTCTAATTAGCGAATTCAAATTCGCTCATTCGAAGGCAGTTCTATATGAATTAAAGAATCCGCTCTGTAGAAATTTAACCTACAACGTACAATGAAGTTTTTTGCTTTGATTATGGAAACATAAAGACATGGTCTTCAGATAAAATAATTTAACAATTTGTCTCATTGAAATTTTCCACATATATATTCCAACTGTCCAAAGTGATTTCCCAACCACGTTATATATTTCTCCCCAAAAGCTCTCTCCACTGGGAAATAACTCAATTGAATAATTGAGATAACAAGAAGAAAGAAAACTGCTCCTTCTTGCTTGCCAAATAAGTGAAAACTTTTGTCTCTCAACTATTTTGGTGAACCCAAGAAAGTTCTCGTAGAGCAGAAGACAAAAACTTTCCCTCGCCAACTGCACTCTCCATCCGGATCGATTTGATCAATTTTGCGTCATATTTTCCGGACTGGTCCATGCCAAACTTCGCACCCAGCTAAAAAAATCCGACCCCATGGGATGATTTATTGTCTTTCAACAACTGGGTGCAAAACAAATTGAAAAGAACTTTTCAAAATTAGACCAAACAGCCACCAGCCAGCCCAAGTGGGTGGATGTTTTGCAAAGGGGCATGTCCCAATGAAACCGTAATCCAATCAAGTTTTCTTGACAATCCCAAAAAATCCCAGCTCAGCGCGTTGGCCAGATTTGAATGATGACCTGCCAGGCCAGATGAACCTGAAACGTCCTCTGACGACGGCAGACGATAAATTTTTGCAGATGTTTATGCTCAAATGCATTAATTTGCCAGTGTCTTTTTTTTTTTTTTTGCCTTCTTGTATTATGTTGAGTTTAGGGGGAATCTTGCGGTGGGGAAGAGCGGAAAAGTCTGTTTTCAATTATCCACATCGATAGCTTTGAGACACGAGACACATTTGGTGATTTTTATCTGCCCCGCTCCTGAAGGGCCTGAACTGCACTGCTCTGCTCTGGCAGAATGTGTTTTTGTTTTTGTGTCGGTGGTCCCGAAATGAAACGTAATCCAACCATAGCCGACAGATGTGTAATTAGCGCGAACAGACAAACAAGCCGAAGGAACAAACGGTAGAAAATTTGGTTTTGTACAGAATGGTTTTGGCTTTCTGGCTAACTAAAATATTTGAGAACATAATCAGTCGGACTATGGTTCAACTAATCTGTGCAAAAATATGCAACAATATTGTATTAATATTAAATTTGAGATTTTAATTTATCCTATGAAAAGGTCATAATTTTGGAACATCCCACATTACCAAAAGTATCCATTTGTATAAAAATAGCAACAAAAGGTCATTACAATAAAAAAAAATCCAAAACAGGTCGTTCTTGCCAGATTTTTATAGTATCTGACTTTCCTGAGAAGTTATCAAAATATTAAAAGTATATCGCAGGGTTGCCATAATTGTTTTTTTTTTTTTGCAATGAAAAGGTCTGTCTGAATAATATTCTATAATATTTGAAAATCCCATACAAAATTCTTCCTAATTAGAGCCTAAATTATTTGAGCTTGAAGGTTAAATGTAACAAATGTTTTTTTTTTTTGTGTAGACAAAAGAAATTCTTCAATAAAACTAAAAAGTAGATCAATAAGGGTTTTTTTTTATATTTTAGCTTTTTTTGAAGAAATTTTGGTCATTAGAAAACATAAAATGAAAATTTTCCAATAGTAGTTTGTTCAAAAAAGTTTGCAATCAATAGTTTTAAATATATTCAAAGCTTTCTATTCCATTTTCATATCACAACAAACATTGGAATCTGTTAGATCGTTGTATGTTTTTTTTTATGAAGTTTCAAGTACCAAAACAAGATCAAGGCGTGGATGAACTATTTTATGGTTAAAGAAAATCATAAAAAAGTAAATAAAATCAGGTTTCGTTTGAATGCAGTTGTGTTTTCGTTGAAATATTTCAGTTTTTTTTTTGTAAAAAAACGTTACTTAATCCACATTAAGGTGGTTTGTGCCTTCCTCACATTAATCAACTCTTGATAGGGTTGTCAGGTTTTCAATCTTTTGTAAGGTCTTTTGATTACGCATCCAATGATGGGTCACATGATAGATGGGTAATTCTCCGCCAACTCACACAGCAGTTGCCCCGACCCCTCTTCGATTTGCGTGAAACTTTGTCCTAAGGGGTAACTTTTGTCCCTGCTCACGAATCCGAGGTCCGTTTTTTGATATCTCGTGACGGAGGGGCGGTACGGCCCCTTCCATTTTTGAACATGTGAAAAAAGAGGTGTTTTCAATAATTTGCAGCCTAAAACGGTGATGAGATAGAAATTTGGTGTCAAAGGGACTTTTGTGTAAAATTAGACGCCCGATTTGATGGCGTACTCAGAATTCCGAATAAACGTATTTTTCATCGAAAAAACACTAAAAAAGTTTTAAAAATTCTCCCATTTTCCGTTACTCGACTGTAAAAATTTTTGGAACGTGTCATTTTATGGGAAATTTAATGTACTTTTCGAATCTACATTGTCCCAGAAGGGTCATTTTTTTCATTTAGACAATGTTCACACAATGTTCTACAAAGTTGTAGAGCAGACAATTACAAAAATTTTGATACACAGACATAAGGGGTTTGCTAGTTATCGCGATTTTACGAAAAAAAGTTTTGAAAAAGTTGGTCGTCATCGATCAAGGCCATTCATGGTCACCCGCGACAGACACGGACGACGAAACAAAGAGAAACGCAAAAAGTAACTTTTTCAAAACTTTTTTTCGTAAAATCGCGATAACTCGTGATGTTTATAAGCAAACCCCTTATGTCTGTACATCAAAATTTTTGTAATTGTCTGCTCTACAACTTTGTAGAACATTGTTACACTCTAAAAAATAACCCTGCAAAGTTAGAAAAAACACGAAATTTTAAAATGAAAAATTTTGTTCTAAATGAAAAAATGACCCTTCTGGGACAATGTAGATTCGAAAAGTACCTTAAATTTCCCATAAAATGACATGTTCCAAAATTTTTTACAGTCGCGTAACGGAAAATGGGAGAATTTTTTAAACTTTTTTAGTGTTTTTTTCGATGAAAAATACGTTTTTTCGGAATTCTGAGTACGCCATCAAATCGGGCGTCTAATTTTACATAAAAGTCCCTTTGACACCAAATTTCTATCTCATCACCGTTTCAGGCTGCAAATTGTTGAAAACACCTCTTTTTTCGCATGTTCAAAAATGGAAGGGGTCGTACCGCCCCTCCGTCACGAGATATCAAAAAACGGACCTCGGTTTCGTGATCAGGGACAAAAGTTACCCCTTAGGACAAAGTTTCACGCAAATCGAAGAGGGGTCGGGGCAACTTTTCCCGATTTCGTGTGAGTTGGTAGAGAATTACCCAGATCCGGACAACGTTTACTTCAAAATATCAGAGATCCGGCCTCAAACAAGTGTATAAATCACACTTAACTGCCCCTGATCGAGAAGTATGGGAGTTCCGAGTCGGAATTGGAGAGTAG